>NW_004567126.1:21813641-21908042 GCF_000260355.1 Condylura cristata
GTAGGTAGCTAGGTAGGGAGGTAAGCAGGTGGGTAGGTAGCTAGGTAGGGAGGTAAGCAGGTGGGTAGGTAGCTAGGTATGGGGGTAAGCAGGAAGACATCTCACTCATAAACAACTCAACATCCAGAACCGAGTGGTAGATGTGTGGACTCAGGGCCCAGACCCATGTCCCGTCTCAGACACTTACAAGCTGCGAGTCCAGACACGCGTGAATCTTGCTGGGCCTCCATTTGCTACTCAGTAGAATGGGAAGCTGGACTTCTGCCAGACTCGTACAGGATTCAGTGGGCAGCGCCCAGAAAGCACCAGGCTTCCGTCCGTTGTCATTGCGGTTGTCCCCAGGGAGGCCCAGGTGCACTGGCAAGCAGCGCCTGGCCTCCCCGCCTCACTGGTTGAGCCCACTACAATTCTGAGCTCAGGCCCACAGCGCCAGTGACTTGGCAAAGACAGCCAAAGCATTGTGGTCTGAGGCGAGGGCCTCCCCAGGGGAGGAACATGGACCCCCGAGAGGGAAACTTCTGCCTGGGGCAGCTCACTTTGGAGGCCAAGTGTGGAAAAGGACACAGAACCCTGGTCTGCATCCTGGAGGAAATCACTTCCTGAAGTTGTCTGACTTTCCTTTTCCACCAACAAGGTGAGCCAGGGGAAGGGGGCATCCTCCCAGGTGTCCGTTACTTTCAGAAGGAATAGCAGACCACAGAGGCGCTCATGGCCGGTCTTTGGTGGCCACAAAGCACCTTGACGGTGAAGCACCTTCCGTGGAGGCCAGGAAACCAGACCCGAGCGAGAGACCTGGTTAGCATCACCAGGTAACCACCAGTAGGTAATGCCAGGACACGCTCAGGCCAAGTCCCAGGCATAGGAGCCCAGGAGACCAAGCAAGGAGATGAGGCCCGGCAACTGGGTGGCTGGGGCAACACCAGCAATCTTTTTAAAATGCAGTTCTCCAAGCTAACCTCTCAGGAAAGGCAGGACTCCGCCCCTGGAGAGGAGGCGGGGAGATGCGGCCTCACCACCCACACTGCCCAGTCCTCTCTGCAGCGCGCTCCGGGTGTGATTCTTGGGCTTAGCCACTTGCTGTCTGAGTGACCTTGGCAAGGGGTCCTTCTTCTCTGAGCCTCAGTTTCCTCATTTTAATTCAGACCTTATCAAATGATGGGATGATCCTCTAGGAGATTATTAAGAGGATTACATGAAAAAATGCATTATAAAGCACTTAGCTCAGGGTCCTGGCTCATTTTAAGAGCCTAGTAAATGATCATTCCTAACTATTATTATCACTGTTATTTAATACAACCACTATTTGTCCTCCACCATAGACCTGATCGCAGGGGGCTGTCAGGTCTGGGGGCCTAAGAAAGGCATAGACTCCAGGCCACCACGGGGGAGGGCTGCCCAACGAAGAAGAGGGGGTTAGGGGACTGAGTCTCAGCCCTGCAGGCAATGGGGCAGGGGCAGAGCAGAGCCCGGCTGTAAAAGCACACTTCCCAGATGTTAGACAGCTGGACTGGATGCGGCCAGGCAGGAAATTCTAAGTACCGTCTTGCTAGCATTTCCAGAAGCCCCATGAAGCTCTCTCTCTGTTATACGCCACACAGGATGAAGTCCATTCCTTTCGTGAGAGGTTAGCTTCAGAGAACAGCATTTTTTTTTTAAGATTTATTTATTTATGCATACAGGAACTGGGGTACAGGCCAGAGGTGCAGGGGGTTGAGAGGATTCACCAGAGACAGAGTGGGGAGCAGAACAGGCCGACTGTCAAAGTGCACCGCTGAGGGGAGCAGCAGGCAGTCAGGAGAGGTCTGTCGCGCCAGGTGGGTCATCTCCAGGGTGAGGATTGAACTCATGCGGAAGTGGCTTTAGCTTCTCAGTGCTGTGCTTTAACCCACTGAGCCACGAGGGAGGGGCCAGAACTGCATTTTTCAAAGATTGCCTGTGTCGCCCCAGCCACCCAGTTGCCCACGCCTCATCTCCTTGCTTGGTCTCCTGGGCTCCTGTGCCCGGGACTTGGCCTGAGCGTGTCTGGAGACGCTAACCAGGGCTCTCACCGGCCACTACCCAACACGTGCCTTAAGACTGGGCTCAGTGTCGCACCCTGTGCTCCTGGCCCACGACTCCCACCCAGGCCAGTGTTGTACCTTTGCTGCTCTTCGTGGTGGGTCCTAGAGGCTCTCCCCGCCCCCACCCTGGTGTTTTCTCCTCCTTTGCAGGCAGCTACTGGGTTGTGCAGCCGAAGAGGCAGAGAAGGCAGAGTGAGAACAGCCAACCTCTAGGTCCCAGTGCAGGGTTAACTCAATACCATGGGTATTTATAGGTATCTGGGGGAGCGGCGCTCAGAACCAAGTGTATGTGTGAGTGTGTGCACGAACATGACCTGTGTGCATGCGAGAGTGTGTGCACAATGTGCACCTGTGTGTACATGTGAACGTGCATGAGTGTGTGCATGAATGTATACTTGTGCATGTGAATACGCCTGCATGTGAGTGCATGTGTGTGTGAATGTGAGTGTGTGTGCATTTCTGTGTGTGAGCATGCATGAGTGTGTGCATGAATGCACACTCGTGCATGTGTGTATGCCTGCATGTGAGTGCATGCATGTGCATGTATGTGCATGTGAGTATGCATGAGTATGCATGAATGTACACTTGTGTGTGTGTGAATGTGTGTGCATGTGTGTGAGTGTGTGCATGTGTGTGCATGAGCGTGCATGTGTGCACGAATGTACACTTGTGTATGTATGTATGAGTGTGTGTGTGTGCATGAGCGTGCATGAGCGTGCACAAATGTACACTTGTGAATGTATGTCTGAATGTGTGCATGTGTGTGCATGTGAGTGTGTGCATGTGAGTGTGCATGAATGTACACTTGTGCATGTATGTCTGAATGTATGTGCATGTGTGTGTGCATGTGAGTGTGCATGAGGGTGTGCATGAATGTACACTTATGTGTGTGAGTGTGTGCACATGTGAAAGTGTCTTGTGTGCACACATGTGTACATGTGAGCATGTACACATGTATGAGCATGTGCATGCACATATGAGCATTGTGTGCACACATGAGCATATGTGATTGTTTGCATGGACATACACATGTGTGCATGTGAGCGTTGTGAGTGTGTGTGACTGTGCATCTGTGCATGTGAGCATGCATGCCATGTGAGTGCATTAAGTGCACGTGTGTGCGCATGTTAGCGTGCATGTGTGCATGCCTGTGCACCTATACGTGTACGTGAGTGTGCATGACACTGAGCATATGTGTGTGTGTGGCAAGAGGGTCTCCTGATGGGACAGTCATCTTTGCAGGCTGGTCGCCTCTCTCAGGACTACTTTGGATGTTGCCTAGAACACACTGAGCTCAGCCAGTCAATACTGTCCGCCAGCTGCACTGAGACTTTGAATCCCAGAGTGTTTGCCCAAGGTGGCTCCGCAGGCCCCAGAGGAGACCCTGCCCCACCAGCCATCAGCTGCTCCAAACCTCACCGAGCCCTCGCTTGGCCTCCTGCGCTGGTTGGCTCAGGGCTGCTGGGAATCACAACAAGTCTGCAATTACCCAGGTCTCCCTCCTCGTCTAACCTTAACAAGGACAGAGACAGTGCGCGCACACACCTGCCCTCGCCTCCGCCTCTGTGTTGTCTGTTAGCCTCACAGATTATTATTAGAGGCACCACAGAACTAATCACCTCCCTGGTGGACAGCCTGCCGCCCCCTGGCTCCTGCTCCTACCTTGGCTGCGTTTGACCCGACTTCCCCAGGGCTCTAGGCTGCCTGCAGGGAGGAACAGAGGTGAGCCCACCTGAGCAGGGCTGGGGGCCCATCTCCCCTAGGTGGCTGCCCTCTGCTCTGAGCCCCCAAAACAGAGACAGGTGAGGTGCAGGAGAGGGAAGAGGGGAAGGGGAGAAGAGGAATTGTGAAGAAGTGCTTGAGGCACTTCCTCTCTGGCCTGTCATGGGGGAGGCACACAGGGAAAAGAGGAAGCCCAGACTCTGCAGGGCTCCCTCCCACAAATCAATGCTAGATAATGAGGAGGAGGTCATTAGCATTTCTTTCTTTTCCCCAAAAGACTGCAGAAGAGAAAACAAACTCCAGTTCCAACAGAAAGAATTCAAGTAGCCCAGAGGAAGAACTTCCTTGGTGATTTCCCTGCATCCTCCTGCAGCCTGTCCCGGGTTCCCACAGGGCACAGCCTTTCAGCAGCCTGCCCTGGGTGGGAAGGGTTGTGGAGACACAGGGACCTGGAATTCAAGCTATGCCCTCCCCACTCAGGGCACCCTCTTGGCCTCCCCAAGCCCTATCCTTCCAGGGAGTGCTCCAGCCACAAGTACCCCCTCCTCCTTCTGGCCTACCCTTGTTCACCTGGCCCCCAGCTTCGGGGCCCACTCAGGCCTCCGTCTCCCTGAATCTCCTCCCTCCAGAGCACAGTGCTTCACAGAGAAGGTGCTCAGTAGATAACGTGCTTAACATGAGGGACAGTGTAAGTCCCGGTGTTCTTGTCATTTGTAGGACATTATAATCAGAGCTTTAGAGTAACAAGGGAGAGCATGGAAGGGAATAATCTTTTACAAGGCCTTATTACCTCTTTTCCTCCTTGTGAACACCCTACTGGGTAAGTGTTATTATTCCAATCGGATGTATTTGCTAACTGAGGTTTAGGTAATTCGCCTAGGGCTTCATAGCCAGTAAGTACCAGAGCTCTGGGATGTGATGAGTTCTGACCCCAAAGCCTAAATTCCCTTCGTTCAGGCTGTCCTCCTTGGTCAGAATGTCTCAGATGTGAGGTCAATTTGACCTAGCGGTTCTTGTTAAGAATTTGCAAAAAGGAGGAATATGTGGGATATCAAATTTTCCCACCTCCCTTGTGGAAGAATCCCATTTTATTTTAGTGATGTCCAAGCGTAAAATGTAGTCATCTACTCCCAAATGTCCAGTCAGTAAACTGGGTTAGGTTTTAGTTGCCAGGAATACAGCCGGGACAAAACAGATAAAATGTTCTTCCCTCACAATAAAAAATAAAGAAAGCAATTTTAAAATGGCAAAAGACTTCACATAAATATATTTTTTAAAGAGGTTTTATCAAGTGACAATATGCATGTGAAAAGATGTTGAATTCCACTAATCCTTAAGAAATGCAATTAAAACCACAATGAGATGTCAACTTAGGACATCTATACTTTAAAAAATCAAAA
Organism: Condylura cristata; assembly: GCF_000260355.1. Taxonomy (NCBI): domain Eukaryota; kingdom Metazoa; phylum Chordata; class Mammalia; order Eulipotyphla; family Talpidae; genus Condylura; species Condylura cristata. The sequence continues at coordinate 21,818,824 of NW_004567126.1, forward strand.
ACAAAAACAGAAAACACATGTTGGCAGGACTAGGAAGCCCTCCTGCCCTGCTGGTGGTGAGATAAAATGACACAGTGATGTAGAAAACAGTGTGACAGTTCCTTAAAAATTAGAAATAGAAACATGATAGGCTCCAGCAAGTCTACTTTGTTTTTTCTTTCCAAAAGAATTGAAAACAGGGTCATGAAACAATCTTTGCACATGGCTGCTTATTTTTACACTAAGAGATGAAAACACCCCAAGTGTTCTTCAACAGATAAATGTGGTTTGTATAGACAATGGAATATTACTCACTCTTGAAAAGGAAGGGAATTCCGATCCATGTTACAATGTAGAAGAATTTTTAAGTGAAATAAGCCAGTCATAAAACTCAAATGTTGTATGATTCTGCCTCTGTGAGGTGCTTCATAGAAATAGAAAAGTAGAAAAATGATGATCAGATGTCAGGGGAGAGAGGGATGGAGAGTTATTATTTAATAGATAGAATTACAGTTTTGCTAGATGAAAAAGTTCTAGAGAGCCATTGCATAACAATGTCCATCTATTTTACACTACTCAACAGCACATGTAAGAATGGTTTTGAAGGCAATTTTTTTCTGTATTTTGCTACAACTACAAATCATATATATATATATACATATATATATATATATATATATATATATATATGTATATATATATATATAGTCTCAATTTGCTGCTCTCAGCAAACTTACATTCCCACACTCTGAAGCATCCCTCAGTTATGCCCTGCTGCCTTTCCTTCCTGCCCTCCCACCCCCTTGGCTGAGAGGGGCCCGGAGGAGGAAATAGCCATCAGTACTCCCCCTCACACCCCAATTTGATTCCCATGCCACCGCACCCTGCCACCCCTGCATTTCTTTGCACATCTGCCAAGCGGGCGGCTCCACTATAGAGGTTCTCACTCTCAGCAGAACCTCCTGGAGGGGCGTCTCCTTGGCCGACAAGCTCCAGCTCACAGGGTCTCCTGGAGCACACACGCCCATTTCACCCTGGGGAAACCTGAGGGTGAAAAAGCCCTGTGTCAGTCCCCAGATTCCCCTGGGCAAGGAGCCTGTCGGTTTGTCATAGGCACTCGAGGGGCAAGTGCTTAGGGAGGTGAAACGAGAGGTGTCCTTCCAAGAGGACCACTGGACTCAAGCAGCTGTGCATAGGCCACCCTACGGCCGGCCTCTCCCCCGAGAGCCCACCTGGCACTAATTGTTTGTTGTTCTGCTGCAAATGCAGCTTCTTCACCAAAGTCCTCTCGGTCCAGATGTTGTCATCGGCCAACCCCATCGGCGGGGCTGGCCTAGGGTCTGGCTCTCGCCTGTCAACCCTGACATCTTCAGTGGATAATGGAACGTGAGGATGTGAGAGGCAGAGCAGGTGCATGCTAATGAGGAGATCAATTTTAATTATGATTTTAATTAAACACCCAATCCAGTAGGAAATATGACAAGAACTAGGCTGGAGCTGTGCAACTAGAAAGGAGGGAGGGGCTGCCGGGCAGGAAGGAGCCCTCAGGCCTCCTCAGGATTTAGGAGAAGGAAAGGTCAGTACTGCGAGGAAATAGTAGGAAATAAAGGACGCGTGAGCACCCTGGAACCTGCACAGAGGAAGCCTGTTTCTCGACAGAGCTCCCAGACATCCAGGCATCTGGGGAGAAGGATCTTCGCCACCAGGAAGCCTCAGGGGTCTACAGGTCCTGCTCCTCCAATTGCGTGGGGAACCTGAGGCCGGGGGAGGAGGGAGGCGACGTCCCCGCTGCCCCCAAAACACACTGTAGAGCCCTCTAGTAAAGTCTGGCCCCCCTCTGCAGTTAGTAATCCTTTAGAGCTGCCCTATTCGCTATTGTTAAGTGTTTATTCAATGCAGGCCCATCAAGGACACTTTGCAAACTCCCCTTGCAATCAGGAGGAAAGGACAGACATGGGGGTGGGGGGCAGATGGTCGATGCCCATGAAGGCGATGCCTCCACTATGGCAAAGACATGACAGATCATAAAGGATCTCCCCCAAGTCCACGCTCCACTTCTGCTCTGCATGATACCTGGCACGTAGTAGGCATTTAGGAAATGTGTGTATGATAAATAAGTTCATGGAGGATCCAGTCCATCACATTTCATGAGAAGTCAGGAGCAACAGCCTGCCCGTCGGTCTTAGTCCTATTTCTCATCGTTGTCCTGAGGGAAGAAAGCAGTGTGGTGTGTCCCTGTGGCATGGGGTGTGGGCATAGCTGTGTGTCGTTGCTGTGTATGTGTTAGCAGGAGGAGCAAGGGGCACCCCAGGACCCCCAAACCCATCTGCTCTAAATGGGTTCTGCCATTTGTCACATCAAGACAAAATAGATTTTAGTGTGTAAGATCTTGAATAGAAAAGAAGCTCGGTATAATTAGTGTGCAACGGAGAGAAGAGAAAGAAAAGAGCTAAAATAGTTTCACCATGAAACACCCAAAGTTGCCCATTCCCTCATGGAGGTGAATGTCCAGCCAAACAGGACTGACCCAAAGCAGGGTTGTTGAGGCTGGGAAAACCTGCCACAAGTTTAAGGCACCTTCCGGTGGGGAACTATAGGAAAGGGGTAGAAGGGGCCAGACAAGTCTGGAAGGAAAGGAGCAAAGTCAACATCAAGATAAAGGCTGCCATGGTCACCTCCCCACAGGTCTCTCACCAAATGCCTGTCACTTTCACGTGTCTCCTCCCATGTCTCCAAGTCCCCGGTACGATCCCACTGCTGGGACAGGTGGGTCTGCTGGGGTTAGGGGCTGGTTAAGAAAGTCCATTTGGCCCAGTCAATTCCCTAAGCGTGAAGAAAGCAAACTACAGACCCCACAAAGGTTCCTCTCAAGTTAAACAAAAGCAGGATGCTTAATCCCCCGGGACAATGAGTATATGTCACAAGGCAGGACCAGGAGTATGAGGCGGGACCAGGAATAGGAGGCATCAGCTGGTAAGGAATTTTGCGTCCCAGAGATGATCAGCAGAAAGACCTGCCAATAAGATGGAGCCACACGGTCTCTCTGCTCCGTGTGCCTCTGCTCTTCTTTCTCCCTATCTCCTGCCTTCCTTCTTTTTTTCCCAAGTTTTCCTCCCAGTCTTTTTGACTTCTCACTGCCTTGCTTCATCCTTCTTAGGGGGGAGGCAGGGAACCTGGAACCTCCTATTTCCCTGGGGATGACACTGTAACACACACTGTAGCAGATGACAGGAGCTGGTACAGGAGAAAACTCTAGGGAGCAAAGGCACCAACAAATTCTGCAGAACTGGTGACAGAAAATTCTAGAATAAGGTGGCATCAGAATTGCATGAGTGCTGTCCAGCAGAACACTTTGGCTGTGCTAATGCTCTGTCTTTATTGTCTGAGGCAGGAACCACTGGCAGCGCATAGGACCGAGCCTTTGAAAGGTGGCTGATGTGACTGAGCTGAATTTTTTTAAATTTAATTTTATTTCACTTAAAATAGCTGCAGGCTACTAGCCACAACCATCTTGGACAGGACTGCATCAAATTCTCTCTTTGTTCAGAAGGGGAAACCGAGGCCTAGACTATAACCCTTATACAACTCCCCAAGTCAGAGATTTGCCGTCACAGGCAGCTGATGAAAACCCAATGCACTGTGGTATATAAGCAGAGTGTCTGAAAGGGCGCAGGAGAAGGGATCCTAGCAATGTCCTAAGTCCCTGTGTGTGTGAAGTCTAAGGACAGACGCCAAAAAGATTCTCCCTAGTGCCCCCAGGTGAGCTTGAACCAGGAAGCGCTGAAGGCCAGGCAGGACCGAGGCAATAACCCAGCTACTGCTTCTGCGGGTGTCTGCATGCCCTGCTCCAGCAGCTGGAGCCCATCTGGCTCTTCCCACCTAGGTAATGGGAGGTCTTTCCAGGCTCCTTTTCTGCAGCTAAAGTCATGTCACTGGCGTGAAGAGAGCAGCTGAGATTGGAGATGGTGGCAGAAGTTAATTGGGATTAGATGTGCGTGTTCCACGCTCAACAGCAGCGCAGATGTGGCAAGCCCTTCTCGAGCCTAGTCATTCTCTAAATTCTCTCCCACCTCCCTCTCTGCTTTCGCCCCGTCCTACCAACCACCCCAGCCGCCCCGAGAGGTATTGATTGGGCTGTTTCTCCTAGCATGTTATGACTCAATAGCAGCTAAGCCTTTTTCATAATGAATGAAGTCATTTGCGGAATGTCTGGAGAAAACGGGGCTCAGACCGCACTTGGTCACTCCCACCTCCCCTCTGTTCCTTTTCTGGAGAGGACCCTGCGCTGTGTGCGTCATTCTTCCAGCTGTAGTGAAAGCGGGGAAGTCAGGCCTCACAAATCTCTCCCTTGCAGTCAGAACACAAAGAATGTCCAATATCAAAACACATTTCAGGCTCTCAGATAAGCAGGGAGGGCGAGTCACGGAACAGCACAGGTTAAGAATTCACAGAGAATTCTCCCAGCCTGCCCCAAGGTGCCTGCCAGTTGGGGCGATTCAATTCCCAGCTTCAGATGTCACACTCTGGGCGCTAGTTCAGCAGGAACACCTTTTTAGAAAAGACGAGTTCAGAATTCTCTGTTCTTTTTGAGTAAGCAACGGATCAAGCAGAAACAAGCGATTTGTCTGTGATTCAAAATCACGCTGTCCTCCTGCTGCCAAATCTGAGCTGGTTTCTTGGGGTTTGCCCCAGATCCTGGGGGCTCTTGTTCCTGCACTCAAGACCCTCCAAGCCTGGGGCAGAGGCAGCCTTGCTGTGAACACAGCAGTCTTCCCGGGAAGGGAAGACCCTACCTGTCAGAAAGGCTTAGCTGAAACAGACAAAAATGTAAGAGACGGACTGCTGACCTAGAGGGCACAGGGCCAGTGCAGAGCTCGCAGGGCAGGAGGGCAGCCATGGGGGCGTGGGAGAGGCAGACTATGAAGCCATCATCCAGGGAATGGGCCAAGACAGAAAGGGGAGGCGACTGCGCTGAGCTGTCCCTTCTCACTCTAAGTGGAGTTTCAGTCGGAGAAAGAAATCCTCGCGCTAAGAACTGACACAGTGGTTTTGTAGCTCTCAATGAGCAATTCCTTTGCTCCTTTCCTAAGTAACTCCTTCTGGAAAACAAGCCCGTGTGCCCGAGGAACTGCCCCGCTGACCCTCCTTAAGATCCACTCTGGTGTCCCTAGCGACTATTTCCACAGAGCCATTGAGCTTCCTGCTTTCTCTTAGCCCCTGAGGACCTTGCTACCTGCGGGACTAGGTGACTGCCTAGTTCTCATAATGAATCCACCTCTGGACAACAGCTGCTCTGGACAGTGAGGCGGGAGAGGGCACACACAATGGCCAGTGCAGAGCTTGAAGCAAAGGAGCGGACGCTTAGACCCCATGTCCTTTATTTAGTTGGTATTTGGCTTCTGCCTGACTTGGCTTTGACTCAAGCATTCGTCTGTTTCCTAGAGTGCTGCTCACATCAGGGAACTAGAGAGTCCCTGAAAGAGAAGGCTTAGCGATGGAGGTTGGCTGCCTCCTCCCAACCATCAGACTCACTTGCATTTACTTAGTCAACTGTGGTGACTCCAGGCCCCAGACAAGCCCCAGGTGAGCAAATGAGTTACATACCTCCAGGGCACTGTCTTCAAAGCCAACAAACCCAAGACAACACTATGTTATTTTAAGCCGAGCACACCCACAAAGCACACCTAAGAGCATCTAGGATGGAAAGCCAGCGGAGAGGTGAAGATTGCAGCTTGACAGCCCAGGGGATCCTCCTCTGGCCCCTGACCTTGCACAAACATGTTTCTCTTGCCTGGGACTGCTTGCCCACTATCACTCTTCGCTGGCAGTTAGCAAGCCTTGACCAACCTGCTGCTAACATCTCCCATTAGGCCAGGCAAGGATCCTCTTCTGACCAGCTCCTCCTAGGTGGCGGCAGGCGTGGATGGATTTGCTTCTCTTTCCAGTGGGAGGGGCTGCCACCTAGACTCAGAGAGCCGGGAAGCGCTGCCAATTAGGAAGCCAGTGGAGGTGGCGCTTTGCATCTTCCCCTTAGAACAGTTCTCACACCTCCCACCCAGAGCAAATCCACCCAGCAGCGTTTAGTGAGCACCTGTGGCAAATGACACCCCAGAGGGCACACAGATATGTAAGCGAGGACACTAGTCTTTCCTGGAGGAAATGGGCACTTTTATGATATATTTTTCACTTTTTTTAAAGATTTACTTATTTATGCACACAGAACTGGGGTACAGGCTAGAGATGCAGGGGCAGTGAGAGGCTTCACCAGAGACAGAGTGGGGAGCAGAACAGGCAGATCAGAAGAGCACTGCTGAGGAGAGCAGTGGAGAGACAGGAGAGGTCTGCCGCGCCATGTGGGTCAGCTCCAGGGCGGGAATCAAACTCGTACTGAAATGGCTGCAGCCAGCTTGCAGTGCTGCGTCCTAACCCGCTGCGCCACCAGGGAGGGCCCGGAAGTGGGCACTTCTAAAGGAGGCCATTAGGGCACATGGAGGGGGTCAGGTGCCAAGTGTACAGGTCCAGGTCACCCACTGGCACAGCGCAGCACAGTCACCCTGGGCCTCACAATAGGAGGAAGTTTACATCGAGCACCACAGAACTGGAGAGAGTGCTGTGGGGTGGAGTTTGGCTTAGAAGACTTGTGTGGGTTCAGTCAGAGATGGGTGCAGAAGATGTTCCAGTTGGGTCAAATCCACTGAGGGGCAGAGAGACCCCAAAACAGCTCAAGAGACCCTGAACAGAACAGTCTGACTGGAAAGGTGAGCTTACTGGAAGCAAGCTTACTGGGTTTGAAATTTGCAAACTGAGCACCAGACACCACTAAAGAGCCCCAGGCTACACTCTGTTCTATTAGAGGACCCATCCTAGATCTTCCTAGTGATGACAGAAGGCTCTCGGGTTTGAGTCCACGGAAAAGGCGCAGACTCAGATTTAGCAGGATCTCGGAGTGCCTCCCCCCACCTCTTCCTGGGCGGCAGTGCTCCCACTCAGCCTCCCTCTGGAGGACCATTCACCCAGATCTCAGGGGGACCTCACACCCATCATCTGACCCGCGCACCAGCCAGTGTTCTCCGTCACTTCCCAGAAGAGCCCTCCCTCCTGCTGCCTCCAAACCCTGCACCATTCCTGCCTGGGCCTTCTCTGTCGCCCCCAGCTCACCCATCCCCGCAGAGACAGAAGCCAGAGCCAGAGCCCCCTTTGCCATGTTCCAGATCTCACAGGCACTTACTACTCCGGGGACTTGTTTGATTATGCTCACTTCACCTCCCTTTTTGAATTTTCCTATCATATTCTAATATGCTCTAGATTCCTTCAGTATAGTCAAAACCATCATGGACTCCACACCCACCACAAACAAACTCCTTATCTCTATTTCTTCCCTTTCCAACCAAGCTCTCCCAAATGACTCATTACAGATGAGTCCATTTTCTCACTTCAACTCCTCCACTGTGTCTTCACAGCCCACCCTAATACTCACAAGCCACAAACCTGCTTTTCCTAAGACCACCAGTGATATCCAGGTTAGTGAACCTCAAGCACTCTTTGAAGTCTTCATTCTCCTATCTCAATAGTATCTGGCTGGCTAACCCCCCTGCTAAAGCAAGCTCCTTTAGGATCCTGTGATATCAGTCTCCTGGTTTCCTCCTGATTCTCTTGCTGTGCTCATTACAGCTGCCTCTTTCTTGCCTGAATATTATTGATGCATTACTGTAAACTTTTAAGCACTTAATTTTTTAACTGCTTTAATCCTGTGATACAGATGTTATTTTCTCCATGAGAAAACTAAGACACGTAGAGAAACTTTCCCCTAGTTTACTTAGCCAGAAATTGCAGAAGACTAGATTTGAATAGATGATTTGGGCCTGATCTGTATTGCTAATGACTACATATGCTGTTTTGTTTTTGTTTTTAACCTGACTGTATTAATGAGGATAGGATCAAATAATAAATAATCTCAAGATCTCGGTGGTTTAATACAATAAGAGTTTATTTCTTTCTCATGCTCTAATTCCAAGACATATCTGCAGGGAATCTACTCCACACAGTCACTCAGGAACCCAGGTAATAGAGGTCCTACCATCTCGTAACTACAGGGGTGAAAGAGAAAGACAAATATTGAAAAATCATAGGTAAGCTTTTCCCCATCATCTCTACTCTACCATCTGACTAGAAAGAATCATAAGGCCCCATTCACCTGCAAGGTGGGTGGGGATTACTGTGGCTACATGCACAGTATCACTGCATGCATAAAAGTAGACCTTAAATCTTGGTGTTTCCCCAGCCTCAGCCTTATATCCTCATCTTCTTTCACTCTCTATTCATCCATTCCCATACTTTTAGTATCGACATATGGAGACTTTTCAGATTCATATCTTCAGCCCAGACCTCAGACTCATGTTTCATGTCTGAGCTTCAATGTTGTCTAACTACTTACTTGACATCTTTAAAAGGATATCTCAAAAGCTTCTTAAATTTAACATTTTCAAAACAAAATCCTTGATGTTCTCTCTTTATAATCTCTCTATTCCCCTTTTAGAGAAATAATACCTCACTCCATCTAGTCACTTCTGCCAGAAATCTGGGAACTACTCCCACCCGCTCCCTTTACTTCCCATATCCAACCTACTGACAAGTCTAGATGAGTCTATCTTCAGAATAATATTCAATATATTCATTTATCATCCAGTTATTAAATCTCTCCAGCATCATCACTTCTAGCTGAACCAGCATATCACTTGTCTAGTCTCCTCCCTGGTCTCTTTCCCTCTTATCTCCTACTGGAACTTTCTCCACACTACAGCCTGGATGATTTTCACAATGTGTTAATCATATCATGGTACTCCCTTTTCCCATTAATAGTTGTCTATATTGCTTAGAGTCACATCTACATTTTAAAGGTTCTAACAAAGCCCACCCACCCCCAGTCTAGCCCCAGCTATCTTTCCAGCAACATCCCATGCTCCTCTTTCTTATCGCACTACTTCTCTGAGGTCCTTGACTATGCCACATCCTTACCAGGTACAGGCCTGTCAAACAAATTACTCCCATCCTTGGATTGCTCCTTTCAGATACCACAATATCCTTTCCTTTGTCTCAGCCTAAATACCACTTCCCAAGAGACCTTCCATGAAATTTCCAAGGTAAATGAGGTCCTCTTGGTGCACTATCTCATCCAACCGTACTCTTGGTTTATAGCATTTTCTACATACGTATCTTCACTAATATCTGACTGGCACAGACCCATGAGCTCCATGACAGTTATGCTGGAGTATGTATATTTTCCCCATTGTACTTCCTACACAGTAGCAAACACATAATACAGCACCAGTTAATAATTGTGAAATAAATAATCCAATGGAAAAAAACAAACCAAACTCTTGCTCCTTCAATGATCAGCAGATTCAGCCACAGACATGGCTTGCCACCTCCCCAGCCCCTTACTTCCGGTTGATAGTTTGGGGACCAGCTGACAAAGATCTTTTGTGAGTTCTCCAAAGAATATACAGATCTTAATGACCTAGAATAGGTTGGCTGAGTCTGGATCCTGAGGGGATTCCAGCAGCAGCTCCAAAGGCTGAACTGCTCTGAGTCATGGACAAACTCAGCAGGCTTGAGGTCTGTTTATTCATTTTTTAATTGATTAATTAATAACTTAAGCATTAGTTTAGTTTGCAAGGACTTTCTCAAGTCGACCCGTTCTGCTTCCAATTCTACTGCTACCAGTCACCACGAACCTAGTGAGTCAAAACAACTCAAACTTATGATCTTATTGTTAGCCCCAAATGGGACTCACCAGGCTAACATGAAGCTGTTGGTAGAGCTGCATTCCTTTCTGGAGAATTTAGGGGAGAATCCTTTTCCCGACCTTTTCCTACAGGTCACTGGCAATAGTTTGTCTCATGATCCCACCCGTCCACCTTTGAAGCCAACATCAGATGGAGTCCTTCTCACACTGCCTTCTCTCTAGTCCTCTCTTTTCTGTGCCTCTTTTCCATTAATAAGGACTCTTGTGATTTCATGGGTCCTTCTGGAAAACCGAGGTAATCTCCCATTACAAGGTCAGCTCATTAGCAACCTTAATTCCATCTGTAGCCCCTTAGCCCCCTAACCTGGCGTTGTCCCAGGTCCCAGGGATTGGGGACCTTTATTCTGCCTACCGCCAAACTCATATCCTTCCACCTCACCCCAAATTCTACATTTTCATACAAACAACTTGGGACTTAATGCTGTGGTTCTGGAACACCAGGATGGTGGGAAGGAGGATCTACATGAAACCCCAAGGATCTGGGAAACCCCTGGGGGGGGGCGACCTGTCCTGCCTCTTCCACCTCTTCATGTCACTGACTACCATCCTGCACCTTCCCACCTGCAAACGAGAAGGATGCCTCCTCCTCTGGGTCATTTCTACAGGGCAGAGGGTGGCAAGACAGTGGATTAAAAAAAGGCGTGCTCTGGCTTAGCGAATCTGGGTTCAAACTTTAATCTCTAACATTTCAGACTTGTGAGGTCCCAATAGATCATTTAATTGATGTGAATTCTTGCTGAACCTCCCTCTCCTCAGCGGTAACGTGGTGGGTATCAGGGCTACCTTTTTCACAGAGGAGCCATGAGGATCAGATGAGTTAAGTTGTGCAGTGTTTTGGCATGTGGTAATTGCTCCACGAGAGTGGTATCGTGATCACTATCTGGAATTCCTAATAAATCGCAGCTGTCCTTTGTCATTTCTGTCTCTGAAAATATCTCCAATCTCGGCTTGAGTATTACATCTTCAGGAAGGCCTTCCCTTCTCTCCCATGCATCCTTGCAAGACACAGCCCACGTTCTGGTACAGTGGACTGAATTAAGGCTCTGTGTCCACCATCAACACACCGACAAACACATGGATGTTGTGAGCGATGGTGTCGCTTGTCCCATTCTCCTGTCCACCCCCAGTGCTCAGCTTGGGACCCAGGCAGTTACATGTATAACACAGGTCTGTCGACTGAACAAATAGAGACTACTAGTTACTACTTAGAAACCGCCGTAACTCAGAATAGTTGCTCTTCTGTCCTAAACACACGTCATGTCACTGTGTTCTCAGAATCCAGGGTGGTGAGGTGCAGTTTGTTCTGTAGGAGCAGTATTTCTTGGGGTTCAAGCAGAAGTGGACTGCTGAGAGCGCTGACACGAGAAAGCAGGGTTCCTCCATCCCCCCCCCCATTCTCAGCTGAGTCCCTACCACTTTCTCAGCCCAACACCCCCCACCTGCCGTTCGGAGCTTCAGTTCCTGGTTCAGCAACTAGACCCTGCAGGAAACGTCTGCCCCAAGCAGAACGCAGCTGAAAATCATATTTTCACAGGATGTCAAACCTCCTCTCCTACCTTAAATGAAAGGTATTATTTCTGAGAGGAGAATGTCACAGTCTACCACCAAAATTCTGCTTCCTCGGCAAAATCCCCGGCAGTTTCTCTGCACGGCTGGCAGCTCTCCACCCAAGGCCAGGGCTGGGAAATTCACCAGGCCCAGCACAAATCATGGGCACACGAGCTCCTCAATGATTAAAACAAGGGAACACAAACTCCAGGGGATTGCCTCTGCAGAAACGGGCTAGGGATAGGATACGGGGACCAGACCACCCAGGACGCGCCGCAGCGACTCGCTCTTCACGGGAAATTCACCCATCACTTTGCCAAATAAATAAATTATCCTCCGCTCAGCAACCTCTGGGCCTTTCCTGTAATAGATGCTATCCTCTCTGCTTCATCTTTGGTATATATAAAAATACACCCTTCCTAGCTGCCAACAAGCTATCAGTCCCTCATCTCCGAGCAATTCGTGTAGAGACTGAGACCTCTTTCTTGACTCCCCCACACTGAACCTGCCCTGGGATTAAAAAGCTTTGTATGAAGCTTGGGGGGAGAAAGGGGGTGCGGGGGAAGGTGTCAGGCAGTGAGTCGTTTCAAATAACTGGGAAACTGTCTCTACTTTTTAATGAGTGAGAAGGCGCTGGGGAGAACAGGTCAGAAGCAGCTTTCTGTCCCTTGAGCTTCCTGTTGTGTCAACTTCGGCGAGTGTCGCCTGGGGCTGATCATGCTCTCAGCCCCTGGGAGTCCCAGAAGCACCAGCTGCTTACCCAGGCTCACCACCGACTTGGCCACCTTTTCCCAGACCTGAAAGACTCTGGTCAATGGAGACTCTGGCCCTCCTGGTTTCTTAGCCCATCCCAATGGCTTCTGCTTCCTGACAGATATGTCAGCTCTGGGCAGACCCCAGATGACTAGCTCAGGTGTGCTCTGTCTTCTGCATGCCCCAAAGCCAGGCTCAGGGCCTGCTGGTTTCAGCACAGTGCACTGTGTCAGGGGTGCAGTTTTCCTGAGTCCAGGAGGCCAGATGTTTTGCCAGAATGAATCTAGGTGCTCAGGTGTGGGGCCATGTAACCTGCCAGGTCTCTGGCCCTGGAGTCCCATGCTGTCGTGACCCCAGCAGTCACCTAGGGGTGCTGGGCCCTCAGGGGTGTGGCTGTGTTTCCTGGAGGAAGCCGGCCTTTGGAACACTCCTAGGGACTCCTCCTAAGGACTCTGCATGTCAGTCTGCTCCTCCAGCTCCTCACTGGTGGCAGGACTGGGGCTGTATGCAAACATTTGCTTTGATTTGTAAAATGATCCATATAATTAGGGAAAAGAGTTAAATAAAGGGACTGATTTCAGAGAGCAGGCTCTTAATGACACTAATACCTGACAAAAGGGGTCATTATGATGGGCTAATGGGCCTTGCCTGGCGTTCAGCTCTCTCAGGACACAATCCAACACACTCAATTATCTGCTAATCAGGGCCATTTTGTCAGAGGTTATTGCCCTGAAGTATCAATTATAGGAACATTATTAATACTTTATGGAGAAACCACTTGCATGAAAGTGTTAAACTCGTGGGGCGAGTCCCTCTCTTTCCCCTCCCCACGGGGACCCGCAATATGCTGTTGCATTTTGCCACCATCTAACCGCCCCCCTCCCCATGGGGCTTTCCATGACCCATTGGGTCTACTGGGAAGGGGCAGGGCCATGATGGTGTTCCCAATCTCCTGTCACCTGTGACCAACTGGCAGTGCCAGTTCTTAATGCCACCAACTGGCAACTGTGCTTAGCCCAAAGCCATGGCAATGCTGACTCAAGATAAGAGAGTTGGCCGGGACCATGGGCTGAGGAGGAAGTGTGAGCCTGTGTGTGTGTGTGTGTGTGTGTGTGTGTGTGTGTTTCTTTCTGTCTTTTCCTGTGTCTCTCTCCCCTCCTTTCCTGCTTCTCCCTGTCCTCCTCCCCCCTCTTCTTCTCTTCCTTCTCCACTCTTCCTCCTCTTCCCTTCCCCCTCCTCCTGCACCCCTGTCAAGGAAACTGAAAGACAGAGACATCCACTCACTCAGGTTGCAGACTGCTCAGAACTCAGCTTATGCTGCTGTCTGGAGCCCTCTTTGTCTCCATGCTGGCCATGTGGATTTTTTCCACCACTAAGAAGGCACCATCCAGCACAGAGAAGGGGAAATAACTCTAAAACATGGTCTGATGTATGTAAGACATGAAAGGGGCTTCAGGATCAGTCAATGACCGCACCTGCAGTGCGGTCTTGGGGCAGGTCACTGAGCTTCTCTGAGCTGTATTTGAGTTTCTTTTGGCAGCATGACTGGGAACACCAGCTCTTTCTCTTACTACTTGTGTGAACCTAAGCAAGTCACTTTGCTTCTCTGAGCCCCGGTTTTCCACATGTGGAACCGTGACTGTGTCTGGAGCTGAGCTCTGGAACAGGTGAGAAGAAATACACATGTACCTGGTATCTCATCCCCAGGATGCATGAGTTTGAACCCCCAGAGGGACCTCAGGGTGAAGCATTTGCCCCTAAGTAACTCATAAACGTAACTGTTCATCACAAGCAAGTTCTCTCTGCTCCTGCACTTCTGAATAATTGGGTAATAGCTGGGAGGGAAGGGTTAACTGATTTTTCCAGCTAGAAAAGAAAGAAGTAGGGACACCTTGGCACCACCCAGGGTGCTGGCCTCGTGGGGAGTGAGTGGCCTGTTTGGGACAAGCTGCCTTTGAGGGAAACCAGTAGAACTCTACTTCCAAGGCCCAGCAGGGGTATACCTGCCCTATCTGCCCCTCCTAATGGGGCTAAACTTGTCTGGCACTTTGCTGGCAGGAAGGAGACTCGGTGTGATATGGGGATCTCATCTATCAGTGAGGCAGAGCTTAGTCTCAGGAGAAAGTGGTAAGAAGCGGTGGTGAGGTTTTCGGGCATGTACTGGGCTCTCTCACCCTTTGTCAGTCCGACTCTCTGGTTTAAAAAAGAGAAACTGAAGACGTGGCAGAGTTCATGCATCACCAGCAGTTGTGGGAGCCCCACCGAGGGGTGGGCAGCTGCTCACAGCCCCAACAGGAAGGTCAGCCTAAGAGCTGATCACCACCCTGGAGTGTCCATAGAGTGGGATCTGCTTTCCAAGAGCACAGCCACCTACCGAGAGCTTCCTGGGATTCCGAGTCCAGCTAAAGAGGGTGCCTTATTCCCTCTGGGGAAGCAAAGCCCAACAGCACATTCAAGCCCACCCGCTGCTGAGTACTGAGTACAGACATTTAAAAAAGGATTTAATTCAGAACTGAGAGGTTTGGACCAAGGGTGTGGACCAGAAACGAGTGAAAAAGCAGGACAGCTGTGTCTCCTTTTTCCTGGAGAGCAAAGTCGGAGGCGCCTGTGTCTGACTTAGGGAGAGAGGTGACCGACCCACACTCTGTATTTCCCGATGGGGCCAGAAAAGAGGAACAGATCCTACAAGCAAAGGCCTCCACATTCTGCTTGGGACAGCCTGACCCAGGGCCAGGCAGCAAGAAGTGTTGACAGAGGGACTGAGGGTGCGGAGAATCACCCTCCTGATCCCTGAGTATGGCTCAAATGTGCCGTTTGGGGAGCCTGGGTAATTAGCATTTGCGTTAAGCAGCTAGGGGTTAAGTGCTACCAGGGGTTTGATCTGGGCTGACAGAGGCTGAGCAGAGTGGGGTGGTTGCCTAGCAACAACACCTGTAGCACATTAAGCAGCCAGTCAGCTTTGTCAACTTCTAGCAGGGGCTTTGTAGAGCAGAAAATGGGGGTGGTGGAAGGATTAGGGGGCACGGAAGTGGAAAGCTGGACAGTGGGTCTCAGGTTGGGAGACGGGAAGAACCTGGGCGTGAGGGTCCCCCAGACCCTCACAGGTGGGCAGCTCCAGGTGTGGCCGCACTCTTCCTGTGACCCTCACACTGGCAGCCCAAGACGTGGGACCCCTTCCTCAAGACTAAATCCTCTTTCGATGTGGGCATCTCAGGATGGGGAGATAGGGATGGGGTGAAGCCACCTTTGCGGTTTTATTTTCGGACCTAGAGGAAGTAGGAGGGGTCTTTCCGTAAGGAAGGAACCACAGAGAACTAAAGCACTGACCCCAGAGGCTGACGTCTTCCTCACCACCTTCCTTTCACACTCCCCTACACTTATGCACACCTGAGATACGCTGGACATAAGACATGGGAAGCGCAGAGGCAGAGGGATCGCCGTGACCGTGACGGTCACAGGCATGTCCAGCAGCCCCTTGACTTGTCTCGGGAGCAGGGCAGAGGCCATTCCAAATGCAGCTCAGGCCGTCAGAGGACGTGGGGTCCCCGCCACTGCTGCCACTTGCAAGTCGGGGAGCCTTTGCAGATACCTATGCCCAGACTCGACTTTCTCAGCTGTAAAGTGGGGGTCATGATACCTCCCCGCTTAGCTTCGGAGATCGAAGGAGGCCGTGTAAACAGAATCATGTTAACACCACCATAAACCCGCCCACGTGTACAAGGATTCATACCGCAGCGGCAATGCCTGCATCTCTGCTCTTCGCAGCGGTCTGAGCTACCTGCCAGTTGGCCCAGAGCAGAAGAGAACGGAGCAGGGTTGCCGGGTAACTCAGCGGCAGAAAGGCGCAGAGAGGGGCCTATTCAACTATTCTATTCTAGGTTCACTGGTTCAAATCCAGCCCTAGGCCAACAATTACTGTAATCATTGGGTTTGGAATTCAGAGTCTGACTTTCAGAAGACCTTTTGCTTATCTCTTCCCCACTGAGCATTCACCATAAACTGTGCATGTGGTTACAGGAGAAATCCAGAGAGCTGAGACCCAGACTCACTTACGGTCCCAGACAGACTTCTGCATGCCCTTCGCTGCACCAGGGAAAGCTTCTCTTTGTAGCTTTTCTTGCCCCCCACCACCTACGCTCTGCCTTCTGGCTGGGGCATAAACACCGGCAAGCCAATGCCCCCCTCTGACCTTGACCCTGCCTGCAGATCTGAGCACAGCTCCCCTTCCACAGAAATAAGTCAGTGTCTTCCCCACCATGTAAGTCACCCATGGTTGGATACAACAGGAACACAGGGAGAAGCCGCAGAGGTAAGGCCCGCCCAGGCTCAAGTAGCCACTGGCCATCCCAGAGTGCGCCAAGTTGTCTGCATGTTTGGGGGGGGCTTCTTGCCTGCAGGGGGCAGGGACTGTGGATGCTCTGCCACACCCCGGGTGACAGCTCGCATGACGGTGCGTGTGGGCTGTGCACTCCAGGGCTTCTCCCATCCCCGTGTTATGCCGTTATTTTCATGCTCTTGAGTTATATTTAACTCAAGTCATAATATTTGGGGGGTTGGAAGCCTGCTGCTTCACCAAGAAAGGCATTTGAATATTCTCAGTTCCAGAGAATTCCAAGGGCTCTGGTAGAGTGCTGCCCCAGATTTGTCTGACACGTTGTGGTCACGTGGGCTCCATTAGCGATGACTGAAGCCCCACGCAAGCAGCCTAAAGGGATGTTGTAGAAGCCATGAAGAAGGGCCAATGAGTGATGTCAGCAAGAGGCTCATGCCTGCGGGGGTCCCAGGGCGCTCGCCCCACGCAGCTCCACAGGGAGGGAAACTCTAATTGGCAATTGTGGCTGCCTCATCACTTCCCCTCTTTACCTGGTGTCAATACGAAGAGGAGGGAGAGTCTCAAGTGACAGGAGCAGGGAGAACTGGCTCCTCCCCAGCTGAGGCTCACACTCCTGAGGCCTCTGAGGAGCCAAGACATTCTCCACTAACATGGGGAGTCAGCATTTCCCCTCGAAGAAGCCCTGGCAAGTTTAGCGCAGAGCCAGGGACAGGTTGTCCATAATGAGTGGCAACAAGAATAAGCCTTGTTCCTTCTGGGGAGATGATAACCTTGAAGATGGGCGTAGATCCACTTTGCCCGACTTTACAGAGGCTTAGTGTGTATAAATCCTGTGTCTCTAAGTCCATTTCCTGAAAGTTCTTGGGGTTATATTATGCAGTGAATTTCTCTGGGATAGCCAGCTGTATTCCTTCCACAGTACTTCCCTGAGTCACGAAGGGCCGTTTGGGCAGAATCCAAAATGCACCCAAGGTGCTGTCCAGGGGTAGCTGGAGCACAGGGGCTGTGTACTTAGTATGGGGTCGAAATGCAGGTCTCAAAACTCAGGATGAAGAGAAGGGACATCATTGTATCCCAGGGACCGAACACCTTAAGTCTGGACAGGCAGAAGGCCTACAACGTTTCCATGAGAACAGATCTTCTGACACCTCGAAAAATCTGGTCAGGTGGAGAACCCTGGAATGGGGCACTCGGTTTGCAGAATCAAGGGGGCCTTTAAGATCAGGGCTGCCCCACTCCCCAGTCATGGAGGCCCCTGCCTCATCGTCAGCCTGAGCGACACACTAAAACCAGTGTTTGCTTCACATTCATGGAAACTGACATATGGTATAATTTTTTTTTTAAATCTTCCAAGTTCCCTAGGCAGCTTTGACGTGAATATTAATACTAACATAATTTCATGATGATTAGAGAACACAATTAGGGGCTATTAATAATGACACAAATAATGACATTTAAGGCCTCATTTTAATTTGAGTAATATTCTGTCTGGTGGTATTTAAACAGCTCTGTCTAGCACAATTAGTATAGTGCTAGGGTGCAGTCACTGGATGCAGACTCCGTCAGTCCCACCTCACAACCCACCTCCTTGGCCTGCAAGATGGGTGGACGCTGTCCTGAGCCTGAGGTGCCCCCGAGAGAGCTTTCCACTCTAGCCATCAGGCACAGGACCATCAGCCTTGCAGAATGAGTCCAAATTGGAAAACATCATTGGCTGTCAGGAGTGGAGGCCAGTGAACCACCCAAATGGTTCCAGCCTGCAGTAACTCTGCTCCCAAAGGAGCTGGAGGAACAGTTAGAGTCTCCGTGCTTCTGGTATCTCTCATCTAACCCTCTTTGACCTACAGGATGTGTCTTCCCTTTAGTCCTGGAAATCTCTCCAACCCTTCTTCTTCAGTTGCTTTGTTCTATCAGGGTGTATCCCACAGGCTATTGCAATTTTCTGCTTACTTGTCCTCCCCTGTCAGCAAATGACTGAAGGCCCCTCAGGGCCCCCTCTGTTCAGAGGTACACCTGGACACACAAAGTAAATAAAGGAGATGCTCTATGTGAAGATTGTTAATAGAATTAGTGTGCAGAGTGAGAGCAGAAAGGATTTAAAAGAATAAACTACACATCCACTCACGGGCAAATACCCAGCTAAGTAGGGTTGGCCCAGAGTAGAGCTGCTGAGGCCTGAGGCTCGTCACAAGACTAAGGTACCTTCTGGTGGAGAAGCTCAAAAGAGGGATAAGGCAGGTCCCAGAGAACTGGGATAGAAGCAGAGACTCAAAACTCAAAAATGCACCACAGAATGTACCAGGAAGTCAAGATAACAGCTGCCATTGTCTCTCCAGGGGTCTCTCACCCATGTGTTTCTACCAGGTATCTCTACATGGCTCTTTTCCATCTTCTATTCTTCTCCTTCATTCCACTTCTCTTTATGTATATCCAGTTTGCTCCTTCCCAGCTGTCTCATTCAGGAAATCTGGTTCATAGCCTGATGGGAGTTGTAGTCCAGGGCAGGCTTGTAACTGGGGGTGGGGGAAATGGTGACCACTGAATGCACCACCCCTGTTGAGCAGATGCATCTATATCAGCCTGCTCACTTTAAGAAGCTGGTCTTTGTCTTTAAGCCCTCAGCCCCTGGACACATAGCAGGCTTTCAATAAGTGTTTGTTGAATGACTTAATGACCAAGTGACCTCCCATCCATTGAGCACATATTTGAAGCTGAAATCCCTTTATAGCGTTAAACTTGCAACATCTACCTCAAACTGCATCTTTTGATGTTTATAGCCAAACATTTGAGAGATGGCCTGGCTGATTGAGGGGATACCTCAGGAAAAGTGAACCTCCAGTGATTAAACAGATGTCAGTGGCCTTTCGGACTTAAAATAACCCAAGGTCCTTAACCTGTGCATTAACCAACTGGGGTAACATAGCCTAAAGTATATCCACCTTGATGTATTTTTGGAGTCACAGACTAAGTTCTAGATGGAGAGAACTGGTAGATGAGCCTGAGGAGAAGTTAGCTTCTGTCAGGATTCTACAGCAGAAAGGAGCCAAAACAGCGAATGTCCTCGTAAGTGAGGGGTTTCAAGCAATGAAGAGGAAAGGGAGACGGAGGAAATGGAAGGGAGGGAGAGAAGGAAGGAAAGAAGTGTGGAGCAAACACTTAGGGTGCTTGACTGGACACCCACCACCTTTTCTGATCCTGACCTTAGGTCTAGGAGATCTATATTACGATTATTGTGTTCATTTCACAGATGATAAAGCAAAGGTTTAAGAAAGTGAAATTAACATGTCAGATCATACAACCATGTGTGGCTGACCCAGGATCTGTGACTGCAGAGGCCATAGCCCCACTGTACTAAGACAGGTGACCAAGGAGGATCAAGGGAGAGGGCACGAGAGGGCAGGGGTGTCCCCTGCCCCAAGGACAGGGGAGATGAGCCAGCCCTGTGATGTCCCTCCCACCTGATGATTCCGCAAGGTCTGGGGGTGGGGGCAGGTGCAGTGGGCATGGAAATCCACTGGCCAAGAGCCAGAGCTGGCATCCTGGACTGACGAGGGCCGGAGGCTGGTCCCTGGCAACGGTGGCCCTGGCCACATCGGCTGGCAGGCAGCCCACCCCAGGGCCGGCTGACAGTGCCTTGGCCGAGGCCAGTGAGGCTATGGAGGCCGGCGCAGAGTCTGTAAACAGCGGGGGAAGTTAAGTGGAACCTTTCTGGGTAATTGACTCTGTCTGCCCACAGGACCCCTGCCAAGCCCAGGCAGGCCCCGGCCTGACACGCCGCAACCTGCCTGGAGTCTGTTCTGCAGAGGCAGAGCCTGGTTGACAGCAGGCTGGTAATTTTGTTATAAGACATCCTCCTTCAGTCGCAAGCCTTCTTGTGTCTGAATCCCTGATGCGTAACTCAGGGGACCGCCTGAGTCCTCGGCCATGGTGATGGCGGCAGCAGTGCAGCCAGAAGGTGGGAAGGGATGAAGGGGGGGGAGGGTCTGGAGGGGGCCGGGGGGCTCACACTGAGTCTCCTTCCTCACCAGTGGCCATCCAGCCTTCCTCATTGTGCCTTCAGGCTAATGAGCAGGTACCTGCGACCTCTCACATTGCCACATGCAAACTCCCCATATCAAGGGATACTTGGGAGCAGCCGGAAGCCTTTGAAAGCCCCCAAAACAGATCCCTGTTAGTTCTCTCCTCCCAAGGTATAACACTGGATTTTTCCTGCTACCTGCTGTCCCCCACTCCCAGATCCTTCCCTCTTGCTTCTGACCTACTAGGCTGGAGAGTCTGCCCCCCCCACTCCTCTTGACCAGCCCCCCCACTCCTCTTGACCAGCCCCCCCACCCCCCAAGGCAAGAGCAGGACATGTCACCTGCTTTGTCAGGGACACGGGATCCTGATGCCATGACCTTCTGAGGGAGCAGTTCTAGAGGGCAAGTGGGGGTTCGGGATGGGATCAGAGGAGAAGCAGGCAGGGGCCCAGGGCAGCGTGGAGATGGCTCCCCAGGGCCAGGCAGGGCAGAGAAGCAGAGCAGCCACAGGAAACAAGCCAGGGCAAGGCGGTCGCCTGACCCCACTCTCTGCTCCCGGCTCCGTATATGCTGCTCAGTCTAGTTTAACGCAGAAACCAAACTTCTTTTCACCCTCCTCGCCGCAGACTTCTCCCAGTGTCCTATGGCCTGTGATTGGCACTGCTATTTCCCAGCTCAGAGCTACCTGGGGGAGATTTCTGCATGCACCCCAGCACCAGCAGGAGGTAGGGTAGGACTGGCTCTACCTCCTCCGTTTCTCAGCCCTCTAGCTCTGCCCACGCCACCCTAGGGGAGGCCCTGGGACCTCTCGCCCAAGAGGCCCCCACTGACATCCAGGCCCAGAAGAGCGAGCAGCTGGCCCCTCTTGACCCCTGAGGTCTTTGCAATTTACGTTGAGCACAATTGCGTTCCCTGGGGTAACAGTTATGTCCAGCATTTGCAAAGACCTCACTACATGGCAGGCATTATTCCGAGCACACCACAAATATGACTTACTTGATCCTTACAGCGACTCCTTGAAGTGAGTACCGTTTATCATTCTCATTTGACAGGTGCGGAACGGAGGTACAGAGGGATCCAACCGCTTGTCCAGACTTACGTGGTTGGGGAGCCACGGTCAGAGCTCAAAATTTCCAGTGACTCCTAAGTCCAGAGCAGCAGTGATCACAGTGCACGCCCCCTCGCTCCTTCTAGAGTTTTAGGGATTTCTCACTATCTGTACACCTCCCTTCAGAGTCCCTAAGACTTCAAAAATCTGTGCTAACCCACCTCTTTCCTGCTCTCCCGCCCTCCAATGCCACTTTTCAACCTCAGATGCTCCTCCAGGGAGCATGGTCCAGCCTGGCTCCTTGCTCATAGCTTCTGCTGCTGCATTTCTGCCTCCCCACCCCTCACCGCTACCCCCATCCCCACCCCCCCCAACCAAAGCCTTTTTTAAGCTCCTCTCAGGAAAGCAGACTGTATCCGTGGCAAGTGTGTGGGCCTGGGTCACACAGGGTCCAGATGTTCACGCTGATTATTGGGTTGCTACCGCACAAAGCAAATTCGCCTCTGAGCAACCTTTTCCTCCCCCTTCCGAAGGGGCCACGTAATCGTACTTGTTTACAAGAGTTATTGTAACTATTAAAAGAAACCATTTGGGGGAAGTACCTATCTCCTCCTGGGCTCTCAGTCAACGTTAAGGCTCTTCACTCAGCAACCTGCCTTCCTGGTATTTATCATGGTACCCTGCTCCCTGACATTTTACTGCCCGGACCCCAGGAAACTGTAAGTTCCTTAAGGGCAGGTGTTACCTGTCTGTCTCTGAATTCCCTCCTAGCCTTGCCAGGCCTCAGACATTGTTGGCGCTTAATTAACATTTTGTGTGTGAATTGCTTTCAATACCTGACCAGGGTAAGGATGTGATAGAGGCGTTCACCTAGCAAGCATGAACCCACATGCTTTCTGGCTTCCTCCTTGAGTCTAAACAATCTCCTCCCTAAGAAAGAACTTGGCCAAAACACAGAATTCTTTTCTCTCTTACCAATGATACCAACTTGAGGTCACATCGATGCTTCAAATTCATTTCTAGCCCACGCACATCATTTCTCCTCTCCAAATTATTTTTTCCCGGGCTCTGGCATTTCCAGTCCACACCAGGAAGCTGGAGGTCTCTGGCAGCCCCAAAGCACCACCGCCCCTGGTGGGAAAGTCAACCCAGCAAATAGAAATGTCACTCAATCATTTCTCAGGGCTTTCCTCTCATTGGCCTTCCCCACCGCATATAATGAGAAATTCTTTTTGCCCAAATATTGTTTGAATTTCAAATACACAATTTCCCTGGGGGTGACCAGATGAAAAGAGAAATCTGGTTTGCTACATCAGACTTCTGTGCGGAAGTTGCATTGAGCGAACACCGAAACTAAATTTGTATTGAACTCCTTGAAATGACAGCAGCACATCAAGGCAACCAGACTCCTTCCCACTGTGGAGTGCTTAAATTATTTTAAGTGAACACCAAGGAAGCACCCCTCCAGGGGCAAGAAAAGAAGGAAAGGATTTTAAACACAGTGGGCGAAATAATAAATCTGCTCCTGGTGTCTAGCCTGGCTCCCACAACCTCCCTGGCACGTGCCTCTCTGTCCAGGCACTGCTGGCCACAGCTGGGGTTCTTAATCTGGGGGCCCAGGCCCCTGGAGCAGTGATTCTCAATCCTGCCTGCATTAGCATCTCCAAGAGTGCTTTAGGAAAAAAATGCAAACTCCCAGACCTTACAGGGCACCCATTAAATCAGAGCGTGTGTTAGACCCAGGTCTCTGGAATCTTATAAAGGCTCCAGGTAATTCACATGTACACATGTACACAGGGGATACATATATGCACATATATGTGCCCCTCCTGAAATGGCAGGTATTTTTTTTGCTACATAAGAATGTGTGTTTTGTTGGGCCTGAAGGGTCATGACTTTTGACAGTTCTAAAATACCTGTGATCCCAAATAGGCTTTTTTTTTTTAAGAATTTATGTATTTATGCATATAGAACTGGGGTACAGGCCAGAGGTGCAGGGGGTGAGAGGAATAGAGAACAGAACAGGTAGATGTACTGAAATACACTGCTGAGGGGAGCAGTGGGTGGGTCAGGAGAGGTCTGCCGGGCCATGTGGGTCAGCTCCCTGGCTGGGGATCGAACTCCTACTGCAGTGGCTGTAATAACTTTATAGGGCTGTGCTTTATAACCCATTGTGCCACCAGGGAGGGCCCCCGAATAGGCTTTTATATAGGTCTAGATAGCTTGGTGTCGGGGGTTCCTTCTGACTGGAAAATGATGTGCACATAAGGTATTGTTAAGGGTCAGCCACTCATGGGCAAACAAAAGGCAGAGTTCTGGTTTCTGGAGGAATGACCTTGTGGGTGTCGATGCCACCCAGCCAGGGTTCTTACCCTTGGGAGGGGGCAGAGTCAAAGAGGTAAGATGAGGGGCCCAGGGACACTGAAAAGTGGAAAACATCCAATGGAAAAATGAGGCAGGAAAAACAAAAAACTGGGCACTGGCCCAATTTATTATTTAGGCAGCTCAGCTGACAGCTGTTGCCAGCTTGGCCTCTGAATCTGGACATCAGAAGCCAAGTCCACAGAGAGGGGTGAAGCCCAAGATCTCTTATTTGGGGAGCTCCATGCCTTCTAGCAGAACAGTGCCCTCCTTAAAGCTGTCCCGAGGACCAGCTTAGAAGTAAGTGTGTGTTGGAGGCAGACGGGGATACGGTAAAGAGCAACAAGCATCGCCCAGCTTCCAAGGTCCCAGGGGGGGCCTGAGTGCCATCAGAATTCGACTTCAGTGAATTTGGGGGTGGTGATAGGGAGGTTAGGCTTATGCAGCCATCCAAACTGGCCTGGAAAGAATAGGAGGTGACACAAGGAGAAAAAGTCCTGAGCACACCAGCCCCCGAGCCCTGCAGGCGCAGGCACAGAAGGCCATTCCGTTTGAACCCCACTTGACCCACCCTCCTACGGTCCCCCCGCCCCTCGCCCGGCCCTGGTGGACCTCAGAGTTTGGGCTTGGTAGCCCTGCCTGGAGTTCCAACGTTGCCCAAAAGGGAAGAGGGCCACCCTGGGGGCTCCCTAGCCCCAAATCCGCTGCCTCAGCAGTGAGCACTGCTCGGGAACGGCCCCTCTTCCTCTCTTTGCAGTCTGGGCTCTAATTTATCCTCCCTTTGATAACCAACTCCAAACACGTTCAGCGAGGCCGGGGCCATCGGCGTACAAAGGCCTGTGCACTCCTGGCTGAATGCGGCACTTCACTCTTGGGGGGATTTCTATAGAAGGCAAAATCCACCAAACAAGCTATTACACTTAAATCAGACAATGCCCGAGGTGATGCAAGGAGACCAGCGTTAATGACTGAGCTAGCAGCGGGCTTCTCTATTTTGAAGCTCCGCCACAGCATGGGACAGCAACCCGGTGCCCTTCCCAGCCTCTCGGCCATATCCCTCTCCTCCTGCTCCCACACTAGAGAGGGGCCCTGTGCCAACGCTTGTTCTCTGAATGCTGAGGCTCGACTCCCCTAGGCCAGCGGAGACAGGCGCCACACTCCTTGCTTCAGAAAATGAACCAAGATAGGAAGTCCAATCGCCCCTTCTCTCTCCTCCTCTCCAGCCACGAGGAAGCCATGGTCATTGTGGATGGCCACCTAGTTAGCTGGTGGCAAAGCCATGAGTGAGTAGAATCCGAATCCATCACCCCATTCAGGTCGTACAAGAACTAATATAAAAATTAGACAACACGGACCCTCCCTGGTGGCACAGCAGGTTAAAGCGCAGCACTGTGAAGCTATCACAGCCACTGTGGCACAAGTTCCCCAGCCAGGGAGCCGTGGCACAGCAGACCTCTCTTGACCCACCCACTGCTCCCCTCAGCAGTGTGTTTCAGTCAATCTGCCTGTTCTGCTCCCCACTCTGTCTCTTGTGAGTCCTCTCACCCCCCTGTACCTCTCGCCTGCACCCCAGTTCTGTGTGCATAAAAATATAAATCTTTAAAAAAATCAGACCCCACACAGAAAGCACTTCACCTAGTTCCTGGCACATGAAAACATTCACTATCAGCTGTTGTCCCTTGTCATAATAGCAGCAGCGACATCTTCACCTCAGTCACTCGGTCACCCTGCGTGGCTGTCACGAGCCAGGTGGTCTCCATGGTGGCGGTGGGCGTCACACAGCTCTCCTCTCCTGGGCCTTCTCAGGGAGGTCCACACTGACCGCAGCAGAGTGGTAGTGATTGCAGAGGGGAGGAGAAAGGTGTGTCAGGCGCCCACAGAAGGGAACCTAATCCAGAGATCAAGGCCCAGTGAGGGAAGCCGCTGTCTCAGCTGAGATGGAAGGATGAGGTGAAGGGAGGTGGGGACGAGGGGGGTGGGCTGGCTTGGATAGAGCGTTCTCAGAGGAGGCTACTTGAATGTGCAAAGGCAGGTGAGGACTCCAAAGGTGGGAAGGGCAAGATGCATGGGAAAATGGCAGGATGGCACGGAAAATGGTTCGATGGGTGAAGTGGGTGCGGGAGGAAGGCACACAGTGAGACATGGGCTGGAGAAACAGGGACAAGTCATGTCGTGAGTCACCAGGGGAAGCAGAGAAAGGGCTGCATCCGGCAGAGCAGTGGGCTGGTTCATGGGCATCAGCGACTGCAGGATGCATTGTGGGAAGCAGGTTGCAAGGTTGGCAGCAGGGAAGACAGGCAGGAGCACTAATTCCCAGTTCCATTTCAGCCCTTTATACGGTTCTGATCTTGAGTCACCAAATAAGGCCCATCATCAAGAGGACTCCTGGAAGGGGGAATAAGATAAGAGAGCTGGGTCAGAGAAATGAAACAGCAGGAGTCCCTGGCCACTTGGCTCATTACCCAACTAGCCTGGAGCACCATGTAGGAAGAGCAGATTCTCCATCAACCAGATGTGTGACCTTGGGCAACCTCCAGTTTCCCCTCTGAACAATGAGGGCGCATTCTACGTAATTGGGGAACTGCCTTGACGTTCTTATACTCTGTGGTTCTATTACTTGAAATACAGATCATATGTTTTTATTCTAAGATGCCTTGCTTTGCATGTTAATGTTTATAATAACAGGATGAAGTGGTTTGTATTTGATCCTGGGGGGAGCGGAGCTCTCAAAACTCCAGCATTCTGCAGTGATCACAGACATCCCATCTTTTGGGTTCTCATGATTCAGTTCAAGAAAGGTTCAGCTTTGCAAATGGCCATGGAAAGCTGGTTGGGAGCTGTGCTACGAGCGGCCTCAGCCTACCTTTGCAGACTGCACCCCACTCATGGGCTCCAGGAAACCCTTTTCCCCGGGTCCTTGGTCATTAGGAATGAGATTCCGCCAAGAACCACAGCTCCCTCTCCTTGTCCTGGCAGCTTCTGAGGTAGAGGCCAAAGCTCTGAGGATTTGGGGCAGGTGAACAAAAAAAAAACAAATTCAGGTTGGAGTGGGAGAAGAAGAAAAAAAAACACCCAGGAGCTGTTTTAGGCTAGAAAGTGCTCTCCATCCTGTAGAGCTTTAGGACGCAAGCCACATAGCATCCAGAGGCGCACAGCTGCATGGAACAATTCAAAAATTGCCTTGTTGGACTACAACGTGCCAATTTTTCAAATCTAGAGCCATTTTCACTATTACAGTCTGTGCAGCCTAAGCCAGGAGAATTTTCTTCTGGGAGGGAAAATTGATTCCGAGGTTACCATTAACCCTCATTAGCACAGCACGCCCCATTCCAAAACTATTCTTGGGAGCTGAGGGGGCCAGTGGAAGCTGTAGAGGCCCATGGTGAGGTTGGTGCCCAACATCACGGGTGCTAACAACCAAAGTCCATTAGCCCCATGTCTCAGAAGGGCAAGAGAGTGAGCGAGCTAGAGAGGCGAGGCGGGAAGAAGAGAGCAGAAGGAGCTGGGAATGTGTGTTCCCAGGAATTCCTAGGCTTTGGAAGTTTGCCTGCACTGCCTGGAGGTGGGCTGGGCTGAGCAGAGAGTATGAAGGAAAGCTGATGCCTGCAGAGTCCCTCTTTATTTCTGTCTTCTGCCCCTCTTGGTGACGCCTCTGGCCGCTGGCACAGCCTGGGGGAGGGGCGTTCTCCAGGAACTGGCTTAGAGGCGGCCATCCAGGCCCATCCTCCATGCCCAGCTGCACCCAGCCCAACCCCTGCAGACACTGCTGTAAGCCAGTTTGAGGCACTGAGGCACCCTAAAAGGAAAGTCACCCTAATCTATTCCAAGCAGTCAAGCAACAGCATCTTTGATCATGGGGTGCGCTATGGCCTCCATCTTCCCAAACATGGAGCAAAGGCCCGCCAGTTTGTGGAGAAGACAGTGGCGACACTGGCTACAGCAAACAGGAGAGAGAGGAATGTGACACAGGACGCGGCAGGCCACCGCGAGGGCAGCCTGTCCCTGTCACCAGTGTCCCTTTCCCTATGCTGATGACTCAGCAGTCGCCCAGGCTGGGATTCTTGAAGCCAGAGCCTGGATCGTGGATCCTTCATTGGCCTGTATCTATTCCTCTTTCTGGACCTCTGTGTCTTCTCCTAAAATGTGGAAGTAAAAATAGCCACCTGGCTAAGTTGTTGTCAACATTAAAAATTCTCTGAAAGCAGAGATGCTGGAATAGTTGCTAAGGAAGCCCGTCATCCATCCCGTCTCTATGGACGCCATGGTTTTCATTTGTCTTGCAAATCGCTTGCTTCTGAGTCTGAGTCTTGGGCCCCAAGGCTTACCAGTTCTGGATTTCCAAAATTCCCCCACTGCTTTCCCCGTCCCCAGAACCACCAGTAAGCCCTCCCTCCTCCCCCACCTCCCCTAGGGAGCCATCTGCTGCATGGCCATCCTCTTCCCCACCAGAGAGTGACCAGTCTTCTGGAAGAGCATTGCAGGAGACCTTGGTGCGGGTCTGCCACATGTCTTCCTTGATCCACAAGCCTTGAAAGGACCTGCCATAGGTTGGGCCCGAAGCTAGGCACCACCAGCAAATCCAGTGCTGTCCCTGGCCCTCTAGAGGTCAGCAGCAGGGTGGAAGTCCCCCCCCAACCTCCACCCCCCTCCCCCCCAAAGGAGCCTCATTATACCCATGCCATGGGTGAGTGCCCGCCAGGCTCACAGGGAGGAAGCTGGAGAGGGGAGGGCGCCCGCAGGGGTGGCAGGCCGCAGTGGTTGGCTGTCTCCTGCAGACACGGGGAAGTTGACCTCTCTTAGTCATCGGGTGATTTGTGTGGCCAGGGAGGGAAGCTCACCGGGTCTAAGTGCTGACGGGACGTCCCTGTCAACACAATGTTCCGCCTGGCCGGGCCTTCATATATAAAGATATTTAATGAATTAGTTAATTAATGAGAGGAGTTTGATTGATAGATCATATGGCGCTCGCAGCAGGGTGAGTCTGACCCTGGCTATCGCCGCCTGGGCTGCAATCCGGCCCCCTCATTGGTCGTGAGAGCTCGGTCGCTCTGGCAATTTGCATGCATTTAATGTAGCTCTTTAATAGGATGTAATGTTAGCGAAAGCCAAAAGCGCAGCAGCTGTAACTTAAAAGACAGCCCCATTACTGCAAGCCTTATAATTAGGGTAAGAGGGAGACTCGGTCTGCCATATGTTAAACTCTTTTGAGGTTAATAGCTCTGTAAGATTTTTGCAATTTAAAAAAATTACACTTGAAGGATGATGACAAGGCTCATCAATGAGGCGCCTCTCCACCGCAGGGATGGGACAAGAGGATCCTCTGCCCCCCAAGGCCCTCTTCCCTAGCCACCTAGCAGAGTCCCCTCTTCTGCCCCAAGTCGCTGCTGACTGCACCAGCTTCCCCCACCAGGCCCAGAGCACAATCAGCTTTGCGCAATGGGAGGTCAATGGGAGGTCCGGCTGTTCCCCACCCCCCACCCCCCCATCCCTGCACTTCCGCGGGTCCCAGGCATTGGCCCACCCAGGGCTAGGGAGCAGCTCCGTGTGCTTACCTCGCAAAGCCCCTGGCTACTCCACAGCAATTACGGTCCCTGCATGTTACCTGGCGGCTGATTGCACAGCCCTCCGGAATCAGGCAGCACGCAGCAGGCAGTGCCCTGGGGAGAGGTGGAAGGGAGGGGGGAGAAATCGCCGGAATTTGTTTGGTAGTTACCTGGAAGGAGGTGGGGGGGGGGTTGCCCCCTGAGAGTCACAGACCACTTGTGGGGGTTGGGGGAGCATGCAGTCCGGTCCTGGGTCCAGGGAAATGGGGCTTGGCGCTGGCCCCGGAGCGCTGTCCCCAACACCCCTGTGAGCCACAGAACAAGAGGGCCACTCTCCCAGCCCCACCTGAGCCCAGCCTCGGGTGACTTCCCAGTGTTTCTCATAGCGGCACCTGGTGTGGGACATCAGGGGGGAGTCCCTGTAGAGGCAGATACTGTCTCCGGAGACCCCAGTAGCCCCCTCCCCGAGCAGTGAGCTCCTTGGGGAGCCCAGGAGAGCTGCCTGCCTGGCAGATTCGCTCCCCCAGGAGTCCTGCCTCCCACCCCCTCCCCTCCCCCGGCTTCCTTGCTGACTGCGTGGGTGTGGGACAAAATTCCGATGACAGATACTCCAGACAAAACAACAACAAGAAGAAAAGAAGAAGAAATCCCTCTTATTTTTTTTAAGGGGGCTCTCGTTGAAAGGAAATTACAGGAGCGATAAAAATGACTGCTAATTGCACAATTATCTGATTATCTCTGGTACCAAAAATATAGGAGATCCTTTCCCCCTCCCAGCCAGCTTAAAGCATTCTCAGGGACATCTCTGGGGGAAGGACACAGATCTCTCTTGAAGAGTATGAGGAAAGAGCATATGTGAAGGAGGGGAGAGCAAAGACAAGATTCGGGAGGACAAAGGAGGTCTCCAGAAAGGCCAGGTTTAGGACAGGATTGGAGAAAAGTGAGTAGAAAAATGAGACAGCCAAAGATAACAGGAATGCATCTTCCAGAGCATTCTGTGTAATGCCAGACAGACTCAAGAGAGGCAAGACCCACAGAGATCGCTTGTCCTCTGGCACCAGGGAATAGCAAGCTGCTGTCCTGAGGCAGTGGGGAGCTGTTATGACCCTCCAAGCCCTCCTCCACTGGGGTGGGGGCGAGGGGGGTGAGGCAGGGCACTGAGATTGTGGTCAATTTGTGTGATTGTGGTTAAAAAAAAAAAAATTGTTGGGATTACAAATCTTAATTTGGATACTCCTTGGTACCTGCTAAGAGAGAGCTCAAAAACTGCAGCTAACTTTGGCTACTGCTTTGTGGTTTATGAAGCATGGGCCCTTCTGCTGTCTCATATAACGTTGTCTACCCTGTTCCTTCAGAATTCCCACTTGCAAACGCGTGGACCAAGACTCAGGGAAGCAGAGCTCCCTGGAGGGCTCCAGGTTGTCCCTGCAACAAGTAGGCAGCCGGCCCAGCGCCTGGAGTCTCCAGGTCAGGGAGCCAGAGCTGGGATGCTCGCAGCAGGCCACTGAGGACAGACATGTAAATAAGGTGCAAAACTGGGTTCTTTGCACTCATTTTTTTCAGCAGCTCTGGCGCCCTTGGATGAGGCCCAGTTAGCTGAGACTATTTTCCCACGGGAAGGCATTTCCCTGTGCCGCAGCCTGAACTGTCACGTCCAGGTCACCAGAGATGCCTCAGCGCCCTGATGGGAAAAGGCCCTGGCAGGCCCTGGACAGGCGGCCCACTTCCCATCTTCCCCTCCTGCTCCACCAACCGAGCAGATGAGGGCAGAGACTTCTCACCTTGGTCCCCATCCTCTCTGTTATGGGGGTAGGGGGAGGCAGGCGCTGGGAATTGGCTCCGTAATTACCTAGCACAAGGCCTTAGAGAGGGGGGTTGCGCCCTCTGTGCACAGTCCATGGGCTTAGACTGGGGAGGGTGGAGTTTCGGAGGCTCCCCCCAGAATCCTTGGCAGCACCATGCAGACTCAGAATCGGGAGCATGGAGACTTCCCAAGCCTCCTTGAAAGTCAGAGCCCTTCCTGCACAATCACCACATCCCACCACTCACCCCCCACGGAGCAGAGATGGCTGCTTCAGAATTACCATCCACAGATCAATCCCAGGGCGATTACTGCGCCTTGCGAGCTGCCAGCATGGCTGTCCTTGGAGGAGCAGTGTGGGGATGCATGCGGGAACCTGGCTCCCCTCTAGCACAGTGGGTGAGGCTGGTTATCCCCAGGCCTAGAGGTGGGGAGGCAGTCTCCAAAGCTTGGCTTTGAACTGTGGAAGACAAGACAGGAATTGGGCTGCAGACTAAGAGGCTGACCCCAGCCTGTGCACCTGGTAACCAGCTCCCAGAGTCCTCTTAGCTCCCCACATGAACAGTAAACAAATGGGTTTTTCTCAACCTGCACCCTTGACCTTGGCAGGAGGTCCTGTGGACTGAAGGGTTCAGGCTCAGACAAGCAGCCTCTCTGGGGGCTCTCTCCTGGTAAAGGCTTGTCCCTGTGGAGGGAAACCCCTTTGCTTTTCCCTGAGACCAGGCTCTCCATATATTCATCAACCAGGGTCTTGTGATACAAATGCTGATTAACAGATTAAAGATGAATCCAACTTAGAGCGTTGTGGGAAAGACAAACACACGCTTGCTAGAGTGGAGGACTATTAGATGGCTCTGAGTTCAAAA
This sequence comes from Condylura cristata, assembly GCF_000260355.1. Lineage (NCBI taxonomy): Eukaryota > Metazoa > Chordata > Mammalia > Eulipotyphla > Talpidae > Condylura > Condylura cristata. Next base: position 21,850,880 of record NW_004567126.1, read on the forward strand.
GCTTCACAGGCTAGAGAAGAGGAAACGGGGATCCGGGGAATCATGTCTGCGAGCCTCTGTTTATCTGTCTGTCCCTCCCTTGTGCATTCAGAAGATACTTGTGGGACAAGTCTTTCCTCCTGACAAACACTGCACAATGCTAAGGTTGAGTATATAGGGATCACATGAGTCCAGGTATCTTGCTGAGTATATGACTCCTCATCTGAACAAAAGCCCAGTAATAGTATCCCATTTTAGAGAGGACAACATTAAGGCTCAGAGAGATTAAGTGACCATAAAACTAGGAAATAGAGGAGGTGGAATATAAGCAGGCTCAGTCTGATTCCAAACTTTTATAGTGTCCCACGGCACACAACCCCCCACCCCCTAAAAAAAAGACAAAAACACTTCACTGTCCTTCTCCTTGTGGCTTACTGTTTCTTGACCAGAGTAGCTGGCCCAACCACAGTAACTAGAGTCAGTCAAGGTCACCTTGAGCCCTTTTGAGGCAGCACAATCCGCTGCTGCAAATCCCCCCAGGAAGCGCCCTCTCCACACCCCATCTGCTCCCCCTCCCCCACCCCTCAGAGCCCCACACACAGACGCTGGTATGATTCACACACCAAGATGGGTCCCTGGGAAGCAAAGAGGGCTCATAAAAGCTTACAGCAGTTTTATAAGGTATTCTTAGCTTTTACAGGCGTGCTGGGCGGCCGAGACTGGCGAACAGCAAAGTGTCTCGGGCGGATGGGCGGGCCCCATAGGCAGAATGGGTGAGAACAGCTGCAAGGTTTTTGTGAAGACAGCACCATCTTTAAGCTGCCTGAATGGGGAAGGGGAAAGCCGGCAGCACACATTTCTTCAGCTCTCTGTAGTTTCAAGAGCACTTGCTCATTCACTGCTCACCTGGTAAAGTGGGTATTATTCCATTCACAGAGGCGAGCACCTGCGCAGAGAGGTTGTCCAGACCCTGGGGGGCGGGGCCAGGACTCAGACTGGGGCTTCCTGTCCTGAATCCTGGGCATGCTCTGTTCCTGGCATCGCCTGGCCCGGCATCAACTTGCCAAGACCTTTGCTGCTTCTGCCCACAGAGTCAGGTTTCCCACTGAAGCACTTACCCTCGTGGGGTCTCAATCTAGGCTTCACCATCAGAATATGCCAAAGCAGACTCGGAGAGGTTTTCTGCTACTGCACCCAAGGGCTGGGGACTTCTGACCCATGTTGTGCCCCTGGAGTGCTGACTCCACTCATTCATCTCCTTTCATATGCTTCAGCAAGACCCACCCCTCCCTGCCCCCACTCCCCTTTCTGCAGGTTCCTAAACACAGCTCCTGTGAGCAGCAAGTGAGGTGGCTGGGGGCCCTGCTACTGCCTAACAGCTGCACTCGCCTGCTCAGCTTACTTGGCTCATTTCTGAATTTCTTCCTTTTAAGAAAAAAAAAATTCATTTATTTTTGTGCAGAAGAACTGGGGCGTAGGCCAGAGGTGTAGGGGGCGAGAGGATTCACCAGAGACAGAGTGGAGAGCAGAACAGGTGGATTTACTGAAGTACACTGCTGACGGGAGCAGTGGGCCAGATAGGAGAGGTCCGCAATGCCATGTGGGTCTGCTCCCTGGCTGGGGACTAAGCCCCTAGGCCACCAAGAAGAATCCCTCATTCCGGAATTTCTAATGAAAACTAAAGTGAACCAAGGCGAGGCATCATGAGACAAGAGGAAATAAGGAAATAGGTTCAGAGAAATCAAGCAATTTTTCCAACATCTCACAGCCGTTGACTAAGAGAACCAGGGTGTGGATCAGGTGTCTTAACTCTAGCCCAGATGTTCTTCCTTTCTCTGAGGTAAGTTTCAGATAGTCCCAGGTTGCTCTGAACTGTTCAGTTTGGCAGTGTTTCCAATTCAGTCAGTTCCCTGCCTCCCCACTGGCTGGAAGTTCACTTTCTAGCTACTTCTGCCCTGACTGTCTGGGCATTGTTAAGCCTGTAGCTGTTTGAGCTCAAAACTGGGAGGTATTTCCTCATCACCAGAGGCCAAATCCAGCCCTCTTCCTTCAAACACAACCAGACACCTCCATCAGCTCCTCATGTGGACACAAGGCAATGACCCAGTTCATTCTCCTTAGGCCAGGAACCCTGCATCATCTTTGGATCACTAAGTTCTAGAGGAGTCACAACCTTGAAAATAGTTTTCTGCAACCCCTCTCTCCTAAAATAGCTCTCCACCCCATGTTGGGGGACATCTGGTATGACTGAATCCCCTTGCTCCCTGCGAGCTCCCAGTGGGGTTCCTCTGAGCTAGGCTCAATCACAACACCCCAAAATCCATTTTTAGTCTTTGAGGAACTGCCTCACAGGTTTCCAAAGTGGCTGAACCAGTTTGCTTTCTCACCAGCAGTGTAAGGGCGTTCCAGGATTCCAATCCTAGGAATCTACCTAAAGGACACAAAAATACTAATTCGAAAGGAAATCTTCACTCCTGTGTCTATTGCAGCGCTATTCACAATAGTCAAGATATGGAAACAACCCAAATGCCCCCAAATAGATGAATGGATCAAGAGTTGCCGTGTATACATATACATATATGTATGTACAATAGAATACTATTCAGCAATCAAAAAGGACAAACTCATGCCATTTGCAGGAATGAAGATGGAGCTGAGCAGGCTTATACTCAGTGAAATAAGCCAGAAAGAAAACGAGAAGTAACAGATGGTTTTACTTATAGGTGGAATAATGGAAAACTGAACAAAGGGTTAGGAAAAAGACAAAACTTGCAAGCCAACTGTAGATCTGATGCATACACCAGGGTGGGGGAGAGAAAGGGCTCAAAATAGGGGAAGGAAGAGTACAAGGAAGAGTCAATGGATACGACTGCTGTGGTGGTGGAGGAACTATGGAGAATACACCTGAGGAGAGAAATCAAATACTGTACAAAAATGAGCCATGGTGAAAGAAAATAAAGAAGTAAACAAACAAATATTCTGGCCCCCCTGCCCCTGAGACCTTCTCTCTCTTTGCGTCTTTTCCTCCTTTCTCTATGCCCCAGCCACTGGCACTGCCCACAGTCTTTTGGAGACCTCAAGCTACCCCCCTTTACCCCATGCTGTCCTCCCACCACCCACAGTTACTCTCTTCCATTCCCTGCTCCCCTACCGCCTACAAGGTCCTCCCGGCCTTGTCCACTTGCCAAATCACCTACTCACCTATCAAGACACAGCTCACATGTTGCCTCTGTTGTGAAGCCTCTCCTGATACACAGGCCTGACTCTTCCGCCTGAGACATCCACCACTCTCTTGGACACAATGCCCCCTTAGCCCTAATTAGGAACTAATTTCCTGCTGGGGCCATTAGCATTAAGACAATAGGGGCATTTCAGCGTCCCTTGCAATCTGCAGAGTTTATCACAGAGACTGGATATTGCGAATGCCCCAGTTGCACTAGCTGGACACAAACTTGCCAGTGCAAGGACAATGGGCTGCAGATATCTAGAATGAAAGAAAAAGACAACATCATGGGACTCAAAGCTTAGACTGTGTTTTCCATTCACAGGTCAGCGGGAAACCGAAAATTGGCAGCTACAAACAAAGGAATATTATTCAGCCTGGAAAAGGAAGGGATTTCTGACACCTGCTATTACATGGATGAATTGGGACAACATTATTTTAGGTGAATTAAGCCAGATGCAAAAAGATAAATACTATATTTTCCACTTGTGTCAGGTACCGAAGTAGTGAAAATCAGAGGCAAAACCATTGTTGTCAGAGTTGGAAGGGCGGAATTATAATTTCACAGGTAGTGCCTTTGTTTGGCAAGACAAGGCATTCTAGATGGGCATTCCTGAGGGTTGACTAACAACGTGAAGACACATAATACATGGTACACTTGAAAAAGTGAGGATGGTAAATTTTTATTATGTCTTTTACGACTATGTAAAAAAAAATAGAATTTCCAATTTTTTAAGATCTGAGGCCTTACCACCCAGTATTCTGGAGAAAGGTAGGGTGAGTACTGTTTACTTTTGAGTCTACCTTTTCTGGAAATTTCTGAGGGTGGAAGAACCAGGCCAGGATGAGAGACAGTAGAAATAGGTAAGTATGTGTCTGAGCCTGTCCTGAGTCTAGACATTCCTAGGAACTTGGTCAAATCCTGACAGAGCATGGAGCTAGGGAATCAGTGGTATGAGACAAAGGCAGCGGAGACCATGAGGTACCTTTCTTCTCAGGCTGCCAGCTCCATCCTGTTCCTCTGCAGAGACTGGGAAGGAGATGGGGGAGGAGGTAGAGAAGAAGATGGAGAGATGGCCAGGGAGAAGGAAGGGAGTAGAAAGGGAAGAGGGGAGGAGATGGGGGAGGAGCTGGTGGAATGTGGGGAAGGAGGCGAGAAAGGGGGAGGAGGGCGGGCGGGAGGAGATGACTGCCCTTTTACTCCCAATGTTCTGTGACTGATTTACTCCCTGTCACAGCCTTGTGATGTGGGCTTGTTATTGTGACTTTAAAGTTACACCATGTAAGATTCAGAGTGGTCAACTAAGTTGCCCAAGGTCACCCTGGTTGTAACAGCCTGGGTGTGAATCCAGATCTAAGTCACTTATTCACAAATAGAGTCCCAGAGGCTCTCCTACCTGCCAGGCACCTGGGGCAGGAAGATAAGGAGGGCACATGCTTGTCTGTGGGTGACAAACCCTGAGGGAGGCTGTTGATTCCTCCCAGCAGGTGCACTGATGTGCCTGGCTGCACTGGGGCAGAGAGAAGCGCTCACTAAGTAGACCTGGGCCTTCTGGGCCTCTGGGAGAAATCAGGTAGGTTCCCTCAGGGTAAGTCCCCCTAGGTATTCCTCAGGGTATTGTCTCCCTAGGGTGCGCCCTCTCCCCATCACAGAAAGATAGGTCTCATCACAGCACTGAGCAGGCCCAAGTGGAAAACCCTATCGTGACCCTCCCTTACCCCAAATTGCCAATGCAAAGTTGCCTCCAGCCCCTGCCTTGTAGAACAGTGTCTGAGAGACATAGACAAACCCATATTTATCCTTGACTGCTGCGGAAGTACAACTAGTCATGACCTTGCCGCTTTGCATTTCCACTGTCTTGCTTTGCACACGCCTGAGAATGCAGCTCCCTTGACCTGAGCCCTTGAACTCTTACCAGGGCTTCCTCACATATAATCCAAGGCTGGCTGAAGTATGTCTTTCCCAGTGCTGGTCATGGAAAGGAGACTGTTGAGGGATGGGAATTCCAATGCATTTGCTCAAAGAATGCTTCCCACATGGTGCTCCTGCCAGCAAGATCTGGCCCTGAATACTGAAGTCAGTATGGTCTGGAGGGCTTGTTTCCCAAGCACTGGTTATTTGCACGCTCTTAACTCCTTGCTTTGGGGTGTGCTACAGTGGTAATGCAGAAGCCCTAGGCCCGCAAAACTGCACTAGAAGGCAGAAGCTAAGTATCCAGGGATGCTCCCAAGTACTGTAAGGGTTCAGAGAGTGACAAAAGCCTGGCAACCTCTCCAGCCAAACCGGTCCAGAAATGAAAATAGCCCAGGGAGCTGCTTCTCCAGCAGAGTTGGGAGCAGATTGAGTCTGTGGCAGCGGCCATTATTCTTCTGGAATACGGCGATAGACTGACTTCTCCTCCCTGGCAGGCAGCTGCAGCTGTCCCAACCTTGAAATGGGAAGGAAAGAAGATACTGATACCCCAGTCAGTCTGGCAAACTAGATAAAGGCTGGGCAGGAACAAAGCCAAGCTCAGGATCAGCCAGGCCTGGGTCCAATCTTGCCTCTTGCACTTACTGTGTGGCTTTGGAGAACCTAGGTTCTCCAACCATAATGTAGGGATGACAATGTATCACATAAGGGGATGAAATAAAGAGGCGTCTGGGAAACCTCTAGCACAGCTCTGAGGTTGCTGGTGTCCCCCTCAGTGTCCCTAGCCAGATGTGCTCACATGTCATTTTGGCCACTGATGTCGTCTCCAGGGGAGACAATTTCCCAGTGCTGCTGGGGGATGTCCTATTTCTAAGGGGGGGACATCGTAAAGGTGTCCTGGCTCTAATGTGGTGCCAAGTACTAATTTGGGGTTGTCGTGAGGATAAGGGCCTCCCCGGTGACCTGGGCTTTAAGCCTGTGCACTATCACCACTATGGCCTGAGTTCAGTCCCGGCCCGGAGGTGACCCACATGGCGCAGCAGACCCCTCCTGTCTCACCTGCTGCTCCCCTTAGTGTATTTTAGTAGATCTGCCTGTTCTGCTCCCCGTTCTGTCTCTGGTGACTCCTCTCACCCTCCTGCACTTCTGGCCTGTACCCCAGTTCTTCTATGCATAAATAAAGCAATCTATAAATGCCAATCTATAAATGAATAAATGAACTACTGGGTCAGAGGCATCTGGCAGCAACTTCATGGAGCCCGAGATGGTGCAACATGGAGGTGAAGAGAGCAGACTCAGGAAAACTCTGGGGTTTGAACCCCAGGGCTGCTCCCCTAGCCCTTTACCCTGAGTGGTAATGGAAGCGCTCTGAGGCTTGGTTTTCTCCTCTGGGACCTGAGGACGGTGATAACAATGCTCCTCCCAAAGCATCATGGGGCCCATAGAACTTGGTGCAAGCACGAGCTGTGGGTTCGCCACCTTTGTGAGGGAATCCTGTATCCATGTCAGCCTTTGTCATTATGTAGTACTGGAGGTTCACTTCTGCTCCCCGAGGAATGGGGCCAGGAACATGCAAATAGCAGGTGCTCGATTCATGAGCCCTCCAGAATCAGAGGCTGGAGAGCGCTGAACTTGGGTGCAGAAAACCTATGTCTGCATTTGGACTTCAGCCGTAACTGGCAATAGGTAAATGACTTAACCTCACAGAGGTCATTTCCTTGTTGGAAAACCCAGGACAGTAATGCCCACCCCGCTTAGCTTGACAGATTCATGTGAGAATGAGAGCACTTTGTAATTTTTTAAAATAATAGGTATAGGTATAAGAGACAGTAGAGAATTTTTTTTTTTTTTAATAAAATGGCTTTTCGTTTCCCAGTGGGTTCCAGGAGGACTAGGGGGAGATGACTTTTGCCATAGTTCTGGGACAGGTTCTTTTTTGTTTTTGTTTTTAATAATATAATAGCTTATTTTTACATCATTTTGTACATTTTTTTTTATCTCAATTGTAATCCCCGTGGGTTTCCCATCACCAAGTCACCCTGTGCCATCACTATAGTCTAGTGCACACCCTCCAACCCCCGTTTTTGATCCCATTCCCTACTCCACCCCCATAAAATGAAGAGACTGTAGAGAAATTTAAGTTGCAATAGATACCAAAGCTTTTTTTGTTTTTTAATTTGAAGACACATATAGACATAAACCTACATACTTCCCCAAAGAAAATTTCTTAAAAGGTGACTAGTGGGATCCAGGAGGTGAGAGAACAGACTTGAATATTACCTTTTATTTTATTTTTTTTAAAAAGATTTATTTATCTCTGCATACAGAACTGGGGTACAGGCCAGAGGTGCAGGGGCAGTGAAAGATTCACCAGAGACAGAGTGGGGAGCAGAACAGGCAGAGCGATGAAGTACACTGCTGAGAGGAGCAGCGGGAGGTCAGGAGAGGTCTGCCGTGCCTTGTGGGTCACCTCGGGGGCGGGGATCGAACTCACACTGAAGTGGCTGTAGCCTCCCAGTGCTGTGCTTTAACCCGCTGCACCACCAGGGAGAGCCCAGATTACCTTTAATTTTAAACCCTTCTGCATTTAAATGATTTCTTTTTAAGAAACAAGCATGTTTTCCTCGTGTAACTTAAAACCCAAACAGTATTTCTCCGGTTATGGATTATTAGTAGCCTGTCTAGGACTTCCGACTCGGTTTTGTCTCTGCACAGGCCCCCAGCCTCCCTTCTCCACCCCGGGCCTGGGGGCCTGCACCTGTGCACTGAGGTGGCTGGTCCCTTCCCGCCTCCCAGCTTTACAAAGCTGGGGGCGATAACATGTGATCCCGCCTGAAAATGAAAATAAAGGCAAACATGGGATCTGTTTTGTTTCTCGCACAGCAGGCAGTGGGACGGGGCGAGGGCCGCTTTGCAGGGAGGGTCTCTGGGCGCTGGGGCGGGGCTCCGATGGGCATGCGCACATTGCCTCTGTTTGCAGCGGGCACTGTGGTACGTGGCTCGTTTTTGCGCACAGTTCTCTTTTGCAGGCGCCATCTTAGCCCCATCTTGGATTGGCTGGTGTAGTGAGGCCCTGCAGTTACTAACCTCCTGCCTTGGATCTTGTAAGTAAGCGTTGCTCTGAGGGGTTGGTTATGGGGGTCACTGGGGGACCAAATCTCTCCACTGTCACTGTCACTGTCCTTTTGAAACCAACTTACTCTCTGAGTTTGGCGAGAAGCCTGCACTTGTATGGCCCCCGCCCACAGCCTGAGGGAGACGAAAATGGCTATGTTTTTGCCCTGAGGCTCTCCAATCTTGTCTTGGGTGCTTTGACCCTCCACAGAGTCAGGGTAAGCCTAGACCCTTCCCTCCCCACCCATCTGGACTTCTAGAGGCCATAACTCCATAAACAGACCCAGGACCTCTGCAGCCTGGCGTCCAAGACCCCCGAGCAGAGACCGATTCCATTACTCCCCATCTAAAGCAGACAGCCCCACTGCTCCCACACGGGAGGATCCAGAAAGCCAGGCTGGGGATGTGACTTGAGCCCCAGCTCTGTGCCCTTGCCGATGTCTGCCCTCTTCTCCCTGAGTGCTCCCCAGAAGCAGGCCACGGTCTCCGAAGCCCTGCTTCTCCCTTCCGTCTCTCCCATCCCCTGGGTAGTGGCTGCTTGGTATTCATGCCTTGTCATCCTTAGCCCGTCTCCATTTGGAAAAGTCTCTTTTTGACCTCTCTCTCTCTCTCAGTTGCCTTTGTGGGGGGAGGGAGTGAAGGGGAAGAGAGAGAGATCGTCTCAGCATTTACCCAATTAGTGGTAATTAGAAGGCAAGGCCCGGTGCTCTCCTCACAGCTGCTCCGAAGGACAGAGACGGCTCCAGAGTTGCTGCTAAATGGGCATTGGACACACTCTGCCTGAGAGAGCTCTGACCAGCCCGCTCAGGCTCTCGAACTTCTGCATCACATCCCGGGCAGCGGACACACTCATCTCTCTCCGCAGCTTCTTCTCCCTGGCACCGCTTCTGGGGTTTGTCCTTGATTCTCAGCCCCCCAAACAGCAGCCTTTGGGACGTGTCAACCAGACCCCACTCCAGGTCTGAGCCCTGCTAGTGGGTGCGGTTGCCATGGTAACCCAGGTGATGCCCCAGAAGAGCAGTTTCCAGCCATGGGCATACCGTCTGCCCAGAGCCCTCTGCTTTGTTTCCTCGTTACCCCTAAGCGCTCCCGGCTGGCGCAGCAGTCCCCGGAAGGCAGGGCAGGGCAGCGCAGGGGTAATGTGTGCTCCTGTGCATGGGTCACGTGGTCTTTCTACTCGCTTGGTCCAGACCACAGGTCCAGAGCCACAGCAGAGCCTCGGATCGGGTGGCCTCGCAAGAGGTCAGCCGATCCACCCCTCCTCAGCAGTGGCACTCTATAGAGAGGGGAACCGAGAAACCATTTTTATGGGGAGGGTAGCCTGCCCTGACCCTAACATTAGGCGCCAGCTGTTGGGTACTGTCCACCCTGTCAATGCTTATTAATGATTCTGATTAACCTCTGTGGAGATCCATTATCTCGATGCCAGGGAATATACTATTAATTCCCATCTGTGCCGGATTACTTACAGTTAGTGGTTGGTACTTTTCCATGGTCTCACAACACATCTTAATCAGATGGTGAGTGGGTTTAATTAGCCGAAGTATAGGTTTTATTTTTTTTATTCATATAACTACTTAATCTAATGGAAGCCTATTATCTGTGGCTTTTTTCCCATGCATAATTATTGCTGTTTTTAATTGATGGTGCATCAGGGGTTGAGGCTACAATATGGCAGCTGGAACACAAAGTCGCCTTTCCCCAGAATGAAGGTTGAGAAAATGAGTTGTCAGTGAGGCATCGGATTTCTTGTTTTCATTGAGATGTGAGTTCCCATGTGGAAGCTGCTGGCTCCTGCCAAGAGGAAGGAAATGTGGTTCTCAGCTGGGCGACCCCTGGGCTGCACTGCTGCAAAATGCCCTTCAGGAGCCCTGGGGCTGGAGCCAAATCAGGAACAGCTGGGAGAGGTACCTATTTGTCAATCCAGCCAGATCACAAGCAACCCCAAGGCAGGAACCTGGTCTTTTCTTGTTCTGCTTCTTCCACCCCAAGGGACCCAGGGCCGGCTGGAGTGCCCTGTGCACTCTCCGTAGAAGCCTGCTCAGAATTCAGTTCAGCGCTGAGAAGGGGCAGGAAAGCTGGACCCCTGCAGAGAAAAGCATTTATCTCCAGTGTGGCCATGAAACTCAGGCTCTCCCTGAAGAGAGAGCCATCCACTTGCAAACTTGGCCAGGGCTTTCCAGGTAGTATAGAGACATTCTGACTGTGCCTCTATGGAAATCAAACCCTGGTCCTCGGTGGGATGGGTTGTCAAAGTCCCAGTGGCCACATGGGTGAGAGTTTCAAGAACAAGAACATCCCATTTCCCCAGATAGTGTGAAAAGGGCGGAATGAGATCTAATCCAAAGTAGGAATCCATCCATTTTCTGATCATTCTAGAATGCACGCGCCTCCTGGAGATGAACTATCTCTGGTCAGTAGGGGAACCTGGCAGCCTGTTGGCACAGCTTCCAGCTGACCCAGAGTGAAATTACCCTGGAGTCTGCTCCATGCTAGGTTGTCTTGGCTGAGCTGCACAGGGAGCCCTCCACTCTGCAAAGCTGAGCTAGTCGCAGGATGGGGTACCATCCTCGATCTCCCCCACGCCGCCCCTTTCCTCCTGCCTCCAGCGCTCTCTGAACCCGTTAGCTCCAGTCAAAGGAAATCTGCATAGCTGGGTTCAAAGACTTATTTCCCCTCCTGCTTGTCTCTTCCTGTTAAATAATGTCACACCAGAAGGAGGCCAGGGGAAGAGAAGGTGCCGGGGCTTTCTGGTAGAGCTGACTTCCAGGGGAGTCTGAGTTACCGGGGCAGGAGGTGAGGACTTTGTCTCCCAGCCCGCAGCTCTTGTGGGCCTTTGTTGGCGTTGGCTTTGGGTTTATTCCTCCCTTCCCATTTTGCAAAAATATCGGTACAGACACTTGTGTGTCTGACCCACAGTCAGCAGCAGACAGGAGCCACGGATTCCTCTTGCAGCGTTTTACAGGGTGACGGATCAGATAATGTACACTTAGCGAGTGCACAAATAATGTGAATCAGGGTTGGCATAGTGCAGTGAGGTGTAAAAAAAGCAATTTGAATTGTTCTAGGGAAACGCCAGAGCCGCTCTGACATGCTGGCTTGCCAGAAAGCTGCCCTGTGCCCCTCCAGAGGGCTGAGCTCCGGGCTCTGGCCAGAATGGCAACGAAGCTGCCCACTGCTGCAGGCCTGCCAGGGTGCTCTCCAGAGCTGGGAGAATCTCTGCATCCACCCACTCAAGGGCCGGCTGGCGGAGGAGCCAACAGAGCAGGCTGCCGCGCCGACCACAGGAAACAGTCTGACCCGCTGATCTGTTGAGACTCTCACGGGAATGAGGGAAGAGAAGAGTGAGACATACTGGAGGGTGCGTGGGCCTGGCCACCGCCAGCAGGCAGGGTGAAGAAGGCGAAGATCTACTTGGGCAGGTCTAGCCTCAGTTTCCAACCACTCCTGGAAGCCATCTCATTGGTCCCTCTGCCTCTGAGGAGAACGGAGCCTCCTCTCCCACACAACAAATGGGCGTTGAATTTGTTTCAAAGGCTCTCCAAAGGAAGACAATTTCACATCCGCTCTTAGTCACCTGTTCTAGTATCTCACAACGCCCACCCACCGCAAGCCCTTCACATTCAGCCTCAGTGGAATCCTTCAGGCTGCCTTCAGCTTCCACATTTCACAAGGGGCTGGCCAGTAGTGGTCAGTTGATGGCACATGGACTTGTAGGTGTCTAAGCAAAGACCTGGCCAGCGTGCGTGTCGTGGTGAGAGGTGGGCACCTGAGTGGGTAGCTGGCTTGTCCCTCAGGCCAATCCTCCCCACACTGGTCTTCCCTGCTCTGGAGGCCCTGAGTCTGCCTTGTCCAGCCTCCAGTCGCCCTCAGACTGTATGGCCGGACTCCCCCAGCTGGCCCACCTCTCCTGTCGTGTGGGCCTCACCCTCACAGCCTCTCCTCCCACCACACTGCTTTCACGAGGTGTCTTGTCTGGAAAAACACTGTGCTACCTGCCGGGCAGACTTACCCAGCAAAGTCACAGTGCCTCTGCCCCCTCCTAGCCCTACCAGCCCCCACGCATGGTCCTCACTCAGGTCCCAGCAGAGACTGTGCACACCGAAGAGGGTCAACAAGATGGCTTGGGTTTAATTTCCAATCACAGAAGGCAGATGTGATCAGCCTTCTCCACTGAGTTCCTCAGTCGAGCCCAGCTCCAAGCCTGAAACTCACATCTGGGTGTTTATAAGATCTGGTCATAGGGACAGTGGCAGGAAATCTCCTGATTGTTTCAAATGAAAGCCGACTACAGGGAGTAGGGAGCTTTCTGGTGGCTGGGGAAGCTGAGAGGTTTCGGGATAATGGATGGCCAGTCTGTCGCCTGCCCACCTGCATTACTGACCTCTGAGTGGCCAGGCAGGGAGCCCAGCACAGATTAAGAACCCAAACAAAAGGGAAGATAGGACAGGCCTGGGGACAGGCAGCCTGCTGAGGGACTGGCTGAGGTCTCCAGATTTTTTTCCCAGGAAATCTGGGGACGCATTTCCATGTTGTCTTTGCATAAATTTGTGTGATGATTTGCATACATTTGCATTTTTGCCTTCAAAACACCCAAACTCCCAGAATATAAAATAAAATGCAATTAATTAATTAATTGGTGTGATGGATGGCAAATGTAGCCATACTAAAAATACAGTCTCTGTGAGGGACCCTGATGAAAGAACAGATTTTAGGCTGTCCCCCTAAGCCAGGATGGACCTGGGGCTATGGTGCAACCTGTTGTGAAGTTGTCTGCCTCCTCACTAACAGTAGGCCTCTGGGAACGGATGTGCATGGAGCTCTGTGGTCCCTGTACCCCTGGGCTGGAGCTTTGTCACTTGGATACTGTTTGTGTTGGTAGAACATGAGACCCAATGGCTAAGTGAATGACTCCCTTATAGACTTAGGACTAGATGAAGGTCAGAACTGCCACTCAGCCCTCCTGGGAACCCACCAGACTGGGTTCAAAGAGCCCATGGAGGAAGAAGTCTTTACAGGCCTGCTGATCAGATGGCTGACTCTGGGCGAACCCTTTGGGTAAGAGTTCTGGGAGCAAGTGTAGAGTGAGTCCAGGACTTGTAGGGCTGTCCCATGATCTCCATGACTGGAGCTCATGAGCCTGAACAGAAACCTGGAGTGCATGATGGCAGGAATATGAGGACAAAGTAAAGACTGTGGAATCTGCCTTCTGTCTGCCCAAATAAGGGGGCATTATGGTCTTCTGAACTGGAGAAGTTGTGTCCTTTCTTGATGCCTAGCACAGGGCCTTACCCAGAAGAGGCTCTCTGCAAGTTCTTTTCCAAATACGTTCTACAGAATACTCAACAAATATTGACTAATTCATTGATTGATCAATACATTCTCTGGTTACTTTTTAACAACCTGTTCATAATCCTTTTCTCTAACCTCAATTTCTCATTCAGTAGATATCACCTCTTCTCCATGCTGGGAGATGCATGATTTTTGTAGACCCCAAGAGAGCCATTCAGCATCAGTGTATACAATGTACAACAAAACACACATGCACGTGTGTGCGCATACACACACGGTAGTGCTACACACACACACTAGTGCTGGCCTTGCTGCCAATGCTTGGAAACAGGAAGTTCTGTCTACAGTCTAAACTAATCTCTCCTACTCTAATAAAAGCCTGTTCTTTATTATTCCAACTTTGGAAAACATCGAGAATAACTGCCTTCCAGCCTATGCACATCTCTCCTGTGTTAATCCACTATGACAGTGATATTGAGAGTGGATTTCTGGAGCTGACTGTCCAGAAGAGAAAGCTTACTCTACCCATCCCAGCTATGAAGCTTTGGGCACACTGTTACACTGTTTTGTCTCATCTGTAAAATGGGCATAAAAACCACAGCTATTTCGTAGGGTGCTTGTAAGGGTTAAATGAGAGAGTATGCTGAGAGCGTTTCAGTGTTTGGCAAGTAGCAAATGTTACACTAGTGCTTGTTCTTCATGGTATTTTACAAAACGTCTCATTCTTGGTGCAGAGGAGAAGAGAAACAAAAATGGCTGACAGAAAGTGATGAGGCAGTGGAAAGCGAATTTCACAGGAGTCATTCGTCAGGCTGCCGAGTGGAGGTTGAACAGTTTTCTCTTGCTGTGTATCTCTGAAAAACCAACTCTGAAATGAGGGAAGCCAAGGTGCTGTTTTATAAGGGGTTCTCAATGTGACCCAAGCATCTTAGGCTGGTTGGGGCACTGCTGAATTAGGGATTTGAGGCCATGCCTCCAGGATGTGAGGATCAGGCTGCTGTAGCCCTCGGAGAGAGAGAGGCTCAGAGAAAACCAGCTGACCTGGGCATTTGCAACCAGGGCATCCATGGCTCTGGGCTGTGGAGAAGATGAGTGAGAAAAGTCCTCAGTTAGCTGACACTGGGAAACACCAGAAAACAGCAATTCTCTATGCAACTTGGGCACACGAGAAAGAAAGGAGAATTTGAAAAGACAACCATCCCTCCTTCAGTCTAAGGAGAAGAGCCCGTTGAGTCTCCGAGACACAAAGCCTTCCTGAACTGAGGTGGTGGGCACCAAGAGAGCCAAGGCTTGCATGGCAGTTCTTGTTGGACTCCCACCCTAGGATCAGGCGGTATTTTGCTGACTGGTACTGAATTTTTTCTTTGCAACAACCCTGAGAAGTAGGTATTATTGTTCCCACTTTGCAGAGGAGGGTAAAAGAGGTATGGATTTGCAGAAGCTCAACAAGCAGATCAAGGGGGCTGGATTGATCTGCACCCTTGCACTCTTTTTTACTACTTTGGAAGAAAAACACAAATAGGGAAGGAAAAAACATGAGGGTAGAGGTGTCAAGAAGGGTGGAGATAAAGAAATGGGGGTTGGAAGAAGGATAAGCGAGAGCTGAGAAGTTGTGTGCATATGACATTAAGTGAATAGTATGTAAATAAGATGTAAAACACATGCAAATGAGTAAGTGAAGTTTTTTTTTTTTTTTTTTTTTTAGCCAGCCACTCAACTCCATTTGCCACAATCATGCACAAAGCATACCTGTCCAAAGCTAGCAGTATACTTGCTTCAAACAGCCCCTTTCTCATTCTTGCGGGGGTCTCCTTCCTCTACTCTGCTGCTTTTGCCCTTTGCCTCTCTCATTCCTGAGACGAAACCTATCACACCACTGTCCCTTCCACCAGACATTGCAGAGGACAGCTGGCCTATCAACCCCCTAATGGAATGACCTTTCCCCCCTGATCTATCTCCACTTCTGCTTGCCTTTTCTGGGAGGCTCTCTGGCCAGCTGGGATCAACAATTGCCATTTTCTGAACCCCCACTTGTCAAATGAATCTCCCGGTCCAGTGCCTTCCTTTACCAAATGGCAGCAGAAATGTAATGTAACCTTTTAAGGGGCCGCCTCTGACCCTGGCCACACTCAGCAGCCTCTGCAGTGTGACAGCTGCTTCCTACCTTGTCTCTGAAGAAATCCTACCGGGTGATCTGGTGGGGCACCTGTGTTAGGTAAACAGTAGTTGGTAGCATCTTCCAACTTGAAGATGTCTGAAAGCATCTAGAGCTGACCCTGGTTATCTTTGCCAAGTTTGTTTTCTTTGCTTTTTTGGGAGTTCTTGCCAATATCTAGCTCATATTTTCTATTTTCATCATGTCTGTCTATTTTCTATTAATATTTTGCATTTAGTGGGAATGTAGAATCTCTGCTCTCTTATCTTTTAAGGCAAGAAAGTAATGGGGGATTAGAAAGAATAGCCTTAGCAATACAAAGTTAAGACACTAATTGACAAAAAAGACTTTAATTTTTTCTGCCATCTGCTCAGAAACCATAGCTCAGGGTCCAGAGTCAATGGCCCATGAGACCTCTTGGCTCTTCATGGGCGAATCATGAAATCTGAGTAATGTGGGAATCTCATCCTATGATGTCTTTTTAGCATTTAAAAAAGTGTAAAGAATTAACTTTGAAGTCAAAATCAGAAGAACCATTTGCAAGATGGCTTGCCCTATCAGACAAAAGAGTCTTAGACATTTGCATGATTCCATTTCAAGATCTCCTTCTTCAAGAATATGGCCTCCCTTCTCTAGAACTCAGATCAAGTAACAAATCTTAAGTGCATAATCCACCCCCACCTCTGCTATAGCCTTCATATACATTATTGCTCTAAATCTCGTCCTCATCAGCACCTTCAAGGTAGATGTTCTCATCCTGTCATAAAAGTGGAAGAGACTAAAAGTCATGATTAATAATTCCTCAGTCTCTTCGGAACCATCTTTGTCAGGAACGCCTCCCAGATGTCTCCCTCCCCACTTCCTTCCTTCCTTTTGCTGAAGAGCCATTGTTTTCTAGCCTCCTTAATATTTTGGCAGTCCAGAATCTCACTGTTCCCTGCCCCTGTTCTTATCTCCCCTCTCCCCCTTGGGTGCCTCAGATCTATGGTCAGCTTTCCAGGGTTAAAGTTTGTCTTTGTCTTTCCCTCTGTTTAATTTCTCTATATTCACATATAAATGAGGCCATCCAGTATTTATCTTTCTCCTCCTGGCTTATTTCGCTTAGCATACTCCCTTCCAGCTCCATCCATGTTGCCACAAATAGCATGAGTTGATTCTTTTAGGATTGCTGAGTACTAGTCTGTTTTGTGTGTATGTGTGTGTGTGTTTGTACCAAATGTTCTTGAACCACTCTTCTGTTTGGGGACACTTAGCTTGTTTCCATATCGTGGCTATTGTAAACAGTGCTGCAATAATACTACTTACCTTCTTCTACTTAGTGATATCAAATGATTGGTAGGTTGGAAATACCTCCTGTGGCCCAAGGTTGCAGATAGCCACAAACCCTCCTCCTCAACCCTCACCATTCAACCCATACCTCTGCCCAGTGGAAGGAAGGCATGTCCCTAGAAAAACCAAGTGGGTGGGAAGACGCCTAGCAGGATCACAAGCAAAGTGGCAACCCTACTCCTCTGCCTCACTCTGGAAAGTCTCATGATTGCAACTTCAGGCACCCTCTCTTGATGTTCTCACTCCTGGCATTATCAGCCAGGAGGCCGTGAAGCAGGTTAGAATATTAAGGGGGATGAACGTCAGTGGCGACTACATTAACGGCTCTCTTGGTACCTGTGGAGGCTGCTGTTTTGACAAACAGCTTTGTCCTATCGTCCATGTCCCTCAGCCAGGCGGCTTCTGCTGGCCCAGTGCTGTGCTGAACTGTGCAGAGTGAGCAGTGCAGACATGGTGCTGCTACAGTCTGAGTCCATCCCTGCCTAGGGAGCTGACCCACAAGGCGCAGCAGACCTCTCCTGACTGCCTGCAGCTCCCCTCAGCAGTGTACTTCGTCAGTCTGCCTGTTCTGTTCCCCACTCTGTCTCTGGAAAGTCTTCTCATGCCCTGCAACTCTAGCCTGTACCCCAGTTCTCCTATGCAAAAAAAAAAAGTCGAGCTCCCCCTGAAATTTGTCCTACAATGATTCTCCTCTGTATATGGGGTTCCCAGGAGCTAGAACAGTGGCAGGAGCAGGGAAGGGGGGAAGCACAGGGTAGACTGTGAGTCTATGTGAGATGAATGGATGAATAAAATTGGATCAAGAGACAGAGTAGAGAAAGTCTTTCTAGATCCCCTAAAAAGCACCATCTTGCGTCAAATGACCCTGTCTTATGGGCTCACCCCCTTCCACACTATGCCCGACGGGCTTGTGAGAGCGTGGGTGTGCCTCCTTCATATCTCTGTAGAAAGGCACATTGGACACCTCATTCTTCCCAGGAAAGCTTCTTGCAAAGCCCAGGGACAGCTGGGATTACGTCTGGCCCTGACTTCTTTATAAGGAAGCCTCAGACAATGGAGGCTGTGCTTTTGGGAGCCAAAAAGCTTTGTTAAAAAGACAGCTAGTTAGAGAGTGGACAGTATTTTTAAACGCATGAGTGTGCTGAATAATTAAGCAAAAACTTTTGTTTTTATGGAAAAATTCTTCCAAATGCTGTATCAAGCAGGGTTCTGAATTTGCCACAGGCATTTGTTGGCAAGATCGTGAGACTGCATTTCTTCCAGTTCAGGGAAAGGGAATTCATATCAGACCTCCAGGCTATGGTCCTCAATTCAAACAGAGCCTGTTTTCTCTGATGCAGAACAGTCACTCTGGGCAAATCAGACAAGGTCTTTTGAAGGTCACTGGCTCACTCCTGTTCTTCCTCCAGTCTAGATTTTCACTGGATCATACATTTTTGGAATGACCCGCCCACCCCCATTTTTACAGAGGAATGATCCAGAGTGATTGAAAGTATTGCTCAAAGTCCCACAGCAAACCAAACTGATTAGCTGAAAAGCCCAAATGCTTAGCCCAGATCTCTGCTCTGCCAGTCACCATGCAAGTAATCCTTCAGTACCCTGTCCAAGTCTCCCCTCCTCTTCAAAGACTTTTTTTGAATCTTTTCTCTGGTTTCTTCAAGCAGTTACTTCTTACAAGGCTTACCCTTCTGCACCATTCAGGGTATCATTGGTTCCTGCTAAGTAGTTTATTAATTATCATCTGCCAATATCTCTTTGACCCTTTTTTTTAGAAATGTAATTAATGCAGAATATTATGTTAATTTCAGGTCTATAACATGATTTAATATTGGATGTATTACAAAATATATATATTGTGAAAGAGTTAACATCCATCATCACGCATAGTTATTTCTTATAGTGAGGAGAAGTTTTAAGATCTACTCTGATGGCAGTTTTCAAATATGCTATCTAGTATTGTCACCCAGTCACCCTGCTGACCATTACATCCCATAACTGACTCAGTTTACAACCGGAAGTCTCTACCTTTTTTCATCCTCTTCACCATATACCTTCTTTATTTTTTTTAACAATTTATTATTTATGCATACAGAACGTGGGTACAGGCCGGAGGAGCAGGGGCAGTGAGAGGCTTCACCAGAGACAGAGTGGGGAGCAGAACAGGCAGATCGACGAAGTACACTGCTGAGGGGAGCAGCGGGCAGGTCAGGAGAGGTCTGCCACGCCATGTGGGTCACCACCTTGGTCAGACATCTAACTCAACCTGAAGCAGCCACAGCTCGTTTAGTAGTGTTGCGTATCAGCCAGTTGTGTCACCAGGGAGGGCCCCATTTATCTTCTTAATAAACATTTTCCAAAGTCTTGAAGGTGGAAACGCTCTTTCACGCTTCTTATACCTCTCTCAAATTATCCCATGTAAGTGACATTGGTGAATGTTGAAAGCGCGGGCCTATGGATAGATGGATGGACTGAATGATGATTGCTTAGTAGGTGCCTAATGCTTAGGAATAAATACAACAGTCTCTTAAAGTAAATTTTTATTGAAGTTACATTTGTTTATAACATTGTGTAAGTTTCAGGTGCATAGCAGTACAGCCATTACGGCCATTTGTTATCCAAGCCATTTGCTTACAGATGCAGCAGCAGCTCATAGCACCAAGCACACACATGTACACACACACACGTGCACACACATGCATGCCTAGGCACGCATGCACATATTTGCATGCACATAGATGTGTGCACTTACACACGTGCCCACTTGCACACATGCACAAATACTGCCCAGTGCTCACACGTAACCACCCTCAAGACATTTCACTCACACTCACTTAACAGATGCTGACACTGAGGCGCAGAGAGAGCGAAGGAAGCAGCTACTGTCTCATGGCCAGGAAAAGACGCGGAAGGACACACACAGGGTGTGCTCCAGAGTGGGTTTTTTCTTTAGACGAGGAGTGGATAGGAAGTAAGGTGCCTTGGGGTAACTTAGGGAGCCTTTTCCATGGGTGCTCTAAAGCCCAGGGATGCTGATAGAAAATAATGCTGTTTTCAGATTAAAAAAAAAAATAGTACTACTGCTTCTTACCCAGTATTACAGGTGAAACTGGCGAGTTATTAATTACAAACTGCCTTATTAAGCTCTAATGGAGACATTGTGTTGAGTTTTTTTTTTATTATTCTCTAAGTACTTGTAGCAAATGTTAGCATTAAAAATTACTTGAGTCAAAATTATTTACCACAATGTTAATTCTTTCCAAGACGACTCTAGAATTGAAGTCGCTTCCTTTACCAGTACCACCCGGTAGAATAATTGGCTGCAATTAGCAATGACTTTGTCATTCCTCTCAGAATCTGGCTTCAACACCCGTGAAACATGCAGATATCTTTTCTCTTTCCCTGTAGGGACTCAGAGCTTCTGCAAAGCGTGTCCTCCATGGAGAAGGAGAAGGAGAAAGAAGGTATCCCCTGTGTAACACAGTGAGGTGTCGGAGAGCTGGAGGGGGCCATTGTGGATTCCAGAGCTCCCCAGAGGGGCACTACAAAAGGTATGTTTAGCTGCTACCCAGGTGAGCCTTATCAATATCATTAAATGGATCTTAATATGCATTAGAAAAAAATATCACTTGCATACCAGACCTATGTATTATGGGTAGCGTGTTCCGATCAAGGACACATTCAAAAACTAAACAGCCAAGTGCAAGGAAAACATTTGAAGACCTGAC
Organism: Condylura cristata; assembly: GCF_000260355.1. NCBI lineage: Eukaryota > Metazoa > Chordata > Mammalia > Eulipotyphla > Talpidae > Condylura > Condylura cristata. The sequence continues at coordinate 21,871,609 of NW_004567126.1, forward strand.
AAAGCTCATGAAAATAGTGCTCAAATAAACCGAAATTTGGGGATGACCAGTAGCCACATTCATAGCCCCATTTTGGAGGACCAGAAACTGGCTCAGAGAGGCAGCAGTGGGAGGGGACCCAACTCTGTAATCCCAGACCAGTTTCCTCTTGACCAGGCCACATCCCCCTGGACCCCAGAGCTGCCACATGACGCAGTGGGAGGTGGGTGTCCGTTTTGTGTCACGTGTCACAGATGCAGAAGACACGGTCAGGAACGTCGCTCTCTCCCCAAGTCTTCCCCATTCTCCACCCTTCCCCTGCCCTAAATACCCCCATGAGTACCTTATGGGCAGATCCTTTCAAACCCCACCACCTTCCCCATCCCTGGCACCTGTCATGTTCACAAAATGTATTTGTCTTGGCGTCGTATTCCTCATGGCTCCATTTCGCAGCAATGATGCAGGTGTTTTAACACGCTTCTCCTTGTTCACTACATGTGTACATTTTTAGAGGTTCTTTATTAAGGCAAGAGAACGGCTTTAGGGTGACCGCATCACAGAACAGGGAGATGGGAAGGCCTCCCGTTACCTTTTAACTGGAATGTCTCAACTGGCTGGGTCTTGGGTCTGGGTGCCGCCTTCTCTGAAACAACTGTTCCATTAACACCACTTTGCAAATAATCTCCCACATGCTACCGCCTTGTGAATTATCCCTCCTGCCCTCTGCCCTCAGCTGCGCAGGCAAGCTTTGATGCTATCGATGGGGGTTTTGTAAAGTTTCTGTGCATGTCACTGAGCCGAGCTTTGCAGGCAGCAGGTCACTGGTGCCCCAGGTCAGGACCTGCCAGGGAGTTGGCACTGGCTGGTCAGCTCTGTCCATTCACCACAAGTGGGCACTGTTCTTAGGAGCTGGGGCCTTAGAGGTGCTTGTCCTTTGCAGAGTTTGGGGGCCTGGCAGGGTGAGACTCTCCAGTGCTCCTTCTTTATCCAAAAACACTTCTCAGTGCTGGCCTCCCCGGCCCTTTCTTCCATCCCCAACCCCAAGTTTGTCTCCCAGAGGAAGGTGGCCCATTCCCTTGGCCCATCCCCACCTCACTTCCACTTTCCTCCAGGAGATGAAGGGGAGCCCACTGGGGCTGAGGCTAGAACCCCGTGCTTTGGCTGCTGAGCCAAGTGACGGCCAGGACAGACCGGCCCTTTCCTGGGCCTCAGTTTCTTTGACTATACAGGAACCAGATTTGATCTCGAGGATCCTAAGCTTCAGTCCTTGACCTCTCCCTAGCATCAAGCTTTCAAACCTTTTTCTCTTGAGGTTTTCTCTCTAGGTCTCATAACCTGCATCCCCAACAAATGATGAAAGATCTCAGGGTTCATCTCTTAGATACTTTCACAAAAGAGCCCTTCCGAGTTCGTTCTTGGCCTTGACAAAGACTTTAAAGCTGAAGAGTGACAGAATCCTTTCTCTTGAAGGCCCAGGCATTAGTGATCAAGGAACAAGAAGGGAGCCACGCGTGTGGGGACTGCAGGCTGGGGCACGTGGCAGACCTGGGTTTCAGCCCCGCCGCATCGCTGCTGGCCAGGAGTCTGAGCAAGTCCCTGTGAGCCTCAGCTTCCCAGGGGCCCCCAGGGAAACAGCAGCACCTGGGGCACAGTGAGGTTGTGAGCAGTAATGAGATCAGTTCTGACACTGCCAGCTGTGAGGTTTGGGAAAGTCTTTGTTGCACACGCAGCTGATCTCCTACAGTCAGCCTGCTTCCATTAATGACTTTCTCCCAAACCCTAGATTTAAATTGTGGGTTGAGTTTTATCCCCAAATAAAGACAGGCTTGGATAGAGAATAGACAAAAATGAGTCGGCATTGCCCCCACGCATATGGCAAGTGGCAGCGAAGGCCCTGTTTCAGAGTTCCTACTTAAGCCAGAATCCTTATGCCCACCACTACCCCTCCATCCCTTTTCATCCCTTTGCCTTTCAATCAAACACTTCAAAGAGACGCCTGGAGAAGAGAACTGTGAATTCTCTGCTCACTAGTTTTCATGAGAGGAAACCAAAGAATGTTTCTTTTTGAGACCGTGTCTGCTCCTCCAAACCGATTTTTACTAGCTGGGGGGACGTGAGCTCAAAGGCAGTCTCAGGGGCTGATGAAATTCAGGCGTGAGGCTGCAGAGACTGCGGGTGCCAAGGAAGATGAGAGGACCCGGCATGGCGTGGGCACAACCAGGGCATCATCGAAAGAGGGGCTGAGGGGGGCAGAGAGTGACATCCCGGAAGGAGGCAGAGAGTGAGAGCCGGAGCCCAGGAAGGCTGAAAAGGGAGAGTGGAATTGACATGAAGTCCTAGAAGGCAGGTCCTAGAAGGCGGTTTAGTTTTCTTCTTTAAAGAACAAACACACACACACACACACACACAAACACTCCAACTATTTCAACGGCCGGGAATGTTCATCTGCCACAGGCATTATTAGGACTGGAGATAAGGAAACCAGGGAGATAGGAAATAATTATTTTGTATCTGTCTTTATAAATGAAAATGAAGGGCATTAACTTAAATAGGATTTAGATTTTCCGGGGACAGAAGGGAATGAATTAGGAAATATTCTGATAACAAAGGAAATGTTTATTAAAAGGTCAGGGGGTTCTTGAAACTGACAAGGCCTCCGCGTGCCAGATAAAACCTGCTAAGCTGGGAGGCAGCCCCAGCGGGTCCTGCTGCTCCGGGCACCACTTGTGTGAGATAACTCGGATCAAGACAGAGGATGATGGAAAAGGTGCCTGACCCCTTGACCCAACTCGGGAGTCGGGGACCTAACTCAACAGGTGCAAGTCAGACAACTGTTCTAAGCAACTTGGAGGGGGGCGGAGGGGTCCTGGGTAGATCTACCCTTCTACCCCTGCCTCCAGAGGGTCCCCCCACCCCTGCTCCTGGGGGAAGACATGCTAGAGAGCCTCAGAGAGAACTCAGAGATGCGCCCGTCCCTCTGTGAAGTCCCCTGGCCCACCTTGGTCCCAGCGAGTGCACTCAGCCCAGTCAGGCCAACACTCAGCCCAGACAGGCCAACTCTCCTGCATTTCTCAGCTCTGTCTGGCAGTTAGGAACCCCACCTGTGGCTCAGGCTGACTGGTGGGAGTTCTGCCTCTAAGACTTTCTAGCTGCCAGATGTGGGCGAGTTCTTTAACTTACCTGAACCACAGTTTTCTCAGCTGTGAAATGGAACCCTAATGATCACGCCCCTCATCTGGCAGCTCGAGAAATTAAAAGAGATCACAAAGCCCTTAGAACAGCATATATAGTGAATCAGAAAGTGTAGCTCTTCTCTCAGGCCCCCAGGCTTGCCCTCCCAACCTAGTAAGTTCTTTTTTTTAAGATTTATTTATGCCTCTAAATCTGCGGTACAGACCAGAGGTGCAGGGGCAGTGAGAGGATTCAAGAGACAGAATAGGGAGCAGAACAGGCCGACTGACAAGTACACTGCTGGGGGGAGCAGCGGGCGGGTCAGGAGAGGTCTGCCGGGCCATGTGGGTCAGCTCCCTGGCCGGGTTTTGAACTCATGCAGAGGTAGCTGTAGTAGCTTCCTCGCACTGTGCATTGACCTGTTGCACAACAGGGAGCGTTGCCAACCTAGTAAGTTCTTTACATGTGTGCTCAGGCCTCCTGTCTCCACCTGGGATCTCACACCCCCTACACCCCTTCCTGCCTCGGGCTCTATGGTGGAAGTGGACCTTGCTCACCCCCTGTCTGCAAACCTGTGTCATCTTCATCAGCCCCCAGCAGAGCTGCGGGTTGGAAATTTTTGACAGCTAAAATGGGTATGAAACAGTCTCACAGGGAAGGAAAATGGAAACTCAAATTCAGGAGAAAAGGAAGTCACCGGAGGAAGCCACTTCTCTCCTAGAGCATTAGTACCACTTGAGGTATGGAGGTCACTCCCTGGCCTCTGCCTCCCTCTGCTTGGACACAGCCAGAGCCCGGGTATGCTCTGGGCAAAAGTCCACACGAGGGCCTCCACAGGTGTCTAGGCTTAGTGTTTCTCTGCGGAAATCTGGGGGCTGCTGTTTGGACTCGCTGAGAGCTCTCTGCCAAGGGAATCAGATAATCAGCTAATACCGCCCGCCCCCCACCACCTCCTGAGCCTTGGGGCAGGTGGTAACAAGGCTGCCTTCTAAGAGCCTTAGCCAGTTAGCTCACCACCTCCTGAGTGAATCTGGGTAATTATTTCCAACTCATGGCCATGGGGAGGGCTAAGTGTCCTGTCACTGTAATCCTCGGGAAAGATCTCTCCTTGGTTATCCCAAGGGTAGCACATCCAGCCACTTCTCCCCTGGGCATTAGCTCTTGTGGAGCTCAATGCCAGCTCTTGGAGACAGTAGCTAACTCTTGCCAGTGGGGTCATTTCCCATGGGCGAATTCTAGAGAAAATGCTTCCTGGCAAAAGATTGGATCTGGGGGCACAGAAGTGGGAAGATGGAGGCTGTATTCAAAGTACTACAGTCCAAACTGGGGTCAACCCTCCCCAAAAAGCCTTGAAAATTGCCATTGGCCACTCATTCTGGTCAGTAGAAAACTGGTACCAATAGAGTTGCAAGGAATCCTGGGTGGAACATATAAGTCTGGGGCATTGAGCGGGGGGAGGGGAAAAGGGAGAAGGGCTGGACTTAGCGGCAATTCAAAACATGTGCTTTGGCAAAGCTAGGGAGCAAGTGGCTTAGGCAGCAGTGGGTACCTGCAGAGTGGAAGAAGAGTAAGATAGTGATGGTGATGATGATGGTGAGGATGGTGATAATGGTGATGGTGAGGATGGTGATGATGGTTAGGATGGTGAGGATGGTGACGATGGTGATGATGAAGGTGATGACGGTAATGATGATGATAGTAATGATGCCTGAATGTAGTGGTGAGGGTCAGGGACACTGGAGACAGACCTGGGTTGGAATCCCAGAACTGCCACTTCTAAGCTTTGGACTTCATCTCTGAGCTTCTGAATTTCCTGTCCAGAAGTAAGAAGGTAATGATGGTGTTGACCTCATGGAGATTTTGGTGCCGGTTCCATGAACAAGAGCACATAACATAACAGCCAGCACATCATGAAGGTGCCCAGTGCATTCCAGCCTTTTTTAGCTGCTTTTATATTAATTAAGCATTTTACATTTGCAAGGCACATGTACATGCATTAACTAATTCAGTTCACCACATCCCCATAGGAAAGTCATTATGAGTTCCAAATTTTAGAAATGGAACACTGAAGCTCAAAGAAATCTAATGACTTGCCCAAGGTCAATAATTCACATTTTAAAACAGAGGCTGGTTGTTTGCATAAGATTTTGAACTTGTTTCAGGTAGCAAGTGCTGAATCGCTACTCCCCAACATCCCCCATCTGAAGCTTCATGCCAAGGAGCATGATTGGGGTTTCCTGCTCACCTGACCTGCCACTGTACCTGAGCCAGGTCCAAACACAGCCCTGTCTGGGTGTCTTGTATGTTTGGACATAGATCAGGGTCAGAGTGCTAAGTATTTCAAAGCCACTAGGACTCAGGGCCCCATTGTAGCTCCGTGAAGGCTGTAGGGAAGGGGGTGATGGTGTGGCACATGCATAATGCATGGAGGGTGCTAAGCTTCAGTTCCAGTGAGATCCAAATGCTCATTTCATCTTTGATTTTCCCTTCTGGCTGTGTCATTCCCTACAGCCACCGAGCCTGGGGACGTCGCTGGAGCCGAATGGCCGCCCGCTAAATTGGCTGTTCTGGGTAGTGAATAGAAAGGGGGAGGAGGGGCTGGGGGCAGAGAGAAAAAGAAAGATAAGTCGAGGGGAGGGGATTGGGGAAGATGAAAGAGGGAGATGAGAGAAGGAAGATCTTTCACCGGACTACTCTTCTGCAGACTGCCACGGACCCCGAGAACTTGGTGAGGTTTTGTTCCAGGAGAACTTTCCTGGTCTTCTTACTGTGTGGTGGTCACAGAATGAACTCTCTTCTGCCCCAAGAAGTGGGAGTGGTGAGGGCCAGGGCCCTGCGGAAGGGGGGGTGCAGGAAGAGGAGGTTGCAGATTGTGTAGACCCATGCAATGGGAAGGGTGGGAGTCACCTAGAAGGGCTGGAAGCCCACCCCAGGGAGCTGGGTACATAGAACCCACAGGAATCTCTGGACGTGACCCCAGCAACCTCTGTCCTGGCTGTGACTCTGGAAACAAATGAGGGCAACAAAGCCCACTTGCAAGGGTTAGCAGAGGGCACACACCAAGAGCCGATGCCACCTGCATCCTGGAGCCCACACAGCCTGGGAATGTCATCTGCCCTCTATGGGTCAGGGGTCAAAAGGGGGCACAGCACAGACTGTGCAGCACAGGCTGACTATGGCCATCAGAGCTAACCCACAGTTCCAGCTGGCCCCGTCTTTTAAATCAGCAGACACACTGACGAGAGAAGCCTCCAGGATCACTGCTTTCTGCAGGGCAGCTAGCCGGAGTGGCTGCCTCTGATTTTAATGAGACATAATAATATTCTCTCAGTTCTGCAAGCTGTAGACTGAGCCCACTGAGGGAACCTGCTCAACCCCCAAAATGATCAGACTTGTCAAAATATGATCATTTTGTTCCTTATTATAAATGAAAAGAAGATGTGATTCAAGTGTCCCCCTCTGGGCGTGGGAGCAGGATTCCTATAAATCAATCATCCAAAATAAACTCTTTGGAGTGATTTCACTCCAAATATACTGGAAACAATTTCTTTAAACAAAGCATAAAAGTATTACTGTGTCTCTGCAACATCAAAATGGCTTTAGACATGCATTATTGGGTTGCTGGGGTGCTCTTTGCTTAAAATATGTTATTTATGGTTTTGCGCCTGACAGGCCAAGTCAATGCCGGCCTGCTGGAAGGCGCCTGCTTGCTCTCCTGCCAGGGCCCCGCAGCGAAGCAGGGCAAGGAGGATGCTGCCAGGGCCAGGAAGGGGGCCAATGGCCAGCCAAGGCTCCTTTGCAGATATGACACTTTGCATTTCCAAAGCAAGTCCCGGGGTGTGCGCAGCCCAGCTTTACTTGGGGTTCCTGCTGCAGCCGGCTGAGCTGGGCTGGGGTTCCCAGAGGTGTTTTCCAGTCATGCATTTGGGCAAATCTTTCCTTCAGTGTTGCGTCTTGTAAGTGGAGATGTTGGGGACCACAGTAGCATCCAACTCACCTGGTCGTTGTGGAGCTGAGAAAGGTTAGGACGTTGTCAGCACCTGCCTGTCAGTTGTTATTACTGTTCATCATTGTTACTAGAAAACTGGAGGTTTCCTGACCCCTGAAAAGCCATGGAGCATCCCTTCACCCAGCCTCTGTCTTCACGCTGGTGTTGTTACTTCATTCTCAGCAGAAATAGGAACTTGCACAGGGTGATGAGTAGCTCAGTGCCAGAGCCTGAACCCCCATCTTGCCTTGGGGTGCTGTCGCTTCAGTGTTAGAAAGAAGACAGCAAACAGGAGGGCACAGGGCGGCTGCCTGGTAGGATGCACCCCACCCCCCAAGCCCAGGGCCTCGCTCCTTCGCGCCTCCCTGCACTCACCAGGACAGGAGACTCCCCCTCTTCCCCACCGCACCCCTGCCCCCCACCTCTTTCCATGCTGCTCCCGCCTGTCCGCATTTTAACAACCTTGTACCTCAGTTGAGATAGAGTCTGAAAAGTTTAATATCATGTCAAATGAGAGAGCCAATAAAACTTGACATTATTAATATGATGTCAAGGGTTTTTTCCAACTGCTTAGGGAAAAAACATTGTGTCCCATTAAGTATAGCTCCCTGCACTGAGAAATATTAAGTGACTTCTCAATGACTACCAGCTGGAACTATTAGTTTTTCTTCATAAGCGTTGATGCCATCGATTCTGAGAGGCCGGCTGAGAACCTTGTATGAAGATGCTGGATGAGTCTGTGCAATCAGAAAAGCTTTTAGGTTTCCCTGGGACCTCTCTTTAAGTGGGGCTGCGTATGGAAATGGGATATGAATTATTAAAAGGCTTAAATACATTTGGTCAAGTGCACACGAGTATCTGTGTTCCCTCTGTCCATTTATCCCCAAAGGACTGCAGGAGCCTCTCAGGGTTGGGGATGGACACAACAACAAGGCCCTGAGGAGAGAAAGCTGGGGTCTCCTCGTCCCTCCCCCAGCTCCGAGGCGACTTGCTGGCACCCTAGCTCTATGCCTATTGCTCCGGCCCCAGCCATAGAGAGGGTCAGGACAGACAGCTGGGCTGGCCTCTGCTCGCACTGGGATTCTGGGAAGGAGGAGGCCAGGGAGCTGGGGGCCTCTGTTTCCCTTGGCCCGGGGCCACAGTCGCCTCCTCACACATGGCTGTCCATACCGGATTCCCATTCTGAGAAGAGGTCAGGCTTTAAAATAAGCAGGCATGACTCACGTCTGAGTTGGGCGATGCTTCGCTCAAGGGCTGGCTTTTCAGGAACGCACAGCTCGAGCATCTGGAAAGCAAGTTTCCTAAGCCCAGACCTGGGCGCCAGAGATTCTTTTGGCTGCTCAAGCCCAACTGAGAAGGCTCATCTGTTCCTCCACCACACTGCTCGGAAACCTGCATGTCTCTCTAGCTGCCCTCTCCCCAGAGACGTGGCTGCTGTAGTATCTGCCCCATTCCTCATCCCACCGCAACTCCTTTGCCTGCTCACAGGCTCCTCACTGTCACGGTGGGGTGTCCTGTGTGGTGTCTAGGCTGGTCCCTGCTTCACTTGCTAGAATCTAGGAGCCCGCTAAGTAAGCAGTTGGAGGCTGGTGCTGATATACACGGGCGCAGGATTATGTAGGGGCGTGCCCCTTTCAGGAGATCAAAAGATATATAGACAGCAAGTGGGCCTGTCCTGATGTGATTTCTTTGGGTCTTCCCGGTGACAGTCGAAATCCCCTTACCCTCACTCCCACCTGTCCTGCACCATCCGGGAACTCCTGACCCCTAGGACTGGCAGATGGAAGGCAGCTTGTCCTGTTAAGTTTCACCTAATACTTAGGAGACCCCTGGGGAGAAAGATGGAGTGCCCCCTCAGGGCACCTTGGCTATTCACACCCCACCTGTGGCTGTCAGTAGGGCTGGGAAGGAGAATCTCTCCCCCACCCCCCGGAAGCTCAGCATTGGCAGATCTGTTCAAAGGCAAAGATGGATGAGTGAGCAATTTGTCTTTTACAGCATAATGATAGCAGCTCCTCTCTGTTCCCACTGATCTCAGGAAAAGAGGAGAGAGAATCTTGATTTTGGATTCTAACGTTAGGTCCCATAGAACCTCCAGACTCACAGGTGGAGGCGGTGTTGAAACTATAGCATCATCTCAACTGCAGTTGGCCTTTACTTCGGGACACTTACCTTCTTTCACCCCAGTTCAGATCTGACAGTGTCTAACGAACCCCTTCTTTTTCTGGGACATGGTCTAAGAGGTCCCAATAGTTGAGACAGTAACTCCAGGAATGAAATAAAGCAGACTCAGCCCTGGGCTCTGGTTGGAGTGCAGTCTGGGAAACCAAGCAGGAGTCTCCATCACATTGAGTCTGGAGCAAATTCAACGCAACTCTCTAGGTTTTTGGTTTCACCTGAGAAAAATGGAGAAAATAAGCCCATGTCTAGACTACATTAGAATTGTTGTTATGAGCACGTGAGATAAGGGATACAAATATCTCAGGGAGGGGAATTTAAGTTATTTTTGAGAAGACAGAGGTTGACTGCTCCCAGCAGCCCACCTTCCCACTCGGCGGCAGTGAGGGTGTCCTACAATGCCCAGGGGTAGAGCAGGTGATATCCAAATCCCCCTGGCTCAAAGTCTGTGGCCATAGCTTCAGCTTTCTACCTACAGGCATCACTTGACCCACCCTTCATTGGGGCAGGGCAAGGATGCAGAGTCCATGAGTTGGAAGTTCTCCGTATATAGTGAGAAATGCTGGCACCAGGGATACGTGTTCAACATGGATGAACCTAGAAGACATTGTGTGTCGTGAACTGAGCCAGTGGCACGAGAGAAGCTCTGTATGATTTCTCAAGAATGAGGTGCTCAGTGGACCAAGGTCATAGAGACAGAAAGTAACATGGTGATTGCCAGGGGGCCATGGAGGCAGGGGGTTGGGGGAGTAAGGAGTTAGGGTTTAACAGATACAGAATTTCCACTGAAAACATTTTGGAGAGGGCTGGTGGTGAGCTTAGCCCAGCCGTAGCCACCCTTACAACGGCGAGCTTCGCATTACATCTGTTTTATTGCAATAAAAACAGAAACTAGAACTTACATCAGGACACACAGCTATTAAGTAACATCCGATTCCAACCCAGGACTAAACCGTAGCCACTAAAATGAACAATTCTGGTTAGCTGCTCTGCCATCATCCACCTCTCAACTAGGAAGGCAGTTCTATTTGCTGTCCCTCTGGTGAAGGCAGCATGGCAGAATTCATCATTAGTGTGGGGGTGTCATCAGTACCCACAGGTGCTCAGGGTGTGCAGTCCATACAATCCAGGGCTTCCAGAATACGTCAAAGCGATGCCACTGCTCTGTGGAGAGCGTAAGACCAGAAGCCCTCCTCCACGGCCAGTGCAGAGGAGCTGCAACGTGCTCCCTCTTGCTGCAGCTCAACCTTCCTTCACCTTCCTGCTTTAATGTCTTAATCAAGTGGCAGATGAGAGGAACTGATCCATGCAAAGGACAGAAGGTTCGCCAAGATGTCTGGAACCCACTGCTTCTCTCATCCCCCGCCCGAGTGGCCGCCCCACCAAAGGGAAAGACAGGGAGACAGAAAGAGAAAGAGAAAAAGGCGAGAGATTTTGTACCCTTAAGCCTTCACTGCCGCAGTTCAAAAGACCAATCTTTACTGAAAATAAATTTAAAGGAGAATTTTTGATGTATATTATGGTCTCTGGTGGTAGACAAGAGCGCTGCCGGCGGTATATGGAGTTATGCAAAGCCAAAGTGGGATTACTTAAAAGTGTCTGTAGTGCTTTGATTAACTGGTGTGTATTTTATTTTTCATATGACACAATCACAGGCCTACATTGATAATATCTTGCTATTATTACTCGGCACTTGAGTCTCCCTTTTTCCAATCACTTCGAAGTGGGTTTGTTCGGTCTAGGGCAAGGGGCAAAGGATCAAGATGATCCCGAAGGGGATAAGATGGAGACATGCCGACCCCAGACCTTTTTTAATGCAGTATATTAAAGCCCTGGGATCTGTCATGGAAAACGACGAACTGGCAGGTCAGAGAGCATCCTCAAGATGCTGACCAGTGCATGGGCCACGGGAGAGTTCAGACTACCTCTGAAGGGCCTCGTGTCTATCTGGAACACAGCCCTCCATTAATGCCGTCTCTGGGAGTCAGGCTTGGCGTGTGGGCTGTTAAGCTCCAAACCTAGCTTTCTGGCTTCTGAGAAGTTGGGGCGGGAATGCTGCCAATCGCCTTTCCCCTTGACTGCTTCCTATTTGGCTTTGCCAATGAGGGACCCTAGATCAGAGAGCTGGAGGAGTTAGAAAAGATTTGTTCCTGTAGCCTGGCTGTTTCTGCCATTGTAACCTGCGTGCAGGGCCCCTTTGCCCCAGCAGAAGAGGTTGTCTTCAATCCCCAGCTTCAGTTTGCTCTGCCATCACCCCATCTCTAGCCTCACTGCACCCCTGGTCCCTGGAGAGCCAGGCAGTCCTGCTTCTTGGAATCTGAGTCCATCTCTGCAGAACCCCTTCCCTGAACACCAGAGACTGACAGCTCAAGGCTATCTCCCGGCCTCAGAGCTCTGAGTCTTGGAAGTCCAGGAATTTCAGCAACACCCAGATCCCAGCTCTTCAGGGACCCTCCTGGGCTCTTCTCATTGTTCATCTAGACGAAGTAATATCTGTGTCTGTTGAACCACCCCCCAGTGTAAAATCATTTCTTTTGAAATACTTAGTGTGGTTTCTGTCTCCAAAATGACAGACTGGATCCAAAATGAGAGAAGCTTCTTGGAACAAGGTGAGCACAGAGGCGCCATTCTCCGTGGTCCCTGAGGCGAAGCTGGTGCACACTGGCTTGGGTGTGGCCAGGCTGCATTCCTGAGGCTCACAAAAGCCCAAGAGGAGAGGCCCACAGAGCCACACCACCCATTGGGGAGGGCCCTGAAACAACGGCTGCACCTTTAAGGTGTAACAAGTGACAATCTACTCAGGCTCGGCTCTGGGACTTCCTGGCAATGAAATGGGCTACAGTGCTGCCTCCTGGATGTTTCTAGAATGAGCAGAGTAGCGATGCCCTGGCTGATTCCCCTAACTGGGTCTCCTCCTATCTTCCTGGAGAGCTCAAGAGAGATCTCTCAAGTCCCCATCTGACTACTCCCCGGTGCCTTCTATCCCTCCTTTATGCCCGCATGAACTCACAAGCTGCATCAGCTGGTCTTACCTGAAGTGTTGGGCCTCACACCTTCACCCTCTAGTGTCAAAGACAAAAGCCATGTGCATTGTCCCTGTGCTCCCAGGCTGTGTGCCTGAAGGCACAAACGCCAGGTTCCTGGCCCATGGCCTACCTTCTCAGCAACCCCAGGGTGAACTTGGGGACTTCAGCGGTCATTTCACTTTCCACACAGCCAGTTCTCTCTCTAAACTTCACGTAAACATAGGGAGTTCTGTTCTTAAACACTCCTTTGAATTTCCTTAAGCCTTGAGCTCCTGGCACCTTGTTTCAGGCAGGTATGTCTCGTTCAGCTTAGTGAAGTCAGAAGACTGGCCTCTTGCTAACTACGACTTTGGGCAAATTGATTAGTGTCTCCGAGTGCCAGTTTTTTCCCTTGAAAATCCAGGCAAAGACTGTCTATTTCACAGGGTTGTTGTGAGGGTCAAATACGGTAATATATGTGAAAGCATTCTGTGAACAGTAAAGTCCCGGACAAATGGGAGGTAATATTATTGCAACAGTTGCTGCCCAAGCCACTCACTACATTATTATTATCTAAGTCTTCCTTCTGGTGCTTTAAACTCATTTCTTTTTGCTCTGTCTGGTTGGGTAATGGCTACAGATTTCTCCCTGGGGCTCAGCTGTACAGGCAGAAGAAGGCCGAAGCAGTCATGTGTCTCCAGCCCTGATTCCAGATTCCCCGCCAGGGCTTTGGACTGCCCAGATCCCCAGAGCGTGGCCCAGTCTGTCTCTGGGGGGCCCTATTTTCAGTTCCCACCCTGGAGCCTCTTCAGGCCAGGCTGGCAGGAGCCCAGCTGAGGTCTGCATGAATCATAATGCCTGTGGCCCATTATGCAGGTCAGAGTAACTGCAGGGGGAGGCCAGGGCCCTGACCTAGAGGTCCCTGGATATTTATTGCTTTTGGCTTCATGGGCGTATTTGGGTCTTTGCCCAGCCCTGGGGAAATGGCCTCATCCCCTTGTTCCCCAAGGGCTAGGTGAATTCTACTCTCCACTTGCTGCCTCCTAGGAATAAATGATGGGGAAGGAGAAAAACATAGGCATTTCCATGTTCTAGGACCTAAATCCTGTAGTTAAAAAACAACAGCAAAGGAACAAGAGGACAGTGGCCTTTAAGGCATTTATAAAGCAGATGAAAATCATCACTAAGGGAGCATGCTAGACCCTTGCAATCAGTCTGATCTAGCACATGAGCTAAATCAGCAGAACCAACGGACTGGGGAGTCTAGGGGAGGTAAGGGTAATCTGGGAGCATTTCTTGCAGAATCTCCTTTTTGAAAACATAATTTTCAGAAAATGGATAAGGAGAAATGACCCATCATTGCTATCTGCAGATAACCACTTTCTACAAGTTGATATATGTCCTTCCAGACTTCTTTTGATGCATATATTTATATTCATACACTTTTAATAAAAATCAAATTATTCTGGGTGTACTATTTAATAACCTGCTTTTTTCACTTAATTTCCTATGTCAATAGATATATATATCTTCATTATTTTTAATGATCACTATGTATGCTGTTGTATGACCATGAAAGGGAATGTCTAGTTGTTTTATGAACCTGTCATCTGTTATGGGACATCTGGGGTTTCCAATTTCGTGCCACCTTAAACATCCTGGTACTCACCTCTTCATCCCTACTGTGGTCATTTCTTTAGAATAACTTCCTAGAAACGAAATTACTGAGTCAAAGGATTAACATGTTTCTAAGGTGTTTATTATACTTGTCAAATCACCCCTTATATTTTGCACCAAGGTCCACTCCTAACTGACAGAAAGGTCTGAAGTGCTTTGATTAACGGGTATATAGATTAACTGGTGTAGATAATATTTTACACCAAGGTCCACTCATAACTGACAGAAAAATACCGAGTTTAGAATTAAGCTTGGAAGGTAGAGAGAGATGTGGTTGGCTAATGAGCATGAAAGCCAGTTTGGTAGGGAGAAAACAGTTTCATGACCAGAGACAGGGTCTAAACAAGTCACGCCTTCATTCAGTATTTGGGTTAATCTTGAGTGTAAGAGCCAGACCTTACAGCTCTGAAATACAAACAAGAGCTTTAGACACTCCGAAGAAGGGGGAGTCTGAAAGAGCGTGAACTTGGGGCTAACAGAGTCTCTGCATCGGGAGAATGGACAGTAATGGAGACGCACCCACAGCAGTGGGCTTCCCAGACTGGGGTCTCGCAGTTCAAGGCGAGATGCTCCTCAGGGTTAAGTGTGAGTTCTGGAGTCACAAGCGACTGGATTGCAGTCCTGGCTCCATCACAGTCCAGCCATACGACCTGGACAAGTTAATTGAGCTTTTGAGTCTTGTCTTTCTGACTATAATATGGGGAATATAATTACTACCTCATTTGGCTGTTGTGAAGATAAAATAAACTGAGACATGCTATGGGCTTGGTGTGAAGGGGGTTTCAGTGGCCGCCAGCCCCCACCTGTGCAGGTAGGAGGTGGAGGGCAGGTCAGGGAAGAGCCAATGACCTGCATCCTTGGACCAGTGGTAAGTTGGGGTCTGGATGACCCACATATTCGATTCCAAGGGCATGACATCCACTCTTGGGACTCTGTAAGGGTGGATGTGGGGTGCCCCTGTTGACTCCTTGAGAAAGAAAAAAATGATAAAATAAAGAAAACTGGGGCCCCTGCCTGATGGGATGGCACAGCGGGAGCAGCACTGCAAGCTGGCCACCACCAATTTGGTGCAAGTCGATCCCCGCCCCAGAGGTGACCCACAAGGCGCGGCAGACATCTGTGTACCCTCTGCTCCCCTCAGAAGTGTACTTCGTCAGTCTGCCTATAAGCTCCCCACTCTGACTATGGTGAATCCTCTCATCACCCCTGCACCTCTGGCCTGTACCCCAGTTCTGTATGCATAAGCAAATAATTCTTTATAAAGAAGACAATTAAAAAATAGGAACGTCCCCCAGCCTAAGTGACCCATGAGGTCCTAGGCAGAGTCACTACAGTTTCACCCCGACACTGCCTGCGCCCACTGCCACCCTGGGCTTGCTAGTGAGGCCTCTTGGGGCTTCCCTGGAATCTCCCATATGACAGGGGCTGCCAGGCATTGCTGCGAGCCTGTGATCTGCCTACTTGTCCAGTGACTACCTGTCAATCTCCCTCAGTGTCACTTCCGATGAGCAACTTAGGAAGAGTGACACCTTGATACATCAATTCCATCTGAGAGTCCCCCGACAGGCCTCCCAGCTCCTGAATCACAGGAGCTGACTCACAGCCAGGCACGAGCTCAGGGGGTCCCTCCCTACCCAGCCAGGCTCCGTGGCAGCGTCACGCTGGCAAAGCAGACTCCAGCATCTCTGCAGACCAGGCTGGCCTGGTCATCTCTCTTCCAGCTCCCAAGGAAGAGGGGCATTGTTTTGTGCATCCACCCACCCACTCGTTCAGCAAATGCGTGGGTCACATACAGCATCAGCAGGCGTCTGAGAGGGGAGAGACAAAAACCAAAATCGAGCACAAGGCCGAGGGTCCAGAACTGGCTTCCATCCATTTTCCCGAGACTCTTTTAGATAGTGTAGCTGCAAACAACCTTGCTCCCCAAGGAACAGGACACATCAAACGATGTTAGAATATTAACCTAAAAGGGAAGATGATGAAGATCCTCGGCTATAACTCTTTATCTTATCCATCGGACAACGATTTACCGGATGTCCGTTATGTGCCAAGCTCTGTGCTAGTGTTGCAAATGTATCAGTAAACAACCAGGCCGAAGAATCTTACACGCCTGGGGCTTACAGTCTAATGGAAAAACATAGTCACTGAAAACAACATTTATAGTGTATCAGATGCTAGTAGGTGCTAAAGAGTGTACACAAATGGGAAAAAAGGGCACTGGGGAAGATTCAGATTTAATCTTCAATGAGTAGTCAGAGAGGTCCTTACAGGGAGGGGGATATTTGAAGGATTCCTGGGGAACATACGCAGACAGAAGAAACAGCAAGTGCAAAGACCCTCGGGTCTGAACAGCCGGATGCTTGCCAGGAAGCGCCTATTCAGTGTGGCAGGAAGTGAATCCAAGTCGAAGTTCAAGACGTCAGCTCACGTAGGGCCGTGTGAGAAAGCACTTCAGAAATTCTCCTGTAGCAGATACCCAACGGTGACGTCGTCTGATTTATGTTTGGGGTGGTTATTGACAGTCCTAACAGCTCACGTGTGGGCAGTACTTAGTATGTGCCAGGCATGGTGTTAAGTTCATCCTGCATTTCGATCCAGTCGTCCTCAGGCAACTCTTTGTTGGAGTCCATGATAGTTCCCATTTTCCAGATGTGAAAACATAGGCACGGAGAGGTTCCACGTAACTTGCGTCACTCACAGAGCTAGTAAGAGACCCAGCCAGGTTTGAAGCTAGGCAGGCTGTGCCCAGAAGCTCTGCTTTCCTCTCCCCACCCCCACTCGCTGTCTAACCAGGCTGACATGACAGCAGAAAGAAGTCACATTTGTGTTTGTCTTCGCCTTGTTTCCCTTTATCCTTCTATTTTCCTGTTAACATGTTCTAAAAGTTTGTACTACTTGAATTGATCAATCTCTCTTTTATGACTTTAAATGTTTAATGATTTCCACTCTTCTCCTCTCCTCCTCTCCAGCCCCCCTCCCCCCACTACCCTGTGTACCTCTTGCTGAGAGTGCCCAGACTTAAGCCCTAGGCCACCAGGGAGGCCCTGGACAAGTTAAAAGGTCTTGGACCTGTTCTCCCTCCAACTTCCCTCATAACCTTAGGAAAATTACTTTGTTATTTGTTATTGTGTCTGCTAGTTTTTTGTGGTTTTTTTTTTTTATAGAATTGTCAAATCCCAACTATGTAAGTGTCCAGTATTTTGTCTTCATCATTCTTAACTTAAAAGAGTTACTTTGAATTCCTTTTGAATTCCTTCCATTTTACTCCATGTGGCAACATTTCCTCTTCCGTTATAGCTGAATCCCATAGTGCGGCTAGACTCCATCCCCTTGATCTAATCTTTCATCCATGGACACTTAGGTTGCTCTGCACCCTGACTACTGTAAAAATAGTGTGGGAGAAGCATGGAGAGCATTTATTGTTGAGTTGATGGTTTCACATTCTTGGTGGGGTAGCCTGTGAGTGGCCTTCTGAGTCATATGCTATTTTTTGCTTTTTTTTTTTTTAAAGATTTATTTATTTATTTATACAGAACTGGGGTACAGTCCAGAGATGCGGAGGGTGAGAGGATTCACCAGAGACAGAGTGGGGAGCAGAACAGGCAGATCGAGGAAGTACACTGCTGAGAGGAGCAGCGGGCGGGTCAGGAGAGGTCTGCCACGCCATGCGGATCTCCTCCGGGGCAGGCCGGGATCAAACTCATGCGGAAGTGGCTTTAGCTTCTTAGTGCTGTGCTTTAACCCAAAGCGCCACCAGGGAGGGCCCTATTTTTTGCTTTTTTAAGGTAGGTCCAGAATGCATTCCAAAAGGCTGCACCAGTTTACATCCCCAACAGTGTAATAGGGTTCCTCTTCTCCATTCTTTTTCTTTGGTGAATTATCTGTTAAGATCTGCTGCCCATTTATTAATTGGATTTTATTACTATTATTATTATTATTAAGTTGGATTTGGGGGTTTTGTTTTCATTTTTTTTTTTTACTATTAATCCCTTATCAGCTGTATATCATACAAAGATTTTCTCCCATTCAGTAGGGTTTTCTTTTTTTTAAAGATTTATTTATTTATGCATACAGATCTGGGGTACAGGCCAGAAGTGCAGGGGTGGTGAGAAGATTCACCAGAGACTGAGTGGGGAGCAGGACAGGCAGATCGATGAAGTACACTGCTGAGGAGAGCAGCGGGCAGAGTCTGCCGCGCCATGTGGTCACCTCCTGGGCAGGCAGGGATTGAACTCATGTGGAAGTGGTTTAGCTTCTTAGTGCTGTACTTTAACTCACTGCGCCACCAGGGAGGGCTCCACAGTAGGATGTTTTTTAATGCACTTATGTTTTCTCTCACTGTGTAAAAGGTTTTTAATTTGAGCTAAGCCCAATTGTTTATTTTTGCTTATATTTCTCCTGCTGTAGGGTCAAGTATCTGAAAACAACTTTATCATTGATCCCACGAAATATATTACCAGTGTTTTCTTCAATATATATCTTATTGTTGTAGGTTTCATATCTAAATCTTCAGTCCATTTGGAATTTACTTTCATGCATGGGGTCAGAGAGTTATCCAACTTTATTACATTGTTGGAGTAACACATTGCCACAGGTTTCATGATATAGTTCCTTTATCATTAATTAACTATTGATAGTTGAATAGATTTATTTCTGGACTTTTATTCTGTTCCAGTGATCCATGTGCTTATTTTTGTATCAACACCATATTGTTTTGATAATTACTGCTTTATAGTATAAACTCAGTTAACATGATGCCCCTGGTGTTCCCCTTGTTGAAGGGTTGCTTTTGCCATTTGAGGTCTTTGATCGTTCCATATAAATTTCAGTATTTTTGATTCAGTGGCTTTGAAGAATATCGTTGATATTTTGATGGGGGTTGCATTACATTTATGGATCACTTTAGGTAGAACTGTCATTTTGAATATATTGATTTTCCTTGTGTGTGGAATGCTCATCTTTCCATCTTATATTGGAATATAAATCCTTCCAGGACATGTAATTTTCATTATATAGGTCCTTCACCTTTTTTTTAGATTATTTCTGAGATACTGGATTTTTTTTTTGAGTGATTGTAAATGGAATTGTTTTCTTAAATTTTTTTTTGTGCGTGTTTATTATTTGTATGTAAAAATTGAACAGGATTTTATACTTTTCATTTTGTAACCTACCATTTTGCTATATCCATTTATTATTTCCAATAGTGTTTTGGTGAAATCTTTAGGGTTTCCTATGCATAATATCATATAATCTGCAAATAATGACAATTTCCTTTCTTTTGTATGATTTTTATTCCCTGTTGTCTGACTGCTCTAGCTTAAACCACTAATAACTAAATTATACAGAAGTAGTGACAGTAGACATCCTGGTCTTATTCCTGATCTTAAAGAAGAAGATTCCATTTTCTCATCATTAAACATTATAATGATCGTCAGTTTGGAATATATATATATAGCCTTTATTATATTGAGGTAGGTTCCTTCTAGTCCCATCTTGCTTGGTTTTTATCATGAGTGCCAAATCTTATCAAATGCTTTCTCTGAATCTATTGATATTCAATAATTTTTATCTTTACTTTTGTTGATATGACGTATTACACTGATGGATTTACATGTATTAAATAATGCTTTTATCCTGAGAAAACTCCCATTTGATCATGATGTATAATCCTGTGATTCATTGTTGAATTTGCTAGTATTTTTGTTGAAGATTTTTACATCAGTATTCATCAGGGACATTGTTCTGTGTTTTGTGTGGGTCTTGTCTGTATCTGGTTTTGGGTATTAAATAATGTTGGCATTGTACAATGTTTTGGGGGAACATTCCCTCTTCTTGGATTTTTAGAAATACTTCGAGCAAGGTGGGTATAAGTTCTTCTTAGGGACTTGATAGAATTCATTTGTGAAACCATTTGTCTCTGGGCTTTTGTTTTCAGGGAGATTTTTATTTTTATTGCTGTTTCATTTCCCATGCTTTTGATAAGCTAATTCGAGTTTGTCTTTCTTTCTAGTTTAGTTTTGACACAATATTGGTTCTAGAATTTCTAGAATTTTGTTCATCAGTATTATCAAATTTATTGGCATGTAATTGTTCCTAAAAATCTCTTATGGTTCCTTGTATTCCTAAGCCACCTGTGGCAATTTCTCCTCTTTCACTTCTGATTCTGTTTATTAATATTTTCTGTCATCTTTTCTTTGTTAACCTATCTAGGGGTTTATCTATTCTTTTTGTCATCTCAAATAACCAATTTTTGTTTTCATTAATCTTTTGTATAGTTTTTTTTTTTTTTTTGGTCTGTTTTATTTCCACACTTATTTTTGTTTGGGTATTATTTTATTTGGGTATTACTTGTTCCTCTTTTTCAAGTTGCTTTTGGTGTTGCATTAAAATTATGATTTTATTGTGTCTTAATTTGGGCTTAAATTGCATTTAACTTTTCTCTTATGATCACTTTTGCTGCGCCCCATAGATTCTGGTAGCATGTATCATTTTCAATCATCTAAAGATATTTTTTATCTCTGTTTTAATTTCCTCTTTAATCCAGTGCTATTGAGAAGCATATTGTTCAGTTTCTATGTATTTATGTTTTTCATATTTTTCTTCCATAATTTATTTCTAGCTTTTATGGCATTATGGTCAGAGAGAGTATTTGATATGATTTCAACCTTTGTAATTTTATTGATAATTGACTTGTGTCTCAGCATATGGTCTACTCTTGAGACTACTGCTTGTGAACTTGACAAAAAAATATAGGTGGTGTTTTGGGTGGGTTATTTATAGACATCTATTTAACCGATTTGGTCTAGCTTCTCATTTAGGGCTTTTATTTCTTTGTTCATTCTCTGTCTTGTTGATCTTTCCATGGTTGTAAGTGGAACTTTAAAATCCTCTAGTACTATTGTGTTATCAACAGACCTTTTTAGCTCTATTAGTAATTGTATTATGTATCTTGGTGCATGTATGCATCATTTCGCGCATGTATGCATCATTTCACGCATGTATGTTTACAGGTGTTATTGCTTCTTGTTGTTGCATTAATCATAATGTCTGCCTCTATCTCTTTCATTGGAAGTATATTATATCTGACATAGCATAGCTGTTCTTGACATTGTTTGATTGCCATTTGCTGATAGGATTATCTTTCAGCCTATACGCTGTGCTTGTCTGTGTTGGTAAGATGGGTTCCCTGGAAATAGTAGAAGTTTGGGCTTTGTTTTGAAGTCTGTTCAGCCACTCTCAACTTTTAACTGGTGAATGCTGGCCATTTATATTTAAGGTGAACACTGAGACATAATTGCACAAGGACATTTTGTTTTTCTTTTTTTATTTTGTGTTTGTCTTTATTTTTTGACATCTTTTATGCTTTGTTTCATTTCCATTTCCATTATTGTACTGTGGCTTCTATTGATTTTGTTCTGTTTTAAGGTTCACCTGCGATTAGTAAATAATGAACTGTTTATGTGGTGCACTGAATGGACTGTTCTCAAGTTCATCCTGATGGCCACGTTGTTACTTTCCTCCTACTTCATGCTGTGTGATTTAGGTGTCTCTTACCTCAGTGTCTGTTGTTCTGTTGTTTTACAATAACTCCTTTAGCACTTCTTCCCTGTCCATCTTGGAATAGATGAATTCTTTTAATTTTTGCTTTTCAGTTCAGCTCCTTCCTTTTGTCTTAAATGTTAATATTTCAGGCAAAAGATTCCAGGTTGTAAATCTTTATGTAATTTAAATATATTTTGCCCTTCATTTCTTGTCTCTAAGGTTTCTTCTGAAAGGTCCACAGACAGTCAAATTGATGTTTTTTACAGGTCATTCCTTCTTTTTTCTTAATTTTTAAAAATTTTTTTTATCTTTTTCATTGACTTTCAACAAGTTAATTACAATGTGTCTTGTATGTCTATTAGGTATTATTTTGCTTGGAACGCTGTAAGCCTTTTCCATCAGAACATCTGTTCTAGTTCCCAAGTTAAAATTGTTCTCAGCAATTATTTCTTTAAATAAATTTTCTATAATTATTCTCTTTTCTTTTTGGGATCCCCATCATAATAATATTTATCCTTAGGTATCCCAAAGAGTTCTTTACTACCGTCATTTTTTTTTAATTCTTTTTCTCTTTGATATCTATTTGTGTGTTCTCTGACATTGTGCTTTCAAGCATACGAATTCTTTCCATTACTTCCATTTGTCTGCTGTTGAGGTCTTCAATTATACTTTTTAGATCCATTGACTTCCAAGTACAACACTATCATATTTTCTCTGCCCTTATTTTAATCTTGTTTTACATCACTCATTGTTTTTTTTTTTTAATTCAGCAAGCATTGTTACAACTGTTAAACACTTCTTCAGATATATCCAACAGTCACACTGGATTAAGACTTGTCGCCAACATCTATGCCTTGATCTTCTGTCTTTTCATTATTAGTTTTCATAGACTACTAGAGGAATAAACTTTTAAATTTTTGCTTTCGCACTTGTTTCAGTGGCCAGGGAGCAAAGAGTAACAGGTAGAATGGGGATGGGACAGTACAGCACCAGGGGTCATCAGGAGCTTGCCCACAACAGCACTCAGTTGTCTCAGCTGAATGGGGATAAATCAATGTTTCAAATATCCCAGCCTCAAGCTATAAATAACAGTCTCTTCTATGAGCCAGGCACAGGTGATTCAACTGAGTTTCCCCATCAGTTTGAGTTCCAGCCATTCCTGTAATTCCCCAGTAATTCACCCTCCATCCTGCACACCAACTCTGTGCACCCCCTATTCAGTGCAGCACCAGCCTCCAAAGTCTCTGAGGTGGGTAAATGGTCCTGAATCACCAACTGTAGGAGAGATTCACACAGCAGCCCAACTCCTATGTAGGCTGAACTGCCTGGGATCTCTGCAAACACAGTTCAATTACAGTTTTTCTGCCAGGCCATTGCTCCTGATATATGCTGTAGTCATTCATTTATCTTTCAGGGGTTATTGACTTCGCTGGAATTTAGTTGTGAGTATATGGAGGAGGCGAGTCTGGCATATTCACTTTGCTGCCATCTTGCCAGGCCTTTTTTTTTTTTTTTTTTAACTTGAGTGACTAGATAGATGGAATTGAATTTAACAGATATGGAGAAACTGGAAGAAAGGGGAAGAAGGGGAGTTTGGACATGCTATTTGGAATTTCCGTGGACATCTGAGTAGTGCAGCAGATGTGAACATGGAGCAGAGGGCCCGACGGCCTCACCAGTATGCCTCTCTGTCACAGGGCCAGTCAGTGAAAGGGGATTAGTCCTCCACTCTGCGTCTCAGTCACAAAGAGGAAAGAAGTCTACTGTATAGAGTGTTTTTTTTTTTTTTTATCAGGGTAGCAGTGGGTGCTGGAGGAAACTTGTCTTCACCTTCTCTTCCCAGTGCCAGTGTGGCAGTGCAGGCATCTAGTGGTCTGGAGTGGAATGGGGTGCCAGATGGGCTGGGAGCAGGTGGATGAGTCTCTTCCTAGGTAAGCAGGGAGAGGTAACTTCAGGTGTTTACAGCACTCTGTCATTTTCCCCTCTGCAAAGGGAGAGTTCCTCAACACCCACTTGCAGTTGGGGTATTTGGCCTCCACAAAAGTACACCCCCTTCTTGAGTGGGAGAAGAACGATTATGTGGGGTTCTGCAGCAGTCTCTGCCGCATGGAGCTGGAGAAAGCTGCCGGTATTTATTTGGGTGGTGAGCTGCTATTTAAAATCAGGCTTTGTTTCTGAAAATGAGACAGCTGGGGCTACATTTGGTGGATAAAGACATTTTGTTGAACTTTCAAAATGGGGTATTATTTTCCATTTACACTTATTTCACGGAGAATTGTAAGAAGATGAGATTGTAGACGTGTCTGTGATATGCAGTAATGAGTGATGGATCTTTGAAGGTAAAAATATCTCTAGGATAGTCTTTTCCTTTTTTTTTTTTTTTTATTTTTTTTTTCTCCTCTCTCCTCCAGGCCTCAGGTTGGGTGGGTTTAGGTTTTGTTTTGTTTTGTTTTTTAATATCGAAATGGAGAGTATCTCTAGTGGGAGTATAGCCTGTTCTCGGCACAATGTTTGTCTTAATAAAGGTTAAAAGAAATGAAATAATATTAAAAAGGCTCTCAGGAGACAGGAGCACCAGATGCTTCCCAACTCCCAGGTGCTTGGGGGAAGGAGGCAGGCTGACAGGGCTGGGGGGGCACAGGACATGCTGGTCACGGATCCCAGAGACCACCTACCCGGAGCTGAAAACCTCAGGGGACAAAGGAGTAAAGGGAGAGCAAGAAAGGAGAGAAAGTCTGATTCTGAGAAGATCCTTCCACTTCTCACTCTCTCACCTTGCAGCCCTCTCTACCTCCTGGGACTAGCATTGGAAGGGCAACGACCCAGAGGAGTCTAACTCGACCTCTCTCTCCCTCCTTGCTCTCTGCCCTTCTTAATTGACTTGGAAGGAAACCAAGAAAAGAGAAACTAGAAGGAAGAAAAACATTTGGTTTGATTTTCTTGGATAAGAACTTAGATAAGAAGCCCAATGGTGTTTATTGAATAAATAAATGAATTAATCATTAGCCTATCAGCCACTATAGCAAAGAACCAATAAATGGCTTGGGAAATGAATTAGGGAACCAATGAATCTGGCATAAAGTCTGAGATTTCTTAACCTCCTGCTCCTGAACATGGACCTCTCTGTCTGTCTATTGACACGGTTGATATACTACAAAAACCAAACCAAAACAAACAACCAACTCGTACACTTATCACCAGCAAACACCTATTTGAGCCAAGTCCTATATCCATTTATGTCCTAGTAAAAATTCCAGAAAGATCCCTATGGTTCATGCTAGTAGTAGAAACAACATTTGTAAAGGTGGGGAGATTGTTTTTCCAATATATGGAGTTCACACAAGACATGGCAACTTATAGCCTGACTCAGCCACAGGGCATGAATAAACTTTAGAGAGCTGCATCTTTTAGCGGTCCTTTCAACTGTGCTTTGTGCCTCGGCTTATTCCAGGTACAACTGACCTTAACTCTGCTTACTGATGGGGTGGGGATGCCCTGGGGACAGATGTAGATCTTGGCATCTCCCAGCATCTCCAATTTCCCAGCTCTATGGTGGGAATGTGGTGTCTATCGGACGTCCCTTGAATTCAAAGTAGTAAGGTACAGGGTTCCTTCCAGTTTTTCTCCCAAAGACTGTTTGATTAGGCTACAGCAGATGCCAGTCGATGGTCATTTGTTGGTTAAGGCCAAACACCCTGAAGTCATCCTTGACTTCTCCCTGGGATATAATTTATGATTCTCCTGGCACTATTGAAGAGCCAGCCTGAAAGCCTCAACAATTAGCCAGTTAGCTCTTCCTAACAACTTGAGTGTGTTCTGCACTGGGATATGAGCGCAGTCACCTCATCAGGAGTATGGAAGAAATGCTTGTCTCTGAGAGCATAATTTACGTTCAATAAATTAAGAAGAGCTGCCTGAAGGTCAAGTATGGAGTAGGAAATCAAAATAAATTCTCCAGTCTGTAGAAAATGAGGCAAGGGGTCTGGGCAGCCCAGTGTACATCATTCTGTGAATTTTATTGGGCAGCACATGGGACCTGCTTCAAGGCTCCACCTCCACCTAATGGGGGAGAGAAAGGTTGATGGAGTGACACAGAGGATGCAGCCATGTGCAAGTGTTATCTGGGGTGCCACAACTCCTTTTCCTCTTCTAGAAGGAGAACTGCCCTCCACCCCTGACATCAGACCATCTGGGAGATGGGGAAGTTAGGCCTGAGCACGACAGAATCCCAGTATGTTAGTTGAGGAGAGCTGAACGATCATCTCCCCCAAACCCTCCCAGCTGCCTGCAGGTGAGGAGACACAGGCTCAGAGCAGAGCTTGGCCCCTCTACCTGAAACCGCCTCCTCTTCTCTAGACTCTGCGGGTCCATCCCCACCCAGAGGAGTCGTGTGGTGTTCCACAAAGCAAAATGCATCTCACATCATTGTTTTTTTTTTTTTCCTACTATTGTCCAGGATGTTGACAATACAGTCTTAAGCCCTGACAAGTTTGAAAACTTAAAGCATGAAGAGGTCAAAGGGATGAGGAGGGCTTGTGAAATAAATAAGGGGTTGGGTTCCCCCTACTTGCGAAGGTCAAATAACAATAAGCCTGGTGCTAGGGTCCCCAGTGCCAGGCATGGCAGAGCACTTAGAGAACCCATCAAAAACCAAGATAACCTGGCCCCCCCTGGGAAACAGACACCATGTCTGTGATGGTGTCAGATCAGCACATTAGGCCATCCCAGTGCTTTGGGGTGTGGGTGCCCCACCTAGTGTAGAGCGCCTGAGTGACACCAGCAGTTCAACTTCTAACCAACTACATGGAGCTATGGGAGGGAGTATTCGGGGGCTGGTTTCTTTCATCATTTTGTAACCTGGAAAGGAGTTCACACTCCCTGCTTCTGGGCCTCCTAGGGAGTCAGTGAGGACATGATCCACGGGTCTGAAAAGACTGAGCTACCTATCTGCCCTATTATTGACTCTGATTTTAATTTTTATCAGTTCTCATCAGTCCTTCAGGGTAGGCTGACTTGAAGCAGTGCCAGGCATGCCCAGAAGGAGGCACCCCACTGCCCATCTCTTGCCAGTCCACCCGGGACATGTACCTCAGCAGCTGACCCTGATTTTGGACTAAACTTTGAGTTAAGGCCACGGGGGAAGTAATTAAAGATAATTGAGGCTGCAGCTTCCAAATGAAGACATACTGCCGCCCAGGCAGTAATTAATCACCTCTCCCGCCCTCCCCACCCCTCCCCATCCACACTAGCACTTGGTTCAGACCAAGATGGGCCTTTCTATCCACATGCACAGGCAGACATCCAATTCCCTCCAAAACCTCATCATGGCTGATGCTGGACTCAACGGCATGGCTCAGCCACGGTGTTCCCCACTTAACATTCCTCCTTGCTCCCACCTGCATTGTTTTTGGTCTGCTCCAAACTCCACCCATGACTCCCCAAGTCTACCATGGAACATTCCAGAAAAGATAAAGAGCAACGCTTCCCAGTGGGTAAATGTCAACTATCTAGGTTTCCTGCACAAGCCCGGGGTTTTACGTGCCCCACACTATTCTGAGCTGATAACATAGATAACCCATCTGGTCACGGCTGCCTTCCCACCCGGGGTGGGCCAGGGATTAGAGCTGTTTTAACACTGGGAGACTCCATGCTTATAAAGAGTCTCATGCTCTGAGCAGGGGGACGGTTACATGAGTCCACTGAGCTCCAGCAGCAGGCGCCAAGTGGCATCTACTTACAGGGAGGCTGATGGCCTCCATGGAAGACGCTGCTACAGGACCCAGGTCTTGGCCTGCCAATGTCCCACCAGCAGTAGTACTAAAACGGAAATTAAGCACAGTGTTATGGCCATTTAGGGCATTAGGAACGGAAGGTGCCCGGGAGCCGCTTCCTGGCCCCTTGCCCACCTTATTAACGAGGTGCAAACCAAGGCCTGTGTGGGAGAGGGAAACAGCTGGAGAAAGGAGACCTTCTCTGCAGGTAGAGATACGAAGAGAGGAAGGGGAGGCAGGGAGGCCGTGTCCCAAATCACCTTGGCTGAGAAGGAAATTGGCTTGATAAATGAGGAGAAATCATCAACCTCTTGGTGAAACTCTTTAAGGAACTCGGTCCAGGTTGCAAAGTTTCCCCAGTTCCTGAATTGCCACTCTGCACCATTGCCCCAACCACAATACCATGGCGGGCTGGGGTAAGGCACAGGACCAAATCAGCAGTCTTTGTCCCCCACCTCAGGTCACTTGTGAGGTGCGTTCTGCTGACTGGGTACAGACAAGGCTTCCCGGGAGAGCTGCGCTGCAGCTCTGACCCAGCCAAGTCCCCGCCTTGGCCACTATCCAGGCCTGGCTGTTTGCTGGGAGATGGACTGAGAGCTCTCTGGCTTGGTGCTCACATGCCCCCTTCGAACCTCCCATACCCTGGCAGCCTCCCCTCAGTCACCTTGACCTTTTGAGTGCTGTGCTTGAGTCAGTGACTGACAAGTCATCTTAGAAAATAAAATGTTGGGGGTCCTCCCTGGTGGCGTAATGGGTTGGAGTGCAGCACTGTGGAAGGGGGGGTGGGGTGGGGGGGTGTTCAGTCACTTCAGTGCGAGTTCAGTCCCCCGCCCCAGAGGTGATCCACATTGTGTGGCAGACCTCTCCTGTCTCGCCCGCTGCTCCTAGGCTCTCCGCTCTTTCTCTGGTGCATTATCTCACTGCCTATATACTGCTGGCCTGTGCTGTATGCACAAAAGAAAAGAAAAGAAAATA
This sequence comes from Condylura cristata, assembly GCF_000260355.1. Taxonomy (NCBI): domain Eukaryota; kingdom Metazoa; phylum Chordata; class Mammalia; order Eulipotyphla; family Talpidae; genus Condylura; species Condylura cristata. The sequence goes on from NW_004567126.1 coordinate 21,899,895, forward strand.
TTGAGCCTCCCTGGTGGTGCAAGGGATTAAATTTCAGCACTGTGAAGCTATCTGCAGCCACTGCAGCACTAATTCCATCCCCAGCCAGAGAGGTGACCACATGGTGCGGCAGACCTCTCCTGTCTCACTCAACAGTGTATTTCAGTAGATCTGCCTGCTCTTCTAGCCACTCTGTCTCTGGTGAATCTCCTCACCCCCCACAACTCTGGCCTGCACCCCATTTCTTGTATGCAATAAACAAATAAAATAAATCATGAAAAAGAAAAGAAAAGGTCAACTTCGGTCAATGCAGCAAAGAGAACGGAGAACTACATTTCCCCTTTGCCTCTTCACCCCCTCCCCCCTGAAGCACACACGCTTTGGGGCTGCTTTCTAGCCCAATCAGGCCCACATCACGGGGTTCTCGCACCATCCGCTCAGCACCTTGCTTTCTTATATCTCTGTCAGCAGCTGTCGCAGAGGTGAACTGGGACATGGGAAACACCAGTTCCCTTTGGATAGGGAAAAAAATTAAAAAGCCCGTTTTTCTGTCCTGTCAGGTCTATTTAAGTATTTAATGAGGTGAGATAGTACCAATAAATTTAACATGGCACAATAACTCTGATGATGTGGGCCACAGACTAATAAGCTTCCATCCCAGGGACAGACGAGCGATCTTGCCGGTGCTAGATCTTATCGGGTTTGATTGCTTTGTTCAGATATTAAAAAGGTTGAGCAAGGACTTTCGGGCACTGCCGCAAATCTGTGCGTATCCTCCTGCCCAAGATAGATTGAAACCAGGCTGTGGAATACAAGGCTGTTTATTTTAATTGACAATTGAGAGGGCTGGAATAGCTGGAGGGGGAGGAGGGGTGGGAGCCCCAGGGGTTCTGTGATTAGGTGGCCACACTGCATGTGTGCAGCTTGCCTTCTCCTCAAACCTGTAGCAAAGCTTCACAGCTGAGGGTCTGTGCGAATAAGTGTCTGCTCCTATGGTTTGTTTCACAGCGTCTCTTCCCCACCTTTTGAGCAAGGAGACAGGTGTCACCAGTGATGTCCGCCCTGGCCACCCGCAGGACAGGCCTGTAGTAGATAGTTCCTGGTCGCTGTGTCTAGTCTGGGCTGCTGCTCCCACAGACAGAGGTTGTATATCCTCATGCAGCTGATGAGGCCACTGCTAATGCCCTTGGAGGTCAGAGGCCAGCTCCTAATCCCCACCCCCCAGCATGTGGCAAAGAGCTGAACTTCTAGCACGTGACATGCACACTTTGGGGGTGGATACTGCAATTTTACACCTGGCATATGGGCGAACATTTTTACCTTAACATTTAGATCTTTCTATTAATGTCCCTATGTGTAACATAAAAAGATAACTCATACATCACATAGAATTTCACACATATTACTCAATGAGACATAACTTTTAAAAGGGAGCCAAGTTCAGGTAAATTATCGAATAGATAATACTCTAAGGAATATCCAAGTGAGTGAAGTTTGAGAAACACTGTATTAGCTGATTTACATTGGGTAGGTGGTTGGTGGTTGGTTTTGTGACTGGCAGTTTCTCCCCCTTACAATTTATTATGAAATCTTTCAACATAGCCGAAAAGTTTAAAAAAAAATACACAATGAACACTTTGCAGCATTCATTTACCTGGCCATCTCATGCAGCCTCCATCCATCTGGCTTCTGTTCTTAGATGCGCTTTAAAGCAGACTGCAGACATCAGTACTCTTCACCCTTGCACACCCCAGCTAGAACATCACTAGGGTTCAATGTTTGTTTATGGCCTTGGGTGGGGGTGGGGGAAGCAAATTTAAATAGCTTGAAATGTACAAAGGTCAATTATATTAGTCAATGGGTTCTGATAAATACATACATCAGTATAACCCAAAACTTTATCAAGCTACAGAACATTCTCATCACCAGAAAGTTCCCTCATGCCACTCCAAATGGAGCCCCCCAGTCACCCTCCAGAGACAACTACTGTGTTATTTTTCCCACTACTAGTCTGATCTTTAGAGAAATTCCTATAGTTGGATGAATATGGTTTAAAATTCATTTGTAGGAGGCCTCAGTATAAGATGGGCTGTTTTGAGATTCATCTATGCTGACTCATGTTACTGGCTGATTTCTTTTTGTTGCTCAGGGGTGTGGTGTGGTTCCTCTGTGTGTTTCCATCTTTGTGACACCTGGGGTCCTTCCAGATTGGGCACGCTCGTCAACTGCTATTAACGTTCTTCTGTAAATCTCTTTCTGTGTGTAGATGCTTTTATTTCTCTTGGACAAATAACAAGGGGTTGTCTAGCTAAATCATTGGATATGGGAATGTTTAGTTTTAAGAAAAATCTACCAGATCTTTTTTCAAAGTGCTTGTGCATGGCCACCAACAATGAATGTAAGTTACGTTCACTCTACATCTCTGCGACCACTTTATATTGTTGATGTGTAATTTTAGCCAGCCTGCTAAGGATGTGCCCTACTATCTGACTGTTGACCTTTTTTTCTTCCAAGTGTCCATGGGACATTTGAAAACTTGCTTTAATGAAGTATCTGTGCAAACCTCCTACTCATTTTTTAATTTATTTGTCTTTTTATTACTGAATTGTAGTTCTTTATCCTAGAGGCTAGTTCTTCGTCAGATAAGTTTTTAAAAATATATTTGCTTCATAGGTGACTTGTTTATTTGTTTCCTAACAGTGTCTTTGGTGAGCAAAAGTTTTCTATTTTGATAAAATCTAATTTATTATTAATTTTATGACTATTGATTTCAGTGTCCTGAGATATCTTCACCTACTCCTGAGCCAAAAATTATTTCCTAGGTTTTCTCCTGGAAGTGTTACAGTTTTAGTTATTGTATTGGGGTCTTTAATCCACCTCAAACTAATTTTTTGTACATAGTATGAGGCAGAGTCAATGTAAATTTCTTTTTCATACAAATTTCCAGTTGTTTCCATAAAAATTGTTGACTTTCTTTTCCCTCATGGATGGCTTTTCTATTTTTGTCAAAAATGACTATGCAACTGTAGGTTTGTTTCTGAGTCCTCTGTTCTCCATTGATTGATTGATTTTTAAGAATAAATTCTTACACTGTCAGAGAAACCTAGAAAATCTTTACTCTATTGACTTGTAAAATTAAGTCAGAACCTGATGAAAATTTTGACCATCTCTAAAGAAATTCCATGTAGATAAAAATATTTGCATATGATGGAGAGATGGTCTCTCAACCCTTATATTTTACAGAAGGGAAAATTCAGGCCCAAAGAAGTGATATGTTTACTATAGGCTACAAAATTTACCTAATTACAGAGTGCAGGCAAGAACGGGGCCTCTATTCTCCTACATTGCCTCCCCTCCTCAAAAACAAGCACAGTCCCTAACCAACGGTTTACATTTAAAGAGGATGACAGACATGTTCACAACTAAACATAGGACAACATGTGGTAATAAAGAACCAATAAGATGTAAGTACTGTGGGAAAATGGAGTTCCTAGGTAATCAAGGAAGGCTCCATGGCAGGGGAGGCATTTAAGTGGGCCAAAGTGATATGGAGAAAGGATACTCAGCCCAAGTTATTCCTGAATTAATTTAGAAAACTAAACTCCTGCAAGCTTAAATGTAGGTCTTTGTATGTCTGAAGCCATAGACACTGGTATTCCACTAAAATATTTTCATGGTTATAACAATGCACCTCACATTCCTTCTGATGGAAGGAGAGTGAGTGGTTAGGGGAAACTTCTTATTGTTAAGGATATTTCTTCTAGCTTGTCCCAAAACCTATTACTTTCATGAACTGAAAACTCTGTGTCTCGGTGTGTATTTAGAAAAACAGGCTGAACCATCCTCAGGGTAAGGAAAGGAGAAAAGCAGTTGAGCAGAAAGAATTCTTAAGTTGGTGTCAAGCCCTAAATCGAAAACCATCTCTAACATTTACTAATTGTGTGAGCTTGCACAGCCACGCAACCTTTCTGACCTCTCGTTTCCTCACTTGTAAAGTAGGACTAATCATAACACCAGCCCTACTGGATCATCACTTAGAGAAATAAAATATGTGGAAGCTCAGTGCCCAAGGCAGAGACTCTGCAAAGGAAGAGGCATCGTTATTCTAGAGCTGGCTTGACGTCAGCTCTATGAACCCGCACTCCTGGGCAGTGACTCAGGAGGTGGTTGACACAGAGGGAAGGTGCCCAAACTTGTAGCCAATCCCTGGACAACACCTGTCCTGCCTAAAATCAAAGAATCACCTTTATGCATATCAACCGGCTTCTCTTCACGTTTCCCATTCAAAGCTGCTCTTGAAGTTTCCTCAGTGCCATCACTATTGTCTTTGGGAGGTATTGGGGAAAGAAGAAAAAAAACACTTTTAATCTGGATGGACTAGGTTATGCTAGGCAACAAACCATCTCAAAGTCTTTTTATAATTGCATTTCTTTTTGTTGAAGTAACGTTGGTTTACAACACTGTATTTGAATTAAAGGTACAGATCACACCTCTTGAGATGTCTGTTTCCTATACCCCCACACTCACCATCCAAGTACCAATAATCTTCCACCACAGATCATTGGGGGCCCCTTCCCATAGCCACCCCTACTTTCTCCCTCTATGGTCAGATTTCCAGGATTTGTTTTGGCTTAGTTTTGACTATTCCTTTATTTTGTTTCTTTTTATTCCATGGAAGTGAAATCATTTGGTATTCAACTTTCTCCTTCTTGGCAAAACTCCTTCCAGTTCCATCTATGTTGTGGCAAGTGACACAATTTCATCTTTATTTATAGCAGAGTCATATTCCACTATGCACATCTCCTTCATACACTCATCTGTTGAAACAACAACTGACTGGCGGAGCCCAGAATGAAGCTGGTGACTGGGTTCTGATCACCTCGCTCTAGGACTAGATAACACAGCAGCCCAGCTGATCTCTGTGTTCAAAGAAAAGCCCTGGGCCAGCAGTGACACATGACTTCTGCTCACATGTCATTGTCACTTGGGTACACAGTAGAACTCTCTTCTGAGGCGGCGAGCCCCACTGTGTTTGGAGAAGGTGGGGAAGGCCTCTTCCTGGGCCCCATTATGCCTGTTCACATTCTGTGCCTTTGTATGTTGTGTTTCTTCGGTTTGGGGTGCCACTCTCTCCTCCTGGACAGCACCTCTTTATCTTTTATGACTCTTCAAATGTCTCCCCACTGGTGAAGCCACTCCAGAACCCCTCCCACACTGTATTGCAATGTTGAATGTCTATGTGTTTCCCAACTATAATGAGGACTCTCTTTAGAGAACAAAGTGAAATTAGGCTGGAGGAATCTGATCCTTCTTGTCCAAGATGACCAACCCCTCACTACCCCCAAGCTCACAAAGGGCCCTGAATGGCATGGGAGGAATCAAGTTTTGCCACAGCCTTTACCATTCTCTTCCCAGAATAACTAATATTGAACAGGTCCTCACAGACAGCCAGGCACGAGGAAGAGTGCTATTTCTATTACCCGGTGTAACCCTCACCATAGCAGCATACGGCTCCTTGTCTCAGAGATGATATTAAAATTTAGAAAGGGGGCCTCCCTGTGGCACAAGGTGTTTTAGCACTATGAAGCCATCTGCAGCCATTGAGTTTGATTCCCGACCAGGGAGTTGACCCCCATGGCACAGCAGACCTCTTCTGTCTCACCTGCTGCTCCCCTCAGTAGTGTATTTCAGTCCACCTGCCTGTTCTGCTCTCCACTCTGTCTCTGGCAAATCCTCTCCCCCGCCTCCCCACACACACACCTTTGGCCTGCACCCCAGCTCTTGTATACATAAGTAAATAAATCTTTTTAAAAAATAGGGTTGGTGGCCTGGCCAAGATCATAAATAGTGAGATAATCAGGCCCAGAAACCAGGTTTCTGAGAGTCTAAAACCCACGCTTTTAACGGACATTCACTGTGTGTCCTCCACAGGTAATAGATGGGTCACAATACGGGTCCACCCTGTGTGACTCAGATTGTCCTATTTTCTCTAAGCATGTGGCTGGCCACAAAAACAGGGAATCCCTCTGTCTATCGCCCCTGATCAGCTGTGTGCGATGTCAGAGAATGCAATACAGTGGGAGGCCCACCCCATTGTAATTCCACTTGGTGAGGGAACCCAGAGCAAATCTGGCCTTGCACTGACCAGGGCCACCAGAAGCCGTCTGTGAATATGTCACTGAATTGGAATTGCTCAGCTTAAAAAAAGAAAACTGAGAGTGACTTAATAGATATGGGTGATAACCAGATGTTCACTCAATCCACGGGGGATAAAAAAGACAGACTTACAATTCAGCTCGGGGGATTTCAATTAAGCCGCAAGAAGACTTTCTTAATAGCAAGGAGTATTACATATCTTTCACTAATGAGGGGGTCTCCTGGAGTCACGGGTTGCTGTTCAGTTGTTTATTTTGTGGATTTAGCCACCTGTACATTCACCTACACTTTCAGCCATTTAGACACCAGCCCTGGGCTAAGTACTAGAAACATAAATAGGAGTAAAAATAGTAATTCTCTACCCTGAGATTCTTTCCCTGCAGCCTTTTTCTAAAAAAAATATATATATAATAGTTTATTTTTACATCATTTTGTACATTTTTCCATCTCAGTTGAAGTCTTTTTTTAATATATAAAATTTCTTTTATTTTTTTTTCCTGGCAACACGTAACACTTTATTACAAATATATTTTCCCCCCCAAACTTGAGGGAGCTGCCTTGGGATGGTGGAAGTCGATGAGGAAGAGAGAGACTTTTATGGTTAGGGGTGCATTGCATGTATGCTATCGCTGTTGTATCAAATTGCTACAGATGTAGTGACTTCAGCCAACACATCTCTTACCCTTAAGATCAGAAGTCTGAAGTCAGTTTATCTGCACTAAAAGCAAAGTGCTGGGCTAAAAGCAAGGAGCAGGTCTCAGTCCTGCTGCAGGTTCAAGGGGAGAATCCTTTTCCATGGAATTCTAGATTCCAGTAACTGCTCTATCCCATGGCTTATCTGACTCCCTCTGTTTCCACAGTTGTTTGTTTCTGAGTTTCTGTCTCTGTCTTCGTCTCTGACTCTGATCCCCTGCTTCCCTCCTAAGAAGACTGGTGATTACAGCAAGATAGCCCTCCCGTCTCAAGGTCCTTAATTAAATCACATCTGTAGCGTCCCTTTTGCCATAAAAGGAAACAGTCACAGGTTCCAGGGATCAGCACCAGGACATACTTGTGCGACCATTATTCAGTCCTCTACAAGGACAAAACAACTCTTATGGCAACTTTCCCTGGCAACTTTTATATCAAGGTGATGCTATTCTATGCATCAAGGTGATTGTGAACTATGGGAAATGTGTCCGTCAGTGCACGTGATAGTTGTGTTAGGAGAGTCACTGGGTTTGCCCTGTAGCCAGCCTCATGGGACATTTAGGTCTTGAGAGCAGGTAAAATAAACTTTTACCCATTCCAGTTCTAAAATGGTGGCTAACTCTGATTTATTGTATACCAGGTGCCATGCTAAGCATTCTATGCATATTGCCTTTTAAGTTATTTATCAAAGTAATCTGTGTACCTAGTTTAAAAATTAAATAGTTCCAAAAGACTCATATCAAACAACAGCCATCCCCTGATGACCTCCCTAGCCCCACAGAGGTGACCTCTCATAACTGTTAGTAGTTTCTGCTGGCATTTACCTCCAGTTTCCAAATAGTATGTTTCTGCTGCAGTTCCTTGAGTAAGCCACTTTGTTCAATTTCTACTTACTTCCTTTTATTGCAGTTGAAGATCTCACTTTTTAATGCATTGCCACCTTCTTGCTACTACTCTCTCTCCTATCCTTTCAGTGCAATTATATCACAATTCAGGGTTAAATTAACAGTCTGTTTATACTATTATGACTACGTAAGTATTGTTCACTGCTGAGCTAGGTTACCATAATTATTTAATTTCTCATACATTGCTTTCCTAGAGTTAATAATTGCCTGATTTTTTTCCACTTGCTGTTTTATGTGAACCAATTACGGTGGCCCCTCCCCCAATGCTCCACCTGATCAATCACCTGGCAGCAATTTTCAAAACCTCTATATCCACCAATTCCTTTTCTCTCCACAGGCTCCTGTCTTCCCTTTCCTGCCCATTCTGTTTCCTCTTGAGCTAGACGTAGTCTTGCCCCAGGTCTTAGCCTCTCTGCCT
>NW_004567126.1:21909034-21963748 GCF_000260355.1 Condylura cristata
TCTCTCTCTCTCTCTCTCTCTCTCTCTCTCTCTCTCTCTCTCTCTCTCGACAGTCATTGTCCTAGATTAAGCAGTTAAACATCTTTATCAACCTGTTTGGTTAAGAATCAGGACAGGGAGGGACACGAGGCGGGAAAGTATTACAGGGCAACCCAACGTGAACTGGGTTGCCTGTCTGTGGAGGAGCGAGGCAAATTGTGAGCACATTTAAAGCTGTTCCAAATCTTCCCTCAATGCCATTTCCATCTGCTTGTACACTCCCAGCTCCCCAAGCCCCCTGGAAAAGCCAAAATTACAATCAGAGTTTACCATCTACCTAGGTGGAACCAGGAAGCCCCCAGAGGGTAGAAATCTATTACTAGGCAAAGCCCACGGCTGCCATTGCTGGGAAGGGCCCTACTCCATGGGCCTCTCTCCTGTCTCTGCCTTCTCCTTCTCCCTTTTTCTCCCCTCCATTTTTTTCTCACTCGCTGTCCCTTGTTTTCCCTCTAGCACTCCTTCCTTAAAAAAAAAAAAAAAAAAAGGAAAACCAGCCACCCTCTTGTTTATCTGTTTGTGCTCTGTGTGTGGAGCTTGGGGACCTCCCCAGAATAGTTTATTATGGCTTTTCTGTTTAGCTCGACTGCAGTATAGCAGAGGTAATACAATCATGTCTCCGCTCCATATGGTCTCAGAGGCTGACAAGCAGAACAACCTCTGCTTTGTTTGTGTTTTACTTATGGTATTATGTGAGCCACGAGGGGCTGCTGTGCCGGGCTCCTCCCGCAGGACAGATCAGAGAAGGAGCCAGGATCCATGTCGCCTCCCCACCCCCTCCTCCCTGCTTCTCTTTCTCTCTCTCACACACAGCCCAGTCCATGATAGACAAAAAGGGATAACGACTGAGCCCAGAGAGCATCAGCGTTTGGGGGAGGAGGGCAGCTGTGAAGTCCTATATACTGGACTTTTACTGGACACTTAAATAATTCTCCTAGAAGACTGCATGTGTAATGTTGCCCTGTTTTACTCAGAGGAAACTGAGGTCAGTGACCCACTTGGTCTTGTTAAGGTAGATGCTGAACAGAGTCTGCTTGCGCCCTTGACCCTTTCCCGCAGTCATTAAGTGATGCTCAGTGACGTTTCAGTCAAGGACAGACCACATCTGTAACGGCGGACCTCTCAGGCTGTGCTGTGGAGTAGGGGTAGAAAGCAATGGCGTCTAGTTTGTGGAAGTTCTCCCTGTGACCTCTACAAGGACATCGTGTAATGAGGGCTTTCTCAGAGCCTTTTCCCATTATCAAGTAGCCCATTGTTTTGTCTGTGGTGGGTGGGTACGAGTCTTACCAGTTCTTCTCAGCAGAGTCTATTATATATGGGCAATGGCCCAGGCTAAGTCACCATCCTCCTGAGCCTTGGGTAGAATGTGGCTCTGGGAGCTCCTGGCCCCTCTGTCCACTGGGGCAAACAAGGGGCTGTATCCTCAGAGCATTAGGCTGGTGGGAATTCACCGCACACAGCTGATGGGTGTCAGCACCTGGCGTGACCCTTGGTTTTACCTACAAATACAGACCAGATGACTCAGCAAGGGAAAGTTAGGAATTTGTGAGAGATGGGACCATGGAGGGCCCAAACCACAAGTAAGCATGAGTGTCTTCAAGGGCCTATGTATTAAAAAAAAAAAAAAAAAAAAAGTAGATGGTAGACAGACCTATTGAGCCATAGAACGGTTATTTCTGGACAAGTCCAATTTTAAATCGCCTCCTTAACAAAAGGGAGTCTGTGACAAGGACAAGCACTGAAGGTTCAGCATCTAAAGCAAATGCAGTCAACCCTGCAGGCAACTCCCCTGCCCTCTCTGAGTGGCCTGTTCTGAAGGCTACACATTCACTAGCTTCTGCCAGTGCAAGCCACTGCTGGAGACGCTGGCACTCACTTCAGCTCACCGAGGTGACCCATAAACATCTGTTGAATGAGTCACACACACCCCTACTTTGTAGACCTGGAAACTGGCCCACCAAGATCTTTCATACCATGTCCAGTACCGCCTGGCTCCCGAGCGGCTGGAGACCAGCCCTGCCTGGAGACCTGTGCCCGACACAGGCTCCTGCCCCACCATCTCATCTTGCTCCTCCCCGTAAGGGTCCCAGATGAACTTTCCCACCTGAACCAACATCAGAGATCATCAGGGCATGTGCCTAGTTTATATTTGACATATATGACCACTCTATGTACCCAAATGGCTAACGGGCCCCACACGGCTGCAGCTGCCAGGGACTCTGCCCAGACTCAAGAAACTGCAGTGATGAGACCAAGGAGAAGAAAGAGCCTCCCTGGAGCACACCAAGTCTCAGGGTTCAGCACTGGCATTTTGGGGAGACTCGCAAGTTGCACCCATTGAACCTGGGCCTGAAGAATGGACCAACGGGGAATCTTTGTGCTTCAGGAGAGGCCAGTCCAGCTCAGGAGATGTCAAGGTCACAGCTAAGATCAATGACTGTCTTCTTCCTCTCCTAGTCTCAGGCCAGAGTCATGTGGGTGACCCCAGACTCACATTTGTACCCAGCAGCAGCGGTCACTCTTGGTCATTGTCATGGTCGTGGTTCTAGTTAGCAGTCTTAGAGACATCTTGTGGGCTCGTGATTTTGTTTATGAAAACCCAGGTGACATAGAGAGCATCCAAATAGGAGTAAATAAATGCTATGGTAGTCTTGAGGAAGAACGGAAGTTTAAAAAAAAAAATGCTAGGGGTCTCAATTACGGGGAAAAGTAAGAAGAGGGGCTTCCATTCTTTCCCTTGGTAACAGTAGAGGGGTGTGGGGTGGACATAATGTATATGAGCATCTGTATTTTTCTAGAAGCTAATTGAACCACCTGATTCTCCTCCACCATCTGTCTCCCACACTCACTATCCCCTCTCCCCCGGCGCCCAGCCGTCAGTCACTACGGCAGCCTGGAATCATCCCTCATTTCACCAGTGCCAAGAAGAGATGGCTTCATACTCAGTATGCCCACAACAGGATGCCTCTAAAAAGAGGGCCCCTGGCCCTCCCTGGTAGCCCAGCGGGTTAAAGCACTGCACCAAGAAGCGTAAGCCACTTCTGCATGAGTTCAATCGCCGCCTGCCGGGGAGGAGCTCCACATGGCGTGGCAGACCTCTCCTTACCTGCCCGCTGCTCCCCTCAGCAGTGTACTTCGTCGATCTGCCTGTTCTGCTCCCCACTCTGTCTCTGGTGAATCCTCTCACCCTCCGCATCTCTGGCCTGTACCCCAGTTCTATATGAATAAATAAATTTTAAAAAAAGAGGGTCCCTAACATTTCCTCTACTCTACACATATCTGTTGAGTACCTACTGTGTGCCAGGCATTTTTCTTAGACCCAGGAGCAAAGTGGGACCAGAACACGCTGCCTTAGTGGAGATTATGGTCAACATTCTGATGACTCCGTCAGCATCATTAGCCCATTCACCTTCAAAAACAGCCCATCCACCCAGGGGCCCAGAGGGACTGTTGGAGTTCTGTGGTGCTAAGGTCCTCAAAAGACACCTGCTGTCATACTCTCCCAGCACCTGCCCTCCCCTCACCATCCCTCACCTGCCACAGGGTGAGACCAGCAGTGGTCAGTGTGCGGCCTTCCCTGAGCCCTGCCCCACCCCCAGCACCCCTGCTTGGCCCCCTCTCCAGGCCCTGAACTCTGCGCCTGGCTTCTTCATTGGTTTGCATCATAAATGTGTAATGCCAGTCTAAGTAAAGCACCCAGCCCTACCCGCTCTGCCTTGCATCCATAACAACCTTATCAAAGGGTTTTTTTCTGAGCACGGAGAACAGAGAGCCCTCCAGGTTTTGATTCATAGCAGGTGAAGGCTGGATGTGCTGAAAGCTGATTGAAATCAGCGAGGTCAACAAAATACAGCTGAGAGTGCACAATAATTGGGAGAGAAGCATTGCTTCCTTGGTTTGTGTTTTTTTTTTTTTTTTTGGTATTGTGTGTGTGTGTGATCCCCTGCATTTTCTAGCTCCTGCTTTTAAAGGGAAGCCTTTGTCTAACACACTTTATTGCACTGGCATGTGCTTTATTTGTATAAACTTTGGGATTTGCTGACCCACTATTTCTTCTTCCTTTGTCCTATAGCCGAGTAGTTGTTTCTGGCGGGGGTGGGGAGATAGCATGGAAGGGTGGGGGCATTAAGACTATGGATTTTCATGCCTGGAGGACACACACACACCTCTCGTGCACGTGCACACACACACACACACACACACCACACATACCTTTCCATTTTGCTTCAGGAGAGGAAAGTCTGCTTTCTACCCTTCCCTACCAATAGGAACAGTTTATCAAAGGTACAATTCTAACTAAATGACATTTGTAATCAAAGTCTGCGTCCACACACATTTACAGAGACTCTACATGGAGTGAATGATCACTCCTCTGAAGTCAGGGCCTTGGTCTTACTTAGTGTATCCAGAAGAGAAGGACTTGGCATAGGGCTCGGCACCAAGGTGGCAATAAGGGTTGGGAACCAACAAATACTCATCGAGTGCATGAATGCTCAGCTGAGAGAATCTCCTGCACCTCTGCTATGCAAGGAGGGAATAGCCAGCAGGTGAGCTTTGACCCAACGAGAAAACTGCCACAGGGCTACTGTACAGAGGAGAGACTGGGACGGTCCCAGAGTCTCAGTGCACACGAGGCATCAAGGACTTGATTGGAAAGCGACATTCTCCAGCGTCCTCAGAAAACACCTTCATCGGCAAAGTACTGTATGGTTAATGGTGGTGCTGGTTGCAGATCTCATCTAGACTGACCGAGGAAGGTTAGCCACTGGATTCTGCCCATCGCAGGGAAGCAAGTACTCTGCTCACCAAAGTGCTGCTGACTGGCATCCCTTCTCAGTCTGCCAGAGGACTTTGCTGTCTGCATTGAGCAACTCCCTGGGAAGATGTGACTCCTTGGTCCCTGGTCACATCGCTGAACTAGAGAAGTTCTCATGTTTACCCTCTAATCCTGAAGCTCAGCAACAGTAAACACTAGAAATAGAAAATAGGTTTCTCCTTGGATGGAGGGCCCTCCTAGTGGTTTTAAAGCGCCCCTGGAGGAGCATGCTGTCACCCGTGTAAGAAAAGAACAGACTTCATCACTGGGGGATGTTCATCACCCTAGTTGTAAATTCATAAGATTGAGTCAAGAAGTTCATGGAGACTCTAACAACATTAGCCAGATAAGCAACCAATTCTGCCATCACTCCTCATGTGTGACAGGGCAAAGTCCTCCTAACATGTGTCTTACTATGCCCATCGGCCTTTCCAACTGCTGGCCCAGTAAATCTTCTGAAACCCAGAACTGCCAGACAATAACAAGTGTTGGCAAGAAGAATCAGAACCCTTACACATTGCTGGTGGTAATATAAATGAGGCAGTTGTTTTGGAAAAGGGTCAAAAGTTTAAATATAATGTTATCTTATGACCAAGCAATTCGAAAGCCAGGTGTATCTGTTGAAGAAAAATGAAAACATAGGCCCACACTAGAACATGTATTAGAATGTTGATAGCAGTGTTCTACAGAGTGGCCAGAGGAAGGAGCTACCCAAGTGCCCATCAGGTGGTGAATGGACAGATAAAATGTGGTCTACACATATGATGGAACATAGAAGAATCCTGAAAGCATTATGTTAATGAAAAAAAAGACACTCACAAAAGAAATAGGAGTCCATTAATATGAAATGTCTCGAATAGACAAAGCTATAAAAACAAAACATGGATGGATAAGTAGTGGCTGAGGGCTAAGAGGATATGGGTGAAGGGTGGGCTGGAAGGATGTTACTGCTAAAGGGCATGAGGTTTATTTGGGGGTGATAAATGCTCTCAAAGTGACTGATGATGACTGACAACTTGGTGAGTCTACAGAAACCACTGCCTCATACACATTAAATAGGTGAATATATGTGAGTCACATCTCTACAGAACTGCTACCCAAAAAAATAGAGAAAGAATATCTGCTTATTTCCCTACCAAAGACTTTCTGCTACTTGTGCATCACCTGAAAATGAAGCTCATGCTCTTAGCCTTAGCAATTCAGTTCTACCGTTTTTTGTTTTTTTTTTCTCTTTCACCCCCCCTTAACAAACACCTGAAGCCTGAGCCTCCAAGTAGCTCCTGTTCTGGAACATACCATGTTATTGATTGCACTGGAGTCCATCGTTATCACCACCTGGAATGTCTTTCTCCTGCCAGCCCCTTAACCAATGCTGGTTTACTCTTCAGAATCCAAGACAGTGTCAGGTCTTCTGTGAAGCTTTCCCAGTTTTCCCCAGGATAGCTCCTTTTACGTCTGGGCTATCAAGACGTAGTCTGCTCTGGTGCTTATCACATTTTATTTTAATACATAGTGCTGTCCCCATTAACCTGGACCATGGCCACTGCAAGGACAGAAACTTTGCCTTATTTATCTCTGTGCCCTTCTCTCCAGCCTCCTACTACACCTCAGTAAATATGTCTATACACAGAGAGAGAAATGCAAGTCTAGTTTTGTGTTTAATCCATAAGAAGTAGCTAGCATGTGAAAAGGAACTTTTAATGCTTCCACATGTGAACAGGAAAGAATAAAAAAGCACATACTCTTGATATCTCAACACCTCAAGTTTAATTCACCTCCCTCTCTCCATGGTGCTTGGGCAACATTGGTCAAGAACTTTACTGCAGGTGTTCTCCTCCTGAAAGACAGTGCAGAATGAGGTAGTGTGATAATCACATTAAGTAAGATTATGAGTGGTTTGTCATCAACCCCTACACCAAACTTTAGAAGGACACATTAAACACATGTCAAGGTAAGGTTGTCCAGGCTATTCAGGGGTCTGGCTTTGTATCACTGCCACAATTTGCACCTGTGAACTAATAGTTGCTGCTCGCTTTTTAACTTTCTTCTTACTTTCTAAGGACACTGGAGGTAAACAGAGGCCACTCCAAGAAAATCTGCCTGCTTGAACTGCAATCAGTTTCTCCCTCTCAAAAGGAGTTTAGTAAAAAGGGGTTAACTGACCTCAAGACAAGCTAACTCCCATCCACTGTTCCCTGTCAGAGAGCTCTCTCATTTTTTAGGACCAAACTCAAGCCCAGTCTCCTTTAAACATCTTCTTCAACAGTCTTGTTCTGTATTCTTGGAGGCCTTGCAAGCTGACATACTTATTTTAACATACACCTCTAAAGTCCACCTTAGCGTCACAAACATTTGCCAACCGAGGCCCCTCCCTCCCTCTCCTTCCTGCCCACTGGACCTGTTGACAACCTGCAACCTCATCATCCATTAGACCTACATTCTCTGAAATGCTGCCTGCAGTGCATCCTCAGTGCCAGGTCAAATTTCTCAGAACTCTTCCCCTGGTCTTCTGCAACCTTAGACATCTGACAACTCCAGCTTCCCTCCAGGATATTCCCTCCTGCCTCCCAAGGTCTCCTCACCTCTTCACCAGCCTCCTCACTCCTTTCCCTACCTGGGCCTGCAGGAGACTCCATTATGGCCCAGTCTCCGGTATCTCAAGCTCCAGCCCCGATCTCTTTTCTTAGTCTGAATGTATCCAACTACCTTCTGGCCATTTCTACTAGAATATCTCGCTGTCATTTAGGATTCAATCTGTGTAGAGAATATGAGCACTGCTGTTGTACAATATGAGCTGTAGATACTAATATCTTGATAAACCACAAATACCTTTTCCATTTCTCCACACCCCTAATCAAACCTGGTCTCTAGCAGAATGTCACATGGACTTATTTAGCCTAGGAAATGAGCCGACCAAGATGGGAATGTTCACTTTTTCAACATGATAGATGATAGAAAGACAGATAGACTGATCGATAGACAGACAGACACAAATATTGCCTGTGATGTTAGGGTTTGTATATTTGGACAGGGTCCTTCCAACTAACAGTCAACGTTTCGGTCGGTGCCTACTCTGTGCCCAGCACTGTGCTAGATGCTTCTTAAGATACAATGATCACTACCTAAAAGCTATCATCAAGTAGATTACAGCATGTACCATCTCAAAAATAGCAGAGTAAGCACAAAACCAGACTCATCATCTTCCCCAGCAGCTGGCAATCATTCTAGCCACCCGTGTTTATAACAGAGGACTTTTGTTTTGTTTTGTTTTGGGTTCCGTTATAGATGATGTGGATGTTTTTGTTTTCTTTCTTTGCCTCTTGCTTTTCATCTTCTCCACCCTTGCCCCCAAATCTGATCAATCCTTAAATCCTGTTGGTCCCCTTTCTTGGCATCCCCAGCACCCATTCTTTCTAAAGTTTTGCCTCAGCATAAATGTTGACTCAACAAGGCCTCTGAAACAAGACCTTCCCTATAAGCTTCTCAGTGGCCTCTTCCTCCTCTAAAAGGTCTCTTGGGCCTTCCAAGTTAATCCTAATGTGCCAGTTTCAGAAAATCACTTCTTTATTCAAAACTGCCATTAGCTACATTACCTTCCATAGACTTATGAAATTTTAAAGTCAGGGGGAAAACATCTATGTCTTTGAGTCAAAACTGCTACCCAACATTGTCCTCCACTCTCCCACACAACAAAGCCTCCTCTTGAAATCACCCAGGAAGAAGGAACTCACTCCATCCCAGGCAGTCTACCCTATTGTGCCCTTGTTAGAAAACCCTTCTCAAATTGGATTGACTCTCTTCTTTATCATCTCCATCTGTTGCTTCAGCGTAGGTTTTTACTTGTATTATCTTCATTCCTTTACTAACAATCCAGAAATTTTCTCCAGCCTCAAGCTCAACTCCACCCATCCACCTACCTCTAATCAACTCCTGTCCACTTTGTCTCCACCTGCTGGGCAAAGCAAAGCAAAGGGGAGGCTGATTGTGAAAAGAAATCATTGACTCGGTTATGCCCTTTCCAAAAGGAGAGGAACATGCTATCCCTGCTCCCCCCGCCACAATGTGTGATGTGTGTCTGTGTGTTTCATGCATCCCTGTGTAGCACAGCTCAGCTGGGCTTCACATACCGTGTTCATCCATTGTTTCAAGAGGGTTAAATCAAGCACAAGCAAAGCAAATTTTGCATTATGCTTAAATTCTTCCCTAATATGCCAATCACATTGAAACAAATTCACCTTTAATCAGAGCAGAGTCTTCCAGTCACCTACAACTGCACATGTAGAGGACATTAAGAGCAAAGTGTAAAAATAGACCCACAGGTTAGCACTAAAATATGAAAAAGTTGAACTGGTATTTACTTCACCATTCATTATAGTCAAATCTACAATACTCTACACCAGAGGATTTTCAGTGGGGTAATTACTTCACCACCAAAGGGACACTTGGAAATTTCTGGAATCGTTTTTGGTTGTCACAGCTGTGGGGAGTGCTGTTGGCATCTAGTGGCCAGAGACACTGCTGAGCAAAGAATTATCTGGCCCAAATTACAGTAGGTTAGGACACCCTCCTGCAAACCTACCCTCTGTTCTCTTTCCTCCTGGCCTGCCTCAAGTTAGGATCCGGTGTCAGTGGGCTCTGCCAAAGTGCAGGGAGGCTGCCAGGGAGAAGGCCTGTCCCCAGCAGGACTGCAGTTTGTGGTGTGACCTCCCCGTCCATGCCCTGGCCTCCTGTGCCCCTGACAAGCCCATTGAGATAATTAGGTCAAAAAAAAAAAAAAACAGGCAGTTGGCTGACTACCAGCTGCTATGTTCTGTCTGAGTTTCCCCTGGGTTGTGGTGGGGGGTTTGGGGGGGTCGGGGTAGAGGGGAGAAGAGAGAAAACAGAAGCAGGGAAGATAAAGTGCAGGTCGGGGAGCTGGGGAGAGTTGAAGAGACAGAGCTAGAATTGGGGGTGAGGTCACACAGTTATGGTGAGCCTGAAGAGTTCTTACCTTCCCTCAGCTAACGACAAAAACATTTCTCCTTACAGCTCAGTAAACTCGTAGCTTACAAAGCATTCAGCATTTGTTACCTTATTTAATTCTCACAACCACCTGGTGACATAGGGCAGGCACTTCTAGACGCTAAGCTTGTAGGAGAAACTGAGTATAGGGAAGACTCGAGAACTGGAGTTTCTTCAGAAATAACTAAAAGAGGCAGAACGGGGAAAGCCAATGGTGACCTAGAGGGAAGAATAAAAGACAATAAACTATGGTGTGAAGGTGGAATCAGAACAAGGAAAGACCTGGAAGATAACAGATGTATCACGATGCTTGTTTATTCTCGTATTTGTCTTTAGGAAAATGAGGGAGGTCTGTGTTAGGAAAACAGGGCTTTGCCTTCCCATCAAACAAGGGAATGCACTCCAGAACAGGGACCTGCATTGTAAGGTATATTCCCATAGGCTACCCGGCAGCCTCACTTTGGTGTGCCGGGTGCCTCTGAAAACAGGGAGTTTGGAGTCTGTCTTCTTAGGGCAGCCTTCCGGTTCTGGGGGTGTGGGCTCCTCCGTTTTCCACACCCCAGGCTGCTCAGTGTTGAGTTCAGCCTCTGGCCATAGCCTGCAGCAGCCAGATGAAGACCAGAAGGTTCCAGCTGATACTATACACCCTGTCACCAGGGCTGTGTCTTCATCACCAGAACTGGCTGAGGAGCCAGGGCAGGGGTGACAAATTCTCCCTTTGGGGGAAAGACCACTCAGAATAGGAAGAACACGACGAGGAGCCACGAGGTGCAGTCTTCCAGACTGGCAGGTTCCCTTGCTCTGTGTTCTTCCCACTAGAGCTGCTGCAGGGGTCTGCTCTTCATTAGAACATCTCCGTCGAGGGCCCACAAACCTAGGCCCTACCTTTCTGATGTTCTCTTCTATCCTCCCTGCTCTGCCAGTTGCTCCAGGGACACTGATTCTCTGTTCCTTGAACACACCAAATTTACTCCAGCTGTGGCCCCGTCACCCTCTCTGCCCCTGGTCTTGAGCGCTTCTTTCCCCAAATGTCCACATCGTGGCTCTTGCCCATCCTTTAGACGCCGACGTAACATCACCTTCTCAGGCAGCCTTTCCGACCACCCTGGCTGAAATAGTCTATTTCCACCTCCCCGGCCCACTCTAGCCTCTCACTTTGTATTATTTCTACGTGGATTTAGGTGCTTTCCCACAGAGACTCTCCCCTGAGGCAGACAAACTCTGCAGGGTGGTGCTGCTTAGCTGACAGGCAAGTCCAGAGAAGCAGCTGGGACTGTGTGGGACAGCCTCACCCTGTCTTCGGGGATCTGTTTCATGCAGAAAGCATCAGTGCTGGTCTGTTCTGGAACAAGGGGAACGCTTAGTGGTCCAGAACTTGCTCCTGGTGGGGAAGACCCGTGATGGGTGCCTGGGACTGGGTCTGCGAGTCTGTCTAATTCTAGGGTAGAGCAGCATGAGGCCCATCATTGCTGTCCTCCTGAGCCACCTCCTCGAACCTGGCTTTGATGAGCCTCAAAGCTGGGGTGAGTCACATGTCTGTCTCTCTGTCGGTGCAGACCAGAGGCAGGGAGCACCCTGTCATTAATGGGCTCCTCTGAACCACAACATTGACCTCTTCCTGAAATCATCATATTTATTGGCTGATGCATTTGTTTATATGTCTGTTGTCTGCCCTTCCCCCACAGTCAGCTCCCCCTCCCGCTCCCTTCTACCTCCCACAGAATATAAACTCCTTGAGAACAAGGCGCTTACCTCCTTCACTCATATTTTCTGTGCCAGTGCTTGGTTCAATTAGGTGTGAAAACGCACCTGCCAAATGAATAAAAGAAACTTCTAGATGTCTTGGCACTGCAGAAGAGCCCTGATGTTTGCCAGTTTGAGGGTGGGGAATCCCATTAATGACTAAGACTAAATTTCCACCTTGCTCAGAAAAGTGGGAACACAGAATTGGGCTCAAGGTGAGTGAGAGAAATGTTTAGAGTATTTCTCATACTCCTAACTGGAGGATGAGTCATCTCCATGGAATATGATTTCCTTAAGATGCAGAAACTGAGGAATACCAAGATTGGGTTGTTTTCCGAGGATTCCATAATTAGCCAGTCAGGGACCCCTGGACCACTGCTGCTTTAATTCATCTCCTCCATCTGCAGAGGCAAAAGTGGCTCCTACCATTGCTTCATTCAGAGAACCCTTGCCTGAGCCTTGTTTTTCTCGGTTTCCCACTCCTTGCTGGTGTTCAGTTACATTCAGCTGGAGTCCCCAGGACCTGGAACCAAAGACTCTCCGAGGCACTGAGCAGAAGCTGTCTCCAGCATGGGGTACGCTGAGAATTTTGCTGTCCTAAATTCGGTCCTGGTGGGTGTGGGTCCCCGCCACATGCTCACCAGACTCTCCAGCCCCTCTCGGGAAGGCCCAGCCAGTGCCAGGGACTCCTCTCTGCTTTCTGGCTGGAGAATGGCACCGAGACATACCCACGTGGCCATGTTCCCAACATCCGAGCCACCCTCAGCCCTCTCTCTCTCTCGGGGACAGTCTCTGTTCCTGCGTTCAGCCACTGTTCAGCCACTGTGGAGGGTTCTGAGAAAGCAGGAAACTTTCCTGAAGCAAAACGCTGCTTCCTGATGGATTTCAAGATTACTGCCTGCAAAGTCCACCTCTGAGTAAGGACTGTGCCGACCTGAGTCACCTCTTGGGGGTGGCCTGAGTCCCCACAGCTTCTCAAAGGAAGCCTGGGGGCCCGCCCCGCCCCGCCCCTGCCAGCCCCATTCTCAGCCTCTTCCCCCCAACCCCCCAGCACTGGCACAGAGTTGCTCCCAGCATCTCCGCCCTCTGGGGTGGGCTCCTCCCCCCACCCCGGCTGCCATTTTCCTCTTCCAGAGCTTTCTAGTCTAGTCCTGTCTTCTCTCTCTTCCCTCAGGCCTTTCCTGTAAATTTCACATTTGAAAACAAATATTGATTTCTTTACTAATGCCCCTTGCCAGGGTCACGAGGCACACGCGCACACTCACAGAAAACTAAAGGCAGGGACCGGGTCTACCTCCGGAAGCGAACGCCGCCAGAGCAGGGGAGACACGGAGGAAAAGGACCCGTGGCTGCTTTGTCTGGGTGAAACACACAGTTGCCGTTCTTCCGAGTCTCATCCTGACCCCGGAGCTGAATTAAGAGCGCAGGTGGCACAAGTGTTAACTGGGAATGAGAGCCCCCAGAGGGCTGTTTTCCCATTTAAAGAGGAAAAAAAAAACCTGCATGCTAACTTCTCCATCTTGTTACCAGTAATGAGAGAGCGGGACCCGGAGCTGCCTGGAGTCCCGGCCGGCCGCACGACTCCAGCCTCATCTCCCGCCCGTCACCCACCCCCAACTCCCTTTTCCCTGGGCTAATAAGTAACCCGGAGAAGGTTTGTGCACTTTGCTTATTGTATTTGGCTCGGAAATACATTCTCTTTATCACCCCCCAACCTCAGGCAAATGCCTTCTGATCTCCATTTGTATGCCTGAGTACGTGGAGCAATTGGGTTTAATGTCATTTTCTGGGTAACTGCAGGAAGCAGGAGGTCACCGGGCACAGTAAGGACTTGGCTCCTCTGAGGGATTTGCTGCCCAGGGCCTGGGCAGCTCCTGTCTCTGCTCAGCCTCCTCCCAGCGACAGGCCCCTGGGACACCATCTCTTTGTCCTTCTCCCCTCCCGGGTGAGTCCCAGTCTGCCGAAGACCATGTTCACATTCTATAGAATTCACATCGAGGGGGGCAATTTGTTGAGTCTTTAATGGAGCAGAATAACTGACTCAGAAATTACCTAGGCCTTGGTGTTCTCAGCAGTGTGCTCAACACCCCGGCCCCTCTCCTGCAGCTCACAGCGTTCCTTCCCTGGGGTTCTGCTTCCTTGAGGTCTCAGTTTCCTTGCTTGATTAAAAGCGTTCACCTCTGCTTCTTAGCTCATAGGAGAAGTCACCAGCTGCCATTGTTTTTAAGATTTAGGGGCAGTTGAGTGATGAAATGGGAGATGTCGCTAGAGAAGGAGCAGGTGGCTTTGCAGGGTTGGGGGTGAAAAAGACTGGTCAGGGAGGAGGGCCTGCCTCTGACTCTGGAGAGGTGAACAGGTTCTCAGGAAGGTCGAGGAGGAGACAGAAGGGACCTGCAGTTCCCAGAAAGCCACTCAGCTGATCCCCAAAGGCAACACCTCTGAGGAAGGAGGACCCTGGTAGAGGGAGTTGCAGGGGTGCCCAAGATGGCGCACCTGGCTTTGGCCATGGAAGGCGTTCCGTGATGGGGTTCACTCATACAGCATTAGCTTGCTCATGAGGGCCTTGCAAGGAGTGTGGTTAAATGGCCCCCACATACAGAGGCCAGACTTTGGCCCCCCTACCCCTGACCTCTGGACCTGACAAGACCAAGTGATATTTTTTAATGGAACCTGTACGCCCTAAAAGCATGCAGACATAGGTAACCTGGGGCATGTTCTTATCACCTGCTCATAACCCAGGGGCTGGTGGGGCCTGCCTGCCTCCAGAGAACTCAGCAGTGGGGCAGGGTCAGAAGGACTCTGAACTGCACCCACTGGCCCCAGGTGCCACTTGAGGACCCTGGCAGAGGAGGCGCTCAGCTGGGCCCCCTCTGGGCCCGATGGGCTTGTTCAAATTTTGGCCACTTGTCATCTTTGCTGACTTCACGCATTTCTCTCTTGGCTTTGCTGATCTCTGACCTTTGCTCATGCTTGTGCCCAGGATCCTATTAGCTCCCAATCAGATCATCGTGTTTTCCCTATCAGCCTCTGGCTTCAGTTGACTTGCCTGGATTGATTATATACTTTTGGTCCTTCCTATATTAAATTTTAGTGACTCTCATTTTCAGCCTTTGAAAGCCTTCAGGTCGGAGCTAATAGCTGTGTTCCGCTCTCCTCTCCTCTGGAGGCTTTTGAGTAAGTCCAGCTGCTCTATTCTCTCTCCAGTCCCTCTGCAGCCAGCTTTGTGGACCTCAGTCACTTTCACAGAATCACAGCGATCTTTGGCCCCAGGCTCCTAAGTGTTCTCCCCACCCGAATGTCTGTCGTCATCCCAAATGGCTTTAGTTTTCAAGAGGATGACTCATCTAATAACGTGACCTCGAAGTTTCTTCATCTCTACTTTAACAAATTTAGCCTCTATTCCATTGAAGTGCCCTGCTCTCATGGCAGTGCCCTAGAACTTGTCATCAACTAAGACCATCTCATCGACAAACTCTTAAGTTGGAAAAGCCCATTCTCTAATCCAACTTTTTAGCCCGCCATCTGTGACTCCTGGAAATCCATGCGTGCCCTCTCTGGGCCCTCCAGCCTCTTAAACGTCTTCCATCTTCTCTTGATTAGTCTGTCTGACTTCGCTTCTGTACCTCCAGATTCAACCGTGTGACTGTTTCTTTGTAAAGAACTGTAAGCGCATGGCAATATGTGTGTTGGTTCCTACTGAAAACCCCTTATGTTTATTAACTTTCTTCCTCTTTTTCATCAATTCACAGAAAAAGAAATAAACTTGACTAGCTTGCCCAAGCCTTCCCAGATAGAGCCAGCTATGTAATGGGCAGCACCCAGTGCAGAGTGGATATGTAGGGCCCATTACTCAAAAAGTTGGGGGGAAATGCTCGGAAAGTACAAATAGCTAAAGCTTTTTCCTTTAGAAACATGTGTTGTAAAACAACAGAAATCATTGTAAGTAAAGAAAAATGAACATTAGCTAAAATGTTTTTATTCATTTTTACATTGGGTGTTGCCAGTCTTCAATGCAAATGTAAGAATATTTAACTCGTAGACAGAATCACCAGCGTTACCGGTTTGTGCATGCATTTTTATATTCTCCTTCCCAAAACAATAACAACATTACAATGATTTAGTTATTTCATTCCTTGATAGGCATAGCTCTATCAACTCTCCTTATCTGGGCCATCGCTGGTGGCGTAATGGGTTAAATAAAGCACAGCACTGTGAAGCTATCCGCAGCCACTGCAGCCTGAGTTAGATCCACAGCCAGGAGCTGACCCACATGGCC
This sequence comes from Condylura cristata, assembly GCF_000260355.1. NCBI lineage: Eukaryota > Metazoa > Chordata > Mammalia > Eulipotyphla > Talpidae > Condylura > Condylura cristata. The sequence continues at coordinate 21,924,907 of NW_004567126.1, forward strand.
CAACAGACCTCTCCTGTCTCACCTACTGCTCCTCTCAGCAATGTATTCAGTACATCTGCCTGATCTGCTCCCCACTCCGTCTCTGGAGAATCCTCTCACCCCCTCACCTCTGGCCTGTTCCCCCATTGTTGTATGGATAAATAAATCTTAAAAAAAAAAAAAAAAAAACAGAAAATAAAACACTTCTTATCTTCAACTTACTGGTGAGGAAAGAAAGACTGGAAAGAAGGAATAAGTGTTGAGTGTTGACCCTTCCCCTCCCCTGGTACATCACAGTCTCCAGTGTCCGTGGTTGGCAAATACAAGAGACATGCATGTAACAAGGACAGGTCAGGCTCCCTCTGTGGATTATGTTTTGCAGGAGGCCGCTGTCCTCTGAGCGGGAAGTAAGTCCTGGCAGAGGGAAAGCATGGCCGCGTGGGGCTGTCAGTGCTCCCCTTACTCGGCAGCAGATGTGTTGTTATGAAACATTAGCACAGTTCCATGGACCCACAATCAGAATTGTTCAGCAAGACTCATTGTGAATATCAAGTGGTAGGGAATCTTCCTGAACGTTCTACACAGATGAGGCCGCAAAGGAAGTGCTTGAGCAGGCACATGTGCAGCTTCTCTGCAGGCGCACAGGCCTGTCGTTCCACGGGACTCACCAAACTCAAGGTCCAAGGGGACATTATCAGGAACCTTGAGTGTCAGCAGAGCAGGGCTTCCTGAGAGCAGGACTCTGTCGACTGCATTTGTCTCGCACTTGCATTTGTCCCAGAGACATCCTTAATTGATGAGTGTCAGGATCTGAACCCTACACCCTAATTCCAGAGTCGAGACCCTGAACCACCCCAGGGACGCTATTTTTCCTCAACTGTGCTTTTCTTATGGTATTACCTTAGTTTTGTCTTCTTTACCACTACTTATCAGAATTGTTGACAAGAATCATATAACTAGCTGTTTGGAACAGTAAGACTCTCCCTTCTTCAGACTCTAGCAGCTCTCTGTCCATTTCCATGGTGGCTGTTCAAAGTCATTCTTTAAGCCAGTGATTCCTAATTCTCTTATCTTCAGTATTTACCTCCTTTTTGTAAGGTTTACTTATTTATGCATACAGAACTGGGGTACATGGTAGAGGTGTGGAGTGGTGAGAGCATTCACCAGAGACAGAGTGGGGAGCAGAACAGTCAGGAGCAGAACTGGGGAGCTGCAGGGAGCACAGTATAGGTCTGCCGTGCCATGTGGGTCAGCTCCCTGGCCGGGGATCGAACTCATGCTGAAGTGGCTGCGGCCAGCTTCATAGTGCTTGCTTCAGCCTGGTACGCCACCAGGGAGGGCCCTTTGGTATTTACCTTCTAAGCTTCAGATTTGTTTATTTGTAAAAATGATCCTGGTTGCCCCATACATTAAATCATAAGACTTTAAATGTATATGAGTAAAACTGAAGATAGGAAAATGCTAATAAGCACAAAGAATGTAAAACCCTGAGATTCAGACTTTTAGATAATCATCATTAATAGGGTGGTGTATACCTAACTCTATGGACTTATTGTGGGGAAAAAATTGCATTTGGGAAATAAAAATTTCCATTTTTCTTTGATCATACTTTACACATGACTCAGATATCCTTTTTTAATTTTTTGCCTTGCAAACCACGAACTATAATTCTGTGGCATCATTGTAATAGTTGTGCAGTGTTGTACAGTTGTGTCAAAATTCTTTTACATTTGTCTTCCAGTTTTTGCACATTAGCCTTATTTCAACATTTTCTAATAAACAACATGGCAATGACCTTGTACCTGAAATTCTGAGAGCAAGTATACACAGCTTTTTAAAGTTGTCCATAGATAGTCTCAAAAAAGATGGTGTCACTGGATATTCCCAGCAGCCCTTAAGCCCTTGCCAAGATAGATAATAACATTGTTCTTAATCTTACCTGTGTATTTTTCTGATTATTTCGATAGTATTTTTCTATTTGCCTTTTTGTTTTCTCTGTCATCTTAATCTATTCCGGCGCTCTTTTATTTATAGCTATGTGAGAAACACCTACTCTAAGAACCCATAAAATGACTACAACTAGATTTCCCCAGAGCATTTCAACATCAAATTTCCAAAGCCAAATTGATTATCTTCCCCATAAAAAAACACTTATCCCTGTATTCTCTCTCTTAGTTAATGGTATCATTGTCTCCCAAATTGGCCAAGACAAACATTTAAAAAGCAAACATATCTCCTCCTCCTTCTCCTCTGACCCAGGTACAAAGTCTTGTCCTTCCATTCACAAATAGCCACTCTCTGTCCCATCTTCTCTTCTTCCCCAACTTAGCTTGGAGATAGTCTCAACTTCACATTTGATCTCATCAGCTCTTGCTTGGACCTTGACAGTAGCCTCCTGAGAACCAGCTGTCTTCTCCTCCATTTCATTCTCCATACTAACACAGAACAACTTTCCAAAGACCAAATCTGGTAGTGTCAGTCCCTTCCATAAAACCCCCACCATGGCTCCCTGTCCCTCAGTATCATCCCTTAGCCTCACACCTGGGAGTCTGTACTTGGCACCACCTGACTTTCCATAGCCACCTACAGCATCCAGCCTTTGCTCCTGCAGGCTCCTGAAAACAGGCAGTTTCCCCAAACGCCATGCTCTCTATGTGACTCAATTTTATGTCTACTCTTTTTGCTGCAACCACCTGGTAGTCACTCAAGACATACAGCACATCTTGTCTCTGGAAACTTCAAAGAAACATGTCAAAGGTACATATGGAGCTTCACCTTGCCAGAAACTGGGAGAAAGACCTGCTCCCTTACAGCTGGAAGCTGACTCAAAAAAATAGTTGAAGTAGTTGTGTTTGGTACAGCCTGGCACCTAGACAAACTGACTGGGTTCAAATCCCAGCTCTGCTTTTACTGGCCCTGTGATTCCTTAACCCTTTGTGAATCAGTTTCTTCATCTTTGAACTGGTAATCAGCTATCATGCAAAGAAACCAGGACTGTTGAAGGGAAAGCCTCTTTATCAAATGGTGCCATTGGAACTTCATGCAAAAATGCAACTTGATCTTTAACTACATGCAGGAAAGTTAATTCAAAATGAATTGAAGACTTGGATATAAGACCTGAAATCCTAAAATGCTTAAAAGAAAACATCAATGTTACATGGCTGGATACCAACTGCAGAGGTATGAGAGGGATGCAACCCCAACAATGGGGGAAAAAAACAAAACCGAGCAAGTGGGACTATATCAAATTTTAAAACTTTCATGCCTCAAAAGTACACAAGACCACTAGACAACTAAAAAGGAGTCCATGCACTGGGAGGAGATATTTGCACATCACATGTTTAACAAAGGGCTAATTTCTAAAATATATAAAGAACTCAGGCAACTCAACAACAAAAAAACAGATCAATCAAAAAATGGACAAAAGACCTGAATAGATGTATCTCTATAGCTCTAAAGGAGACATGCGAATGTCTTACAGGTACATGAAAAAAATTTCAGCATCACTTATTATAGGGAAAATGAAATGAAAACCACAGTAATATATCACCTCATCCCTATATCAGAAAGATTGGAAACAACAAATGTTGATGGGCATTGGAGAAAAAGGATCACTCATCCAGTGCTGGTGGGAATGTAATTTGGTGCAGCCTCTATCTGGAAAACGGTATGGAAATATCTTATAAAAATAAAAATGGAAATATCATATGATCTAGCAATACCACTGCTAGGTGTTTACCCAAAGAATATGAAAACTCTAATACAAAAATATTTATGCACTCCTATGTTCATAGCTGCATTATTCACAACAGCCAAGTCTTGGCACCAACCAAAAACCCAATAACAGACAATAAAATAAAGAAATCATGGCACATAGACTCAGTGGAATACTATTCAGCTATTTTAACAAGATGAATTAGTGCCTCTTGGCACACAATGGAAAATTCTTGAGGTGACTATTCAATGTGAAATAAGTCAGAAACTGAAAGACAGTGACCACATGGTTTCACTTATTTTAGAATATAAATAATCAAACTGATAAAGGACAGCAAAAATAATTCCTAAGCTCTGTGGAAAATATGCTGGTTACCAGAGGGAGAGGGAGGTAAAGAAGGGGATAGGACATGGGCACACAAGGCTTGGGGGGGGTGTGGGTGAAGCATGAGCACACAGGGCCATGTGGACATAGATCCCTAAAATAATAGAGCGTGCAAACTACAACAAGTCATACAGTTTGAGGAAACAAAAGAAAAAGTGTCTGTAAGGAAAGTTAAATAGCCATTATTCACTGTGACTTGAACAGAGGATGTATTTGGGGTAACGGATGTTAGTGCCATCTGATTGTATATGCAACTGGTTAATTGGATGGGGGGTGCAGTGGGATGTAATCTCTTTGGGACATTTAAGACACTATGGAATTGCATGCCGTTACTAGCCCTTTAAACAAGGTAAGACTCTATACTTGTAGGAAAGTATACTGCATTTCTAAGTCATAAGATTTTTTTTCTTTTTGGAAATATTTTAATTTGTTTATAATTTAATTTTTTAAGATTATTTATGCATATAGAACTGGGGTACAGGCCAGAGGTGCAGGGGTGGTGAGAGGATTCACGAGAGACAGAGTGGGGAGCAGAACAGACAGATCAGAAGTACACTGCTGAGGGGAGCAGCGGGCGAAGCAGGAGAGGTCTCCCGCACCAGGTGGGTCACCTCCCGGGCCGGGGATCGAACTCGCACTGAAACCGCTGCAGCCAGCTTGCAGTGCAGTGGCCAAGCCTGCTGTGCCATCAGGGAGGACCCTACAACTTAATTTCATCGATATTTTACACTATTCTTCCTTTTTGTACAATGCATGCTTCCTCCTTTCAGGTATGCCAGCATAAGATTTTATAAAAAAAAAAAAGAAAGAAAGAAAAAAAGATTTTTTTCAAATCATTTTTATTCCATCTTGTTCCAAAATAGTGAGAGTAATTAAATGCAACCCTAAAACTTTCCCAGAAAAAAGATGGTGGCGTCATGAGACCACTTAAGAATTAGACACTGCTGGGTGTTAAATCCAGGTTCTCCCATTTATCAATACAAAGACTTCTCCAAAGCCTAAAGATATTTGTGAAGCGCTGGGCATTCAGAAATGATTATTATTGTCGTTTGGTTGAAAGAAGATCCCATCAAGGCATTCTTGGCAGGAGGAATAAGAGACATTCAGAGGTAGGAATTAAAGGCTGAGTGATATTGAGTCAGTTCGGAAGGACTGGAGCACAATAGCCACACTTCTCAGGTCGCCAGAAGCTCAGCCTAGACTGGGCTGTAACAGATCACATCTGCGGGCAGGAGGCATTTCAAACGCTGCTATTTAGCTCTTGTTCCATTCAGCCTTCTATCATAGTTAATTATTTCTGTGTCTGCTCCTGCATTAAATTGTGTCTTTCTTGAAGTCAGTGACCTCATCTTTGTAAAACCCAATACCTGTATAGTTCTCGACTTTCAGAATCAGGCGTAAACGCTTGCTGAATGAATCAAGAAAAAAATACCATCTGCCGGATGAAGTCTTAGACATGCGTTAGGGCCCAGTTCTCCCTAAATGAATTGAATTGAGAAAAATAAAATACAGATTTCTTTGAGAAAGAAGTAGTAAGCGTCCTAGATGGAGAATCCCTATTTCAGTGGAATGTTTCCAGAATTATAGGGATTCAGAAAAACTCCACCAAATTGGACTCCACGTTCATGCCTGGATTTACACACACAAACTCCCATGTAGACGGTGATGTCGTCCGGGTCTTGACGGTGACCTTGCCTGCAGGGGAAGCTATTGTCAGAACCCTCTGGCTGAGGGAGGCTGAAAACGGCGCAGGTGGTGTCCGGGGACCTCAGACAGCAGCCAACGTAGACAAAGCTCCCAGACCCTGCCACCAGGAGGGCATGCAGGCGCTAAGGGGCTCTCTCTGTTAGTGTCCCCTGCCCATCCCCCATGTCCCTCAGTTCTGCAGTATGCTCAGGATGACTGTTAGCACCTCAAGTCTACCAGGTGAGTTTCAGGTTCCTGGAGTTTCCAAGGGTTGCTGGTTCCTGTACCTGGGTCTTTATACTCACTTTCTGCAGTTTTCTAACAGTCCCGTAGACCTCCCAAGAAAAGCCAGGTGCTCAGGGGCAAAGTTACCTTAAAAACAGTAGCTGGAGTCTCCCTGGTAGCACCAGCACCAGGATTAAGTCTCAGCACTATTGAGCTGTCCGCAGCCACTGCAGCCCGAGTTCCATCCCCGGCCAGGGAGCTGACCCACCTGCATGGCAGACTCCCATTTCCTGCGCTGCTCCCCTCAGTAGCATGTTTCACTCAGTCCACCTGTTCTGTTCCCTACTCTGTCTCTGGTGAATCCTCGCACCACCCCCAACACCTCTGGCCTTGAACCCAGTTCTTGTATGCATAAATAAATATAAATTAAAAAACAGTTAGTAGCTGAAGACTTCAAAAGGCTTGACTCTCCAGCTGGCATCCTAATATTCCTCCCTACCTGTGAGTATTAGTTGATCTGGATCCCAGAGGGGGTTAACCCCAACCTCAGGGGTCCAGAATGCAAGGAGTCTCTAGGGATTTTCTAGGGATTTCTAGTAGACCAGGAAGCAGGTGGAAGTGTGTGTGTCTGCTCACCTAGTCTGAGCAGATCTAAACCCATGCACACGTGTGTCTTTCCCCTTGCTTCTTTGTTCCTTCCCTCACACCCCCACCCCCGAGTGTTTTCTTTCCTGGACCTGGGGAGTCAATGGAGAATCCAACAAAGTATTATTTCCTTCAGTATTGTAGCTACATGTGTGGAGATTGGCCCTGCAGGTTTTAATCAGAGTCTTTTGCAATTCCTGAAACAGTCAGGTCCCTGGAATGCAAACCCCAGATCACATATCCTCTGGGTGGGTATCAGCCCGATGGGGGCAGGGAGCAGCCGCACAGGGTGGGCAGGAGGAGGGCGTGCACAAGGGGCCATTGTCCCCTGGACTCTGCTAACACAAGTACCATGTGAAATTGAAGACGAGATGGAAGGGGAGGCTATACTGTGTCCCCTGTGTGAAGAAAACAACCTGCTCCTAAGTTATCAGGACCCGGAATACAATGTAATTCCTCCTCAGGCAGTTCTCCCTAGCCTGGTCAGCAGACAGGCTGGGAGCAGCAGGGCCCCACAGGGAGAGGAGCAGTGAGCCCCATATGGCCGCACCAGGCTCTGGGCGCCAGTCACGCCTGTTCTTATGTGGGGCACAGACAGCTTTGGTGCTCCCCTCCAGACAGCCCCCTCTAGCCCTTCGGGCCCTCCCCCCCACCTCTGTCGTGAATCCCAGCCACACTTTGCCTCTTTTTTCAGGACTATAGAGTCCAAGAGGCACAGAAATCATCTGGTTGGCTGAAGTTAAAGGAAAATGGCTTCCCAGAATTCCAAACTACTCCGGAGAGAGAGCACTGGGAGCATCCAGGGAATTCTCTGCCCCTGGCTACATGTCCCCTCCAACCTTCCCGGATGCTTTACCCTCCCTTAGTTAGGAAAAGCTTCAGAGAAGGATCCATGCATTCCCATTGTTCAGGGCAGGGAGAGGGACACGGCAGAACCCCCAAACTTGCCTGTTCTAAATAGGTTCTGCCATCCATGTATCAAGACAAAATATATAAGATCTTTAATGGAAAGGCACTTTAATACAATCAGTGTGCAATACTGAATATAGCAAACATAAAGAATATAGTTTCTAAATCAGACACCCGAAGTTACCCATCCCCTCATGGGTAAAAGTCTACCCAGAAGGGATTGGCCCAAAGTAAGGCCTGAAAGCTGCCACAAGACTAAAGCACCTTTAGGCTGGGACCCATAGAAAAGGGTCAGAAATGGCCAGACAAGTCTGGGAGGGATAAGAACAAAATCAAAATCAAGATAAATGCTGCCATTGTCAACCTCCCCCTACAGGGGTCTCTCACCCACATCTGTTTCAACCAGTCCAGGGCCGAGAAACAAGCGCAGTTTCCTCACCTGTCCCTGCTCCATGTGGCTCTCTCAGGTCTCCTTCTGGCTCTCCACCCTGCCTCCTTCCTCCGGACTCCTCTCTAGATTCCTTTCCTCCCTGCTCAGTTCCACCCTCCTGGGTGGGGCAGGGAACCTGGGGCCTCCCCTTTTCCTGGGGACCCCCCCATTACACCCACAGGACCCCTTCTAATGTGCACCAAGTCCACAAACTCTTCCCATTGGGTCCTGAGTCCCTGTCCCACTACCCTACCCCCTGAGGGTAGGAACCCCCAGGAGTTAGCTCTCCATCCACAAGCAAAAACTTTGACAAAGCCCAGAAATCTGGGGGATTTGGAAGAAAGGAGTCATACCTGGGTGGAACCAGTGGCATCTTTTGTGTTGATAAAGTCACATGGACTGAGGTAGTCCAGGCAGGAGTGAGCTGTTTTCTGTAGTCTGGGTCATTGTGTCTAAGCAGCACTGGCCATCCAAGTTGCCTTGCTTGCCCTGCCAAGTCGTGAGGAAGAAATCACTTAGTTACTGAGTCCTGAGCTATCTCAGGGTGGATAGAAAGGGAAGGTTTTGTTTGACTCCCCAGAGGCCTGAGATGAACCAGCTTAGGCCCTGTACTTCAGCAAGAGGAGGGTAGAAGATGGGACGGGAGCTCATTATTTCTTGTCTCCTGCCCCTACAAGCTCTGGGTGGGGGGACATGGCTCCCATGTGGGGTGAAGGACTGTGGGGTTGAGCTGACTAGAAACTACGGATTGGCTGTGGGCAGCCTACAATTTTTCTTAATTAGCCATGGCATCTTGCCCATCATCGAAATAAATAACAGGTGTCCCCTAAGGACACCACATGAGAGGCGCCATTTATCGCCGTTCTGAGAGGAAACTGACAACATGACGGCTGACATAACAGAAATAATGAAGAAAAATGGTGTCAGGCATGGAGAGACCCCCTCAGAGGAGCCTTGCAACCAGTCCCCAAAGGGCAGCCCCCTGCCCAGTACCCACCTTGGAAGAAGCGCCTCTCAGGCGGCCTCCATGTGACATTTCCTTCCATTGGTGGGAGGCAGGTGCAGAAGTGGGCTCACAGGGTCCCAGCAACCCCTCCTGTCCCAGCATGGGTCATGGCGAATGTGGGTCAGAACCCCCGAAACGCCTCTTTGAGAGTTTCATTACTTCAGACATTTCAAGTTCAGGCAACTCTCATTTGTCTGTGTGGGTCGCTGCCAAATGCTAGATTGTAGGCCACTGATCTGCCGCCCGACATCCTCCTGGCCATTCTGCTCATCTGGTCGTTGGAGGTTAGATCGGGCTAAGGCAGAGGCATCCCTCTCCTGTCTGCAGCTTCTCTCACACCTGCGTGCGGCATTCTAGTCCCTGTTGCCTCATCAGGAATTTCCCTCAGGTATCCCCTCAGTAACCATCATACTTAACTCTCTCCATTTCCCTCAAGACTCAAACACATTTATCTCTTCCACTAAAAACAAGACAATCAAACTGGCCCTCCCATCGCCTGCCTTCCCTTCCCAGACAGCTCTTGCAAACATCTGCCCTTCTGAGCTCCCGTCGACTCTGCAGCCTACTTATTTTGGCTTCTGCCCCAAGATCTCTGCAACGGCTCTTTCCAAAGTCCCAAGTAACGCCTGTGACAAAAGCCACTTTTCAGTCCTACCTCAGTGACCTTTTAGTGACAATTCCTTTCTTGATATTCCTTGTCCCCTGGCTTTGGGGAAAACTCTCTTCTCAAATTCTTTTTTTTTTTTTTAAGATTTATTTATTTATGCATACAGAACTGGGGTGCAGGTTAGAGGTTGTAGGGGCAGTGAGTGGACTCACCAAAGACAGAGTGGGGAGCAGAACAGGCCGACTGACAAGGTACACTGCTGAGGGAGGGAGTAGCGAGTGAGACAGGAAGGGTCTGCTGCGCCATGTGGGTCACCTCCGGGGCGGGGATCGAACTCACACTGAAGTGGCTGTGGCCAGCTTGCAGTGCTGCGAACTAACCCGTTGTGCCATCGGAGAGGGCCACACACTAGAGATTCTATCTCTACTCCTCCTGCAATGTCTCAGATTCCATAAAAATTCCATTTCCACTGTCTGTCTCAGAAATGTTGGGAACCTTTTAGGCTCAGGGCTGGGCTCCCATCTCTTCTCAGTCCACATGATTTTCCCAAGCAGACATGAGAATTCCATGACCTTCCGCGTCTCGTGATGGCCAAGTCTGTGTCTGCAGGCCAGACCTCTCCCTCGACTCTACCCTTGTGATCCAACCATCTATATAATATAAAAACCTAGGTTTCTGTATAGGCACCTCACTTTGAACGCATCAAAACTGCATTCCTTTTTCTCTCTTTCACACTTGTGTGTGCACACTCTGTCCCCACCTCCATTCAGGAATGGCACCATAACCCCCTTGGTAGGAGGATGGGGAGTCTGGGTGCCAGCGTCTCAGGGTTGACCTATGGAGTCTTGGGTGTTAGAGTCTGCAGACAACACTGAGCAGAGGCAAACGAGTCTAAGAGATCCTAAAGATTGAAGAGCAGTTGAGGTCCCAATAGAAGCAAGACAACACTAGTGATGACCCACCTGCGGCAAGACTCTTAGAGTGGGCAGAGGGATGAGAAGAGGTAGCATCCCCAGGGAGAACGGTAAATAGGAATCCTAAGAAACCCCAATTATGGCTGCATTTGGGGGCAGCAATGCCACAGCAGTGTGCTTAGTCATACCAGATAGGAATCCAAAAGGTCATCACAAGGGAGAACATTCCAGAGCAGGGCCTCAAAGGCCAAATCCTGACCTATTGGCTGGGTAATCATGGAAGCACAGGAAATGCGCTGACCAGCAGGCTTCTGGGACCCCAGGGCTCATCCAGGCACACCAAGCCCTGGACCCAAGAAAGCAACTAAGGTCTCCAGCCCTGACCAGGAGGTCGATGGAAGTCACTGCCTCAGAGACGATAGACTTGGAGACTTAGAGGCTCAGGTTCACTTGTAGATCCCTCTGGAAGACGAAGCATAGGAGGAGAAAAATAAAGATAACAAGTGAGGGAAAGGGACCATCCGTGGGCCACACAAAGCTTGGTTTGTATGTACTCTGCACCGTGGAGCCGGGGGGCAGTTTTCCTGGTGAGCTGGCCTTTTGGACTCCCTGGGTGAAGTTTGGTTTGGTGTTGCATGTTTGGGCAATGAATAGACCATGGAGGCTGGGGCGCTTTTAACAGTAGGGTGTTGTCCTAGCAGAGGTTTTGACCTCAGACTCATTGATGGGCCAGAAGGGGCTTCCTAGTGTTTCAATTGAGTCTATTGAAGACAAGTGCTGGAAAAAATAGCCCCGGTGATGTAATACATGTGAGAGCTGAATGCCCACTAAGTATAGCTACAGCGTGGACCTTTTGTGTTGATTGAAGATGTCTTTGTCTGGGATGAGACTGCACTTGAGCCCCCCACGTCTGCCTTCTGATGGTACAATGAAGGGGACTCTGGAGAGACCTAGCAGGGGAAAACGAGGACTAGATAAGAGAAGAAACAAGTAATACTTTCCTTTATATCTACTAACCTGCTGCTGGATATCACGCTACCGGGTAAGTGCTAAAAAAGGCCCTCTGCTCCGAGAGCTCACAGACACAGGGAAATTAGTATACAGCAGTTCTGTTCTCACATTACAGCATCACATGCACACACAACAGTAGGAGCATGATGATGACTCATGATGGCTGAGAACTCACTATATGCTGGTATCGCGCCAGGTGCTCTACTGTGTTAGACCGTCCCTTACTCTGAAGACACCGCTGTCATTTCCATGTTGTAGACAGGGAAGTTGAGGCTCCCAAATGTCAAGGTCAGGCAGCTCTGTGATCATGTAGTTACAAGCTGAAGAGCTGAGCTTCAAAGCCATGATAGGTGCACCTGGAGCCCACAGTCAACCTCCACCTGCCAGGGCTTCCCCAGGCGGAGTAAGGGTGGAGGGAAAAGGGCGACTGTAAAGCGAGCTGCACTGGTGGTTGTGTGTCAGCGCGAGAGGAAGTATAGGGAGTGTGAGAATATGTGCGCATGCGTGCATGCTCATGGGCGTGTTGCACACCTGAGTCTGTGTGTGAGCTGGTCCCAACACGTTCAGGGTTGTGATGAGAGGCATAATCTGCTTTGAATCTGGATAAATTAGCAGGGAGATGAAAAGGGAGGGGAAGAGGGAAGGCAGGGGGAAAGGGAGGACAGTAGACAAGCACATTCCATGTAGAGAGGAAAGTATGTCCAAGGCCATTTGGAGAACCAACACACACATGCGCTCACTGCCACCTGTGCACACACATGTGCATGCACGCACACGTGCTGTACACACTGGCTTGTGCTCACACACATGCACATTCTCACACAGTCTTGCTTGCATGCATGTACACACTTCACTTGGTTTGTGAGATGTCTGTCTTCAGGGTAGATTCGTTTCCCCCTCTCCCCTAAACCTAGCCCTTGATGCTTACAAAAAACCAACAGGCGGGTCTTGTGATTCCCTTTGACAGATACACACCAGACATGTTACAGGGCCACACCAGACTTAGGATCTCCCCAGGGGGCATGCCATTCATTAATGACTTTGAAACCCAAGTCGGGATGTTTCTGGAGCCTGAGCTTTTTTTTTTTTTTTTTTTTTTTTTAAGATGTATTTATGTATACAGAACTGGGGTACAGGCCAGAGATGCAGGAGATGAGCGGCTTCACCAGAGACAGAGTGGGGAGCAGAAGAGGCAGGTCAACAAAGTACACTGCTGAGGGGAGTAGCGGGTGGGTCAGGAGAGGTCTGCCGCGCCATGTGGGTCACCCCCGGGGTGGGGGATCGAACTCGTGCTGAAGTGGCTTTTGCTTCTTATTTCTGTGCTTTAACCTGCTGCGCCACCAGGGAGGGCCCTAGAGCCTGAGCTTTTTAAGTGACCAAGTGGCCTCCCAAAACAGAAAAGACCCTTGGCCCCTGAACAGGCCAGTCAAGAACGGTAGACGGGAGAGAAACCCACCAAGGTGGGTGCATGGAGGCAGTCGCCCCCATGCTGAGTGCCTGTGAATCATGACCAAGGCCTCGGAGAGTCAGGAGAAGTGGGAGGGCACCACACCACGTGGCTCTAACAGCACAGGGGTTCAGATCCATCTCCGAGGTGGAGCAGATGGTAGTGTGGGCCAATGGTCTGAGTCTTTGAGGTAATTGGGCACAACCCTGATTGTATATTCTCCCCCTTGGTGCCCACCTCCCTGCACTTACATGCAGCTGAGAAATCTCTGCCATGTCAACCTCTCCTTCATTAAGTTGCATGAGCATATATGTAGGGTCCGGATAATTTCCATGGTCAAATGTATTGTATCTAAGCCCATGCTCTAGTTCCCAGGAAGGCTGCTTGAGGGCATAGGGAGAGCCCACCTTAACAGATGGCTTTCTTGTAGGCTGCAGAGATTAGCTGCAGCAAGGAGCTTAGCATGGCATCTTGAAGACAAGCTTCTTTGTTCCAGGTCTGTCCCACCCAGGTTGCGGCCATTTTTTCTCCATGTTATTCACTCAAAAGATGGTTCTTCCTTCTTTCCCTGACTTGCTGGGTCTCCCACACAGATCTACTGCCTTTCTGAGTGGCTACTTTCCTCTTTACCGTATTCCTACCTTGATTTTCCCCTCTCTGTGCCGAGCTGATTTATAGGCCACAGTCATCCCCTGGGCTGGGCAGAAAAATAGCAAGGAGACAGATTAATGATCCCCTCAGCATTGCCCAGGAAAATGCCAGCACACAAGTGAGACCGTGGCGCAGTGGAAGCTGGAAAAACCTGCATCCATCTCCTACGTGTTCATGCACGACTATGCCGACAATGTGAGCACTCTCGCCACGTGCCTGCACCGACTCTGGGCAGGAACGAAGGTTTAGGGATGTGCTGACCCTGTCTCCCCCCACTCCTGATTGGCTTTTGGAATAGAGGGTCTGGAAGAGTCTCAGATGAGGAAACAAGGAAGGAACAGCACAACGGGACTCCCTAGGGAATCTCTACTCCCACTTTGTCGCAGATTAAAGTTTCCAGATTAAAAAACACCTTTTGTATATCACTCCTTGAGCCGAAGCACAAGACACCATTAAGCCCACACCCAGTGTCGGACGCATCTCACACACACTCACATATTGATCTACACAGCCCACATGCCTAGGTGGGGCTCCCCGCGTTGGGGCCTCCTGGACTCCAGCACAGGGACAGCCAGCCTGTGGTCGGCAAAAGATAAAGACCTGAAACCTTTGCATCCCAGAGTCCCCAGCATGCAGTTCCAGCTCCCTTTACAGCCCTGGTGTAATTTTTCTAATTATGATGGGCCCCAGGGGGCCAGAGCAAAGAGAGGAAGCCTGAGTGGGGGCTGCCAGTGGGAAGAGAGGTAGGGAGGGAGGGTGCAGAGAGGCGCAGAAGCAGGAGTAAGCACGTGGCCAGACACCCAGCTTGCTCACACCCTACCTTCCCCGCACCCTAGGGAGGTGAACCCACAGAATCCCATGGTCATATCTGCCGCAAGACGGGTGATGGGAAAGGGACATGGCCTTCCACAGGAGGCTCGTTTGTTCCCCTGAAGCAGGCGGAGCGAGGGGTTCAGCTTGCACTCAGAAGGGCCCTGCGTTGGTGAAGTGGTTTAACTGAAACTGCAGGATCCAGACGTCTTTACTCCCAGGCCAAGGTGTACCTCGCCCCACTCCCCTCCACAGAAGGACGGGTCTCATCCTCCATCCTCACAAACAGCCCTTGCTGTTTGTGAAATGAGTTCACATGCTTTGATTACAGTGAACTCATGTCCACTGGGGGCTGCAGGACCTGCCAGGGAAGAAGGCTGGGCCGGCCTCTCTTGGCCTGGCAAAGCTCAGGGTCTGTGGGGGCTACTCCCAGTTCAGAGGGCGAGCGTCCCTATCAGAGAGCCGGGCCCAGGCGTGAGCCTGCTCACTCATCAGCTAAACAGCGAAGGCTGACTCCGAGGCAGCAGATTCTCTGTGCCATCTCCTTCTGTCTTTCTCAGCTGCTTTTGCTCAACCCAGATCCCCAGACCCCCTTCTCCTCCCCAAGACTTAAAATTGAGTTAAAATGTCAGGTCCTCTCCAGACGATAGAATTTCTTCTCTTCCGGATCTGTTTTGTTGTGATCATGTAGACTGCCCAGCCAAAGATTCGGAAATAGCAACTATTCCAATTATGTAAAATGTGATTAAAGGAAGTGTCATGGCCCTTCACATGCGTCTTTCACTTAATTCTTGCCTTGCAACCCTTGCTTGGGCTGACAAGCATAATAGATCTACTTGATACATCTTGTGCTAAAATAAAATGTCTAGTCAAAAGTGCTTAGAATCCCTCAGGGCTGGAGTTGGCTAATGATGTCATTACTCCACAGGGCCTGGCGTTATTTTTAGGATGGCCATTTCCTCCCACATTAAGGCTCATTAGGATTTTTTCCTCTGTAGTACTCTACCCACACAATAGTGGTCACACAGCAAGAGGAGGCCCGGTCTGAGGGTGAGATGGCCCCCTTGGCCTTTCTGAGCAGCTGAGTTCCCAGGAAGGGCCCTTGAAACTCCAAGAGGCTTTTCTTTATGGAGGGAGGTCAGACTCCTGTTCATGGTTGTCTGGGCTGGCGTGCAGCAGTATCACTGCTCACCAGTATTGTAAAGACCAGTGATGTCACCAGTAATGCCTGTATGTCGCTTTTTGGCTGATGGACTGGGAATACTTTAACCAGGCAGGTTAAGGTATTTCCAGTTCAGCTCAATCATAAAATATTCCATCATCCACAAGACAAACTCTCTAGACTCCAGGGTGAGCCAATCTCTGCTATATGGGGGAAATGATCTTTACCAGCAGAGACTTGGTAATCAGCTGGATCTAAGTACAAATTCTGGGATTGCCATTTATGGCTGTGTGACCTGTGGCAAGTTTCTTGATTTCTCTGAGCCTTATTCACCTCATCATGAAAAGGAAGACAATTCTACCAATCACACAAGACTACTGTTCGGGAACAAACAAGACAATATATGTAAGGCGCTTAGTCCCTGGGACAAGGAAAACCCTAATTAGATGCAGTGTTTATTATTTATCAGCATCTCTAGTGTTATTACACTCAACCCTTTGCTGTTTTGAAAGCTGAAAAGCTCTGGATACTAAAAGATTTGGGGTAACTCATTTGGCAGTAAAAGCTAATCTAAGCTGACCTGAGTTTCTTTGTGGGTCCAGATTATCCCACGTTGGGTGAGTATTTGCTGCAGAAATCTGGATGGTTTTTCCTTATAAGTTGCTGCTATGGTCTCTGGAGGGGGTGTTACATAACATATGGCAAGTGTAACATGTTATTTTCCTGCAATCTAAAAAACTCCAAGTACTGAAACACATCTGGCTCCAAGAGAGTTCTTTAAGGGACAGGACCCAGCAGACTTTTCCAAGCCACACAAGTATCACAGATTAGTACCCAAGCTGTCCCTTCCCACCAAGAGAAAGACCAGCAGGGTTGCTTCCTTGCTCCCATCATCCTTCCATATGGGTGGAACCCCCTTCTCTACCCCAGGCAAAAAAATAAATAAATAAAAATCAGCCCATTTTGCCAATTACAGGCCAAATCTGTCACTATGCCTACCTACAGTGTTGATTCTTGGAAAATCTGAACAAAAAGAGTAAGAAAAACAGTCTGGAGTCTTTTTTTTTTTTCTCTGAAGATATTATTTCCCCATGTAGGTAATAATTCCACTTACAGAGTACCTCCTATATGCCTGGCTCTTTACACACCTCACAGCAAGAACAAAGAAAGTGATAGTGTCCCCACGCCACAGATTTGTAAGTGGGGTGGGGAGCCAGCAGATTCCAGTCGGATTTCAAAACCACTGTAGCATGGCTCGCCGGCCCCCATAAAACCATGGAAAAAGAATAAAAAGGAAAAACATATTAGAAGTTTATTTTAGTCTCAATGCTATTCTATTTTTTAAGTGGGCAGCATTATTTCCTCCCCTTATTTCCAAGCCCTAAGGGGAGGGGGTGCTATTTGGAAGTTTGGGGGAAAGTGGTTTTCTGCCACCAAATGCCCTTTAACCAACAGTGGCCTCAGAAGGTGGACCTGTGCAGCTCGGCCCCCTCTTCCTTACCCCCTCCTCAATCCCCTGCGCCTCACCGTGTGGGAAGGGCTTTCGGGTCCACAGGTGGTGGAGGAGGTTATCTTGGGGGTGGGGTGATGGCAGCAGTGCTCTTGTCTGATCTGATGAGCTCGCCCGAGCATGCCGCTCAGCACAGGAGACCCGGTCGCCTCGGCCCTGAGCCCACGGGACTGCTGAGTCACTCACCTCCTGCACTCGGTGTGCAGAGCCAGGCACGAGGCTCCATCCATGACAACCCGCCTTCCCCTGGAGCCAAAAGTAAAATTCAAAGCAGCAAAAAAAAGATTAAAAAGCAATTGTCCAAAACCAAAGAAAGCAACTCGCCCTCCCTCGTGATACCCGATGAGACAAAGACCACGAAGAAAAGGTGTCGTGTGGCCGGCAGATTAATCTACACTATGCAGAAGTGGCCAAGGCCTCCTTTCCCCCACAATAGGATGCCCAGGAAGCCGCACAATGAAGGCTCCAGTCAACACGATAGCAAGGACTCAGGCTGGCTGGGAGCGCATTGTTTATCGGCTACCTAGGGCTTTAGATTATGAAAAGATGTCGGGAAGAGACTTTGTTATCTCCTTGTACTTCTGCAAGTCACCACTCGGTTCTGTGAGCAGCACTGCACCTCTTAGAATTCCCAGCTTTTGATTTGAAGATGTGATTGTTCCTTCCACTGACAACGGTAGGCATGAAGCCCAAGGGTGGCTGGGGACCCGTTGTCACCTGCAACATGGAGGGGCATCCGGGCTCTGACCAGTCCTGGTGAATTCCAGGCAGCTTGCCAGGTGGCATGGCTGTCAGTGAGCCATGAGGTCACCAAGGTATCAATCAACGTTGGCAACATCCGTCGCTGCCTCCATAACAGAGATGGCTCATGGCTCATGTAACAACGTCACAGGCCAATGAGAAAGTGACTTGTCTTGGAGAGTTTGTTCTTTTTTTTTTTAATCCCAGTAGCAGAGAAAGCAATCATCCAAGAAATGTAGAGTGTGAAACAGAAAGCCCTGTCCAGGTGGGACCCTCCTGCAGCTCTGACATCTGGCCATGGAAATGGCATAAACTCTGGCCACTGCACCAATTATGATGGAACTCTGATTCTTTGTCTTTGCTGCCACAGATAGTGCATTCTTTCTCTTGCTCTGGTTTCTTAGCGACTACTCAAAGACTCATAAGGGATCTTGCATTTTACGTCTGGGAAAACTGAGGACGAGAGCGGGAAAATGATTTCCCAAGTTCACAGTTACACGAAGACAGAGCAAAGGGAGGCTTCTCTCCTAGTTCTGGGCTAGTGTTTTCCTCACCACCGGCCTCTCCTCATAGAAACAAAGACTCAACATTTTCTCTTCCTGAAAAAGAAACCTACTTGCAAAAGTATTTGGTACAGCCACCCTGATTGCCTGGGAGTTAAGTGTCAGTGCTATCACCACCACAGCCTGAGTTCGATCCCCACCCAGGGAGGTGACCCACACGGTGCGGCAGACCTCTCCTAGATGCCCATGCTCCCTTCATGTATTTCAGTCCATCTGCCTATTCTGCTCCCCACTCTGTCTCTGGTGAATCTGCTCACTCCCCACCTCTTGCCTATAGCCTGTTCTTCTATACAAAAACAAAATAAAACACACACACACAAGTAGATTGTACCAAAATGAAACTCTGCTGCCACACCCCAATGACAGCACTGGTGACTGTCACCTCAAGTACACAGAACACTTGACACTAACAAAATCAAGGGCTGCCATGTGAACAAGTATGGTGTTCTCCATAATATATTTTTCATGAGTGAATGAGAGGATATGAAATATATATTATGGAAGACAGTGTTAATGTCATGTTTATTTACTCTGCAGCAATCTGATGTTCTTCGCAGGACACTGTCTTCATGCCTGGCGTTGGGAGGACGCTGTGAACCTTGCAACTGACTCCACACTTCTCACAAACCCGGTTGCCCCCA
Organism: Condylura cristata; assembly: GCF_000260355.1. Taxonomy (NCBI): domain Eukaryota; kingdom Metazoa; phylum Chordata; class Mammalia; order Eulipotyphla; family Talpidae; genus Condylura; species Condylura cristata. The sequence goes on from NW_004567126.1 coordinate 21,943,943, forward strand.
CCCCACCAGCCATTGAGGGCTGGTCTGTGCTTTCTAGAAGCCGGTGACGGTGGGGGTGACTCCCCCTCGGGAGCTGTGGTCTGGGGTGCCCAGCTGGCTGCTGCTTTGTCTGGCATCCTGCCGGGGAAGGCCCCCCTTCCCTGCCGTCACATTATTTGCTCCTTCTAGTCAGTCTGTTTGGAGAGCGCCTGCACTGCTCGATGCAGAACAGCAGCACAGAGCTCCCCAGAACCCCACAACCTGTGCAGAATGAAGGGCAGTGTCCATTCCCCGGGGGGGGGCGCCTTTGGGGTGGCGGTGGCAGCTTCCTCCTGAGAACATCCCTTTCCAGTGTGACGCTGAGGAGGGCTAAGTTACTGACAACACTAACAAAGATTAATTCCTGTGTCTGATGAGAGTTAATTTCTCTGATTAGAGGACTCTCAAAGATGTGCACTGACTAAATCCTGACTGGAAATATTCACATGCACAACCCAGGGGCCAAGCGTCGGTCACAGCCCAGCTGCTCACGGGGCCTTTCTGCGACCAGGCCCGAGTGAATCAAATGAAGATCCCAGTCAACACACAGGGCAGGCAGCTCTGGCCACCTGGGTCTGCAAGTATTGCCATCGTTCCATTTATGGATGTGTTTTCCTTTCCAGAGCTTCTCAGAAGGGCTTGTCTGAAGCCACTTGCAGAGTACACACCCACCTGGGGGAACTCGGCTGGGTGGACACCACCCGCTGGCCCATCCACCGCACCCTGGAAATGTGCGCTGGGTCACAGAGGAGAAGGAAGTGATGCATGAGTGACCAACCCAGCTCTCGATGACTGCCCCACACAGACACCCAGGTCAGCAGGCTGGGGTGGGAGTGTGGGCAGGGGTGGGAGTCCTCTGTCCACAAGCCGCTGACATTCAAAGGGCAGCCTTGCTGGGCTCTGTGGTCACGGGAAAGCGGGAGGTTGGAGCATGCACGGGCCACAGGGTAGACTGTCTTGGGTTTGAACTCTGGCTGCATCTTGACATGATGTGTATCTGCGTGCGGCCTATAGCTTTGAGCGGCTGGTATCTTTCCACCTATGTCCAGTCCTTGGCCTGTACAAGCGTCTGGCCTCAGGGCACTCCCTCTCCACACCATCCCCCACCTTTGGAACCTAACAAGCACAAGGTAGTCTGGAGACCTGGGAGGCTGTGGGAAGGGTCTGTGGGAAAGTTCTGTGAATTCTGATAGCAGATAGAGGAGCTGCTTTTCCTTGCCCCTCACACGCCCTTTCCCCTCCCGCTCTCCCGAGCCCTACCTGTCATTCATCCATCTCATAAACACAAGGAGCACTCACCAAGGGCCAGCACCCTAGAGTCCGTAACGTGACGGTCTGTCTCCCTTTAGCAAAAAGCCCCTTCCCCGAAGTGTGTCGCCAGCCATAAGCATTCATTGAGAATATATTCTGTCCAGGTCACCAGACAAAGCCCCCCGGGGCGGGGGGCAAGGTGTGTCTCCTAGGGAGCGCGCAGCCTATTGATGGAAAAGAAGCTGGCTGGGCTGAGGGCAGCTAGTGCCTTGGTGGGTGCCATGAATGCCTGGCGCTCCCGCCTGCGTGGGGCAGTGCCGATGCAAAGCCGCAGTCAGCACACTGCTAATGGGGCTCTGGAAGTCTCTGCTTTATTAGGACATCCAGGAAAGCCGATTTCAGCTGCAAATGCCTTCATTGCCTCCCCAGCAGAAATGGCTAATACCTGCTTTCTGGGACGAGCTCATCAAAAGGACTCTTAAAGCCCCATTAGCAGTGTGCTGACCTTGCTGTGTGTCCAGAAAGGGCAAAGTCCAGAGGAGGAAAAGGATTCCAGCCTATTTCTCAACACAGCCTGGGTCAGACCCGCCCACACCCCTCCATGCCCCCTCCACCTCCCACCTCCCAGTTCGGTCCCCCTTCTTCTCCCACCAGACCCCCCACACCCAACATCCAGCACCCCCCCACACCCAACATCCAGCACCCCCCCACACACATACACAAGCTGCACTTCCTTCCTCTTTCCTGAGATTACAATTTCTCCAGGTTGGTGGGGGCTCCACAGTCCTACAGCCCTCAGGGTCTGCCTCCTTCTCCAGCTCACAATGCGCCTTGCTGCCAGTGCCAGCTAACTCCTGTCACCTTGCAGGGCACAGACACCCAGCAGCACCAGTGAGCCTCAGACTTCCTGCTCCACCACCCACCACCCCACCGTGGTGCCCCAGCAGAGGTATTCTCAGGCTCTGCTCTCCGGACCACCTTCCGCGGTGGCCCAGGCTCCTAGATTCTTGACATTGGATGGGTGAGTGGGGCCATCTGGCCCCCCAGTAGAGGGATGTCAGCCCCAGCACCACTCACATACGGTCAGATGTTCTCCTCGAAGTGAGGATGACTGTCTGCAGAGCATCTCTGGAGGTGGACAGACCCAAGGCCCAGACAAGCTATGGAACCTGCTAGAACACATCAGGCTGAGGGCAGAGCTGCTACCACTGGCCACGCTGTGGAAACCAGTGGGGAAACCTGGGGGTTGCCCCATTCAACTACCCTGCACCTCGGGTCTGATAGGGCTTCATCTCGGTTTCAGCAATGACCCAAGCTCAGCTCAAAGAATGCCAGGCACTAAAAAACACTGGCTTTGTCCTGTCCTTGAGCCCCCTAGGAAGACGGGAAGGCCAGGAACTGAGGTTTTCTCCACTTTGTTCCATTATTCCATAGCCAAGCGGGCAGTGTGGCAGGATTCTTAGGAGAGTCTAAAAACAAGAGTATTCGACATCACCAAGCAAGCTCCACTAGGCTGCAGGTGTGTGCTCGCCACTGGGTGCTCAGGCCAAAGCATAGACGTGGGCCCCGACGCTGGGGACTCTTGGCATTAGTGGGGGACACACCATAAAGAGGAGTTATGTGCTACCTGCACTGGCTTCGTCAGCCGTAGGAACAGATGCCTTTGCTCTATTCCTTATCTTCCCTGATGCTGCTATGGCACTTACCTGCGTTGGCCTCCACCTCGTCTCAAAATTCTCCTGCTCTTTTGGATTCTAATTTTACTTCCTGTGAGTGATTGTCCAAGACCACTCCTTGGTCTCTTTCACTGCCGCCTCTTCCTGGGCTCACGCCCATAAAGACTGGGCCACCCTAAGAAATTCGTTCCATCCCTCTTTGCTGCTCTCTCTGCACCTTACAGCCTCCCTGCAAGTACTGGCTTGTAGGCCCCGATGACATATACATATTGACAGCTCACAAATCCACGTCTCCTCCCCAGACTGTTCTTGAGTGACACCTTCAGAACTTATGTTAGACAAACATTTTTGTAAAATACCATGTTCCCGTGTTATTCAGCTCTACAAATATTAACTCATTGAATCCTCTTAATAGCATATGGATCACAGCCCAATGAGGTGGCTGCTCAGTCACCTCCTTCTTCATGATAAGGAATCTGAACCACAGAAAAGTTCAGCACTCTCCGAGGTCACACAGCTAGTGAACAATGGGTCTGAGTGGCAACCACAGGTGACCTAGCTCTGGAAGTTCCCCTGCCCCTGCCATGCTGTCTGCCCTCCTCAGAATACCACAGGCATGTGATACATATGAAGGAGCATACAAGCTTGCTTACCCTCTCCCCAAGTCTTGCCTTCCATGTGCATAACCCAGTCTTCCACGCTGGCCATGGCATCAGCCTCTTTTCAGCCTTAAACTCACTGCCTGGCACAGCACACATGTGTCGGAGGCTCTTGAGTTTCACTGAACCCAGCTCTTCTAAACTGAATTCCGGAGACACATGAGGGAGCTCAGGGTGAGCACCCCCACGGGGGAATGAGTGGACTTTAGAGAAGAGGTGATTTGAGCGGATCGGGTATGTATATGTGACACAGAGCAGTAACTACGCACCCTGGAAGCTCAGGCAGCTCCTTATTCTTATTTTGCAAATGGTGACTGTCAGTCAACTAAGAGGAGACAGGGATGGGAACAAGGAGAGCACTGGAGCCCCTGAGGACTCAGCATGTGGCCCACAGGGTAGTGGCCCCACACAGGGGCATCACTGACCGGCTCCCCCATCATCTGCTTGTTTGAACCAGATCTTCAGGGGCTCCTCGCATACTTAAGTCGGTCTAGTGCCGCTTACACGGTGGCTGAGGGAATCGGATTAGTGGGCCAAGTCTCAGAATTCCATGAATTCACATCCTCTGGAATCCCCCTAGGTTTCAGTAAATATATCTCTCCCCTGACCAGCACCCTGCTCCTGACAACCTCCTGGAGGCGAATAGGTCGCACACATGTGTTTCCGCTGCACGGGGAGGTCTTCATCCTCAGAGGAGAACAGTTGTGCACGGCGGTGGTGAAGCTCAGCACTGGTTTGGACAAAGGCAGGGACAGCAGAAAGAAGGTGGTTTGTCCACAGTGTTCATCCAACCCCAAGCACAAGGCCAAAATGAAAAGCTTCAGATTGCGTGAAGCTCATTCAAACTAAGAAGCTTCTCAAGTTGGACATCAGTGCTGGAAAGGTCATGGAGTGATAATGTTAGAAGCGACTTGCCCAACTAGTGTGGTCCAGGGTGTGCTGGTTAAAGTCCTGGGAGCTGCAAGTTCTGGGTTGACTGTGGCTTGGGTGTAAAAATTGACCTAGATGGAGACTGGGTGTTCAAGAAGCCAAAGTCCTGGGTATGGTTATCATGGCAGGTGGGTGCTGTTGGCATGGAGGGGATGAGACTGACACAACCTGAATGACTACCACTGGAGGGTGGCAGGAGAGAAAGTCTGGACACACAGGCTACCGATGAAGGCACGCAAACAGTTAACTAAAACTAAACAACCTTCAGCCACAGCTGCTGTGGCTGAGGGCCATGTCATGGTTGGACACAGAACGAAACCACGGGAGAAGGAGCTGCTCATGGAGGCGGGGGTCGGAGTGGGGGGTCTTCCAGGCTGCTCTTCACCTGAAAGTTACTCATTTCCTGTCTAAACCCATGGAGGATGATAAAATTCCTTCTTCAACAGCTGGGAAAGAGTCCTCAGACAGTGTGTGGAGGCCTTCTGTTGCGGAAGGCCTCACAGAACTTCAGGTTTGCGCTGGGAGAGAATTGCGCCTCCTAAAATTCCTGCAGGTGCATGAATATGTGCGGTAGGAAGCAGGAGCAGAAACAGCTAGAGACATCTGTATACTCTGGAGTGAACAGTCGGAAGTTGACGATTTTGCAGTTGTTCTGTGAGCTCTGATGCAAGGAAGGGATAGGTCCAAGTTCTTCTGGCAAAGATGCCGGAGCAAACCTGTGGTCAGGGCTGACCCAGCAGGGTAAGAGAAGGGCTCAGAGACTATCAGGAGATCTAGCACAGGACTCACCAGCATTCCCCTGTTCGGCTGGTAGAGCAGGTGACGCGAATAAAGCCTAGCAGCTATCCCATAAGGGACGTGCTGAAGGGTGTTCCTTGTTGCTGCCTGGGTCAGTGCCTAGAAAGCCCCTTCAAGTATCAACAGCAAGTGGGTGTGGCCTTAGAGAAGCTCAGATGAGTAGTGCCCAGGCCCTCTGTCCCCTTCCTTCTCTCCTGCAGGCTTCCAGCTGCACATGCCCCCGGCTCCCACCCCACCTCGCCGACTCACTCCACTCCTGCCTTCCTGCCTTCCTTTTTCCTGACGCCCCGGCTATAAAATGAAACTGAAGTCTATGTTTTATTATTTATTGAAGAGAATTTTATGTTTCCTGGTCTTGGTTTAGAAATTGTACAAGTGGAACAGCTTAATTTATTTGTATATTTCAATAGACTAAATTAATATAATCTTTATGCTTTATGTACTTAACCCCTCCTGCCCTTTGCCTTAAAAGATGGCACTCAGATGCCAAAATGGCATCGACCCAGGTCTGGTCGTAACACAGCATTTGCAAAGGTTGTTTTCAGAGAGCAGTGTTGTGGATGCCTCTGCACTGGCCTGGTAATCCCAGCCCTTCAGAGGGCAACATGAAACCTCTTATCTAACACAGTGAACTGGGGACAGCGCCAGGACAAAGACAGACAAGTCAGGTAGCGACTCAACCGTGTCCACTGATTCTGGGGCTATCTGTTTGAAGGTCACAGAATTCCTACTTTCTTGCCTCTTAAATCACCTGCTTCTGTCTGCAGGTGGTGACAGAGACTCCAAATAACGAAAATAGTCATCTTTCAAGGTTAACAAGAAGCTGCTTAGAAGCCCCAGCATGACTGTCAATAGCCAATCCAAGGGGGTTGTCAGTGGGCCCCCTGAGAAGGGTTTCAGTAAATGCAGAAAGGAAGGCTTGGGAGGCCGCATGTGGAGCAGAAGCAGCTGTTTGACTTCCGATGTGGGAGCCCAAGCTGAAGGCAAAGGGCACAGGGCTTGCATTCCCCGGAGCAGAGCAGCCCAGAATGGTCCCAGTGGGATGTCTGCAACAGGGAGGACTTGCTACTATCTGGGGCTCATTCACTGAAATCCATTGTCCTTTCCCCATGAGAGGGGTTCTCAATTAAATTTCTCCTGAGGTCCTTTTCCTCCCCTAGTGATCTGCTTCTTACAAGACATTTTTTATTCCCCCTGCCAGATGCTGCGAGGTTAACAGAAATGAACATTATCATTCTAGTTTGGGATCAAATTCAAGTCACTGCTGAAACTAAATGGAAGCCTCAGTTTCCTAAGTTGTAAAAGTGAGTGAGTAGACAAATACAAAAAGTTACTCAGTCCTTCAGCGATTTGCTCAGAAATTGTTTATAAGTGTTTTACTGAGAGTAATGAAAATTCAAAAGCTTTTCCTTCTGACTCCTCCCTTAACTTCCCTTATAAGTTGAGTGCAAGAAGGAGAGAAGGGGTACTTGAAGCAGATGACATCACCCTAACAGACAGCAGGGAGAGAGAGAGAGAGAGAGAGAGAGAGAGAGAGAGAGAGAGAGAGAGAGAGAATGAGAGGGCGGTGGAGAGAGACAGGGAGAGAGGAGAGAGGAATTCTCAACTGCTTAAACTTCTCTACCAAGAGACTCACCTCACTCTGGACTCTGGGTGGGCCCAGATTGTAGCAAGTTTTTCCTGGTTGCAGGCATCCCCCTGAGACCATTCTGGGCTGCTGTTCTTCAGGGAATGGCAAGCCCTGTGCCCTTTGCCTCCAGCTTGGGCTCCCACATGGGCAGTCACTCCAGTAGGAACAGACTGGAGCCCAGGAAGGGTGGAGAGATGCATGTCAATGCACATACATGAATTCAATTCCTCAAGCCTAAACAAATTGCCTCCCAGACAGCTGAGATGGGGGAACTGCTCTCTGGGATCTTTGAGAAAGAGGTAAAAGAAGGGGTGTCAAGAGGTCAGAGAGAAACGAGTTTATCCCAATTTTCAAGGAGACTTAAAGCCGTACTCGAGAAACCATAAGCTGGGAAGCATCATCTCAATGCCCCTCAGAAACAAAGTCTAGACTGCGCTAGTGAGTAAGTAGCTAGTGAACAGTGTACAAGGAAAACAGGAGGCTTGAGAGGCTGGCCCGAGTTCATCAACACATCACGCCAGGGGTTCTGATATGAGGTCAAGTTGGGAGAGAAAAGATTTCTTTTTTTTTTTGCCAAAATAATGATTCCAACATCTCTTAAACACTCCTAGATGTTATATATATATATATACACACACATATACGACCATTTATTTTTACATCATTTTGTGCCTTTTCCCATCTCAGTTGCAATCCCCGTGGGCTTCCCATCACCAAATCACCCATGTGCCATCAATAGTCCAGTGCACTTCCTTCCCTCCACCCCATTTTTGATCCCATTCCCCACTGCACCCCCATAAAATGTCTCTGGTATATAGCTGTTCATCATTATCATTATTTTCTTGACTGTTTCGTTATATCCCTGCTATGAGAGAAACCATCCGTTATTTTTTCCTTTTCTTTCTGGCTTATTTCACTAAGCATGATCTAGAACAGATATTTTTTGAAGTATGTTTAAATGAAGATTCTATTCAACATATGTGTTCATCATGCATACATTCTTTCATTCATAAGCCTCTACTGCAGTGTAAGCCTCATGTGGGCAGGGATTTAGGAGTAAGACAGCTGGCCTTTTGTTAAGGGGCCCGAACACCTGCCACTCTACATTATTGCCTCAGTATGCACACATAATAATGCACTAGAAGGAGACACAGCAAAAACTAACTGAAATTATCGCTGTGAAGTTAGATGTTGAGTGATTTTAATTTTCTGCTTAATACTAGGTTTTATTCCTCTATTTTCCACATTATCTATAATAAGCATAGCTTCCTTTTATAATATCAAAAATAAAATAGTTTCGTCTTTGGAAGACTTACTCACCTTCTAAGACAAATTAGCCTTATTTTATTCTCTGTGGCAGTATCGTAAGGCTGCTAAACCCAGGAAATGTGGATTTCCATGAAGTGCTTCCCAAAACCTCTCATGTTATCTTTTGACCCAGATGGAAAGCTATGGGCTCAGTGATGGCCAAATTGGGTGGATTTGTTGAGTGATTAACCCCAAATAGTGTTGATTAAAAGATCAATGCCAATCCCAGGGATGGTGCCCAGTGGTATAACCCAGGGCTCTGCCTCGCTCAACGTGCCTTCAGAGGCCAGGGTGAAGGACCATATACGGAAGTTGTGGACACCTCACCCATCTGTGGGAGGTTTCAGAACTCAGATCAACAAGACCTGAACAGTCTTTCACTATGGCCCAATCCTGTATAGGAGACTTGCTCTGTCTCATGCTAAGCTACCCAAACACCTAGAGCCCAGATTCAAAAAGGGAGAGTCTGTGGGGTTCTCTTACACTGAGGCCCTCCCTGGTGGTGCAGTGAGTTAGGGCACAGCACTGCAACCTAGCCACAGCCACTTCAGTGCGAGTTCGATCCCCTGCCCCAGAGGTGACCCACATGGCGCAGCAGACCTCTTCTGTCTCGCCTACTTCTCCCTTCAGCAGGGTGCTTCGCTGATCTGCCTGTTCTGCTCCCTACTCTGTCTCTGGTGAAGCCTCTCACTGTCCCTTCACTTCTGGCCTGCACCCAGTTCTGTAGGCATAAATAAGTAAATCTTAAAAGAGAGAGAAAAAGAGAAGAGACCCCAGTGATTTAGCCAGAACCCAGTTCATAGGAAGCAACAGAGGCAGCTCAAAAAGCCAAAGCAACCTTGAGTCACACTAACAGGAGTTTCATGTCTATGCTAGTGGTAACCCCAGATGTAGCATTCCCTGATGTCTAACAATGTTTTCCAAAGTGTGTCTTCTGGAATATTCTCAGTTAAATGGCATTCAGTGGTCATTCACAGTGTACATATGCATAGGAAAGGCGAGGAGCAGTGCCACATTAAAGGCCTTCCTAAATGACTTCACCAGGAGAGGTTTGTTTTGTTTTGCTTTGTTTGGTGTACCACCTGTTAACAACCGCATCACCCTTCAGGAAGGTTGATCCACTGTCAGCCACTGTGGGTATGAAGGAGATCAGCAAATAGCACAGGGCAGGTCCCTGAACAGGTACTCAGTGCCTGCTTATTTAATGAATGACAAGGAATGTACCAGAATACCACAATATCCAAATTCTTCAAATCACATCATTGAAAAGGTACACGAGTGCTTGGCTAGTGTGCCAAGAACTCAGAGAGTGTAGATTTGAATGCTTGGCTACCTAAGGCAGGCTTTGCCTGGAAGTGAGTAGGGCTGGTGTCAACAGTGCTCTGGGACAAGGAGGGTGCATTAAGGTGAGCCTGGCTCGGGTCTGGAAGTGAGACAGACCCCCAGGGGCGAGTGGGGCATCACAAGTGACCACAAAGCCCACTTTTCAGTGAGACCTGAGTGCAACCATGTTAGTTCAGTGATACATACATTCACCCCCTGCATAGTGTCACTCATATACACACACCCCAACATTCAGGACTGTTTCTGGACCCAATAAATCAAAATCTCTTGGGTTGGCCTTGGAACTCGCAAGCCTGGGGCAAGGATGAGGCAGCCCAGACCGCTGGAGAACAAAACATAGGGAAATGTCACTGCCAGGCCGGGCCAGGCCCGGAGAGTGAGGCCTCCTTGCATTTTGCCCCCTAAGATCCCTGCTTGTCCCCCAACCCCTGTCTTGAGACACTATGAACTGACTCCCTCGCCCCCCCCCCCCCGGGTGGCTCTAAGCTGCACTACATTTTTATGACCACTGTTAAGCAATGGACTGGGTAGACACAGGAATCAGAGATCCGGCAGGATGTGCATGGCAAAGGCAGGCTGAGGAAGACCCCGGGCATCTGGCAGCAGTGGAGGGCAAGGAGCAGCACCTGAGCTTAAGAACTGGGGACTGGTCCAGAAGGCCAGGGTTGGCCCAACCCTGGAAGGCCTGGCAAGGGAAAACAAGGCTCGGTCCCACGCAGGAAGCTAAAACAGAGATCTCAGCACGAGACAATCAATACAGCCTCTGTCGCAGGAGCCGGACCTCAGGGCTGACTCTGTTCCCTGAGCAGACACTACTCGGTGATGGTGCTGGGAGCCACCCTGGGGTGCAGGGCCTGCCCCGCCCTTCCTGCAGGCCCAGTGGAGCTGAGCTGGCGGGCAGGCTCCATGTCACAGGCAGAAATACCGACCGCCGTGTAGAAACCCTATAGAAAAGCTATCAGCATTATCCAAAGGGATTTTGAAAGACAGACTGGGACTAACCAGAACAATGACAACGTTGCCCCATTATTAGACCTTTCTATCAATTGGCAATTTCCAATAATGGAGGAAAGCCAAGGCCTGTAACCTGATTTGAAGTATTCAGGAAGGCTTGAAGAGGGTGGTCTGTGCTGGGGGAGGGACCCGTGCTAGCACCTCGGACTGACTTGCAGTCCCTTGTCTTTAGGCTCCCAAGTGCTCTCTCCATTCCAGCACACGAGATGGTAAGGAAGACCACAGGGGCATTTGCATATAATTAGATTATGAAAGATTGAGGTTTGAATACACTGTGCAGTCTATTCACAGATAATTTTCAGGTTAAAATTACATCACTGCTCCCCTTATAGTCAGTCATCAGCCTTTGATTTCTCCCTTCTGCTTCTCCTCTGTACCTGTTTACATTGACTCAGATCAAATCTAATCAAATCAGCCAGCATTTGCGTGGTGCTGACTGTGAGCCAGGCACTGCACTAGACACAGAATCAAGCCCCAAGGAAAGGCTGTGCCCAGAGAGGGTTGAGGGGACGATGAAAGCCGGGGCTGTAGATCAACTTGCTGAAGCCACACACCTCACACCCTACCTGACACATACACTCCCTACAGTGTTCAACACACACACACACCATGCCAAGACAGAGGTGGACCATGGAGATTCCAGAATGTTCCTACAGGGCTTCCAGAACACAGTGTAAAACACCTCTAAGGCCCTTGGGTTGAGGGAACTTAGTCGTTGTATCCTGGGTAGATCTGCTGGGGTCAGTGGCGCCTGCTTTGGGGCTTCTGTCTGTTTTTATCAGTGAACCTGAACACTCTCCACACTCCCTGACTCCACATTCCAACTTCCATTCCAACATCTCACTTTCAACGTCTCTTCCTCCAGAAAGCATTTCCTACCCCCCAGAGGAAGTTGGTCGTCCCTCTATCACATCTTCATTTTTCCCAGGTAGCATCTCTCACCAGTGTACCCAGAAAAGACTTTATAGTCTTGTCTCCAAACGGCAAGCTTCTTGAAAGTAGGGTTTCAAATGAATGAATGAGTGAATGAATGAATGAATGAATGCCAAAAGTCTCCAGGACGGAAGAAACAAAGGGGGCAGCAATTAGCAGGAAGCAGGAGAAGCATGCAGTTGAGACAGCACATCTGGAAGTTTAGAACCAGAGACAAGATTAGGGTCAGGGACAGATCAGGAGTGAGGGCCAGTGGGTCATGTCTGTTAGGACAAAGCTTGCAAATGCCAGATTTCAGTAGCATCCCCTGAGGAAAGATTTGGTACTCCTTTCCAGGGCACAGGGCAAGCTTTCAAGAGGCAGTCTCCCACTGGACACTTGAGCTTCCAGCACAAGCAAGACAACCTCCCCTGGCAGAACCAATGATCCAGTGATCCAGTATAAATCATGCTGCACGTGGGTTTATGGGACATCTGTCCTCAGACCACAGGGATTTGAGATCCCTACTTAGCAAGGCTGCCATGTCTCACTTACAGCTGCCCTGGCCTTCTGTTGAATTTTTTCCCCGGCCATCGGTAAAGGGACTCCATCAGTCGTGCGCTCTGTACTCTGGCTATCTGATGCCCTGAGTACCTCTTGATTACCCAACTGAGACCTCTGGGGGAGCTTCAAAGAGGGAAGAAGGATGGTAGGGCCCATGGGGAGGCAGAGTCATATCTTAGAAGGCAGCTGGGCACGAACTGATTCACTGCAGTAGGACAGGAGAGACAGCAGGGTTTTGAGGCCTAGAATTCAGCTCACCTGGTACCTGGGGGGACAAGCACCCAGGGCTGAGCTGAATGACAATGCCGAGGGGGTAGGGAAGGAAGATGATTTTGACAGAGTAACAAACCACATGAGAGAGGGGGCTTGCCGGAGAAATATTGGGGGTCACCTGCTGGATGCATAGCTCAGGGACATAAAAAAACTAGCCTAATCCAGGCAGCACTCAGAATTTCTGGCAGATAGGAAGCCACCCCAGGGGTATCTGTTTCAGGCAGCAAGGTCAAAGGGCAACATGCAGTCCCCATGAGAATTCGAGTCCAGGCCAGGTCACTTAAGCAAGGAATGTCCTCAGCCTCTGAGGACCTGAATACCAGGAGAATAACTAAGGCAGGGACTCAGGGACAGACGTATATATCAAGCTATTCAGTTGTCAGAAAGAGTCACAAGGTTAGGGACAACAAGCAAGTAGCCACAGGTGACAAGAGCAAATCAGCACCATCGAATGGTGAATGACGACAGCTTGGATTCTTCCCGCATGAAGTCAGAATTGACCCTGCGGCTTGGACAGAGCTGAGCCTGAGGGGTGACCGCCAAGGGGACTGAGCTTGGGGGAGAGGGTTGGGCAGAGTCTGGGATTCAGGGCCTCACCCACCACGAGAAGAATGTGGTCAGACTCTGAAAAGAGGTGCAAGGGTCTCCATCTGCAGCAAGCGTTCAGCCTCTCCTTGCAAAATGAGAACGCACTTCTCACCTCTGAAAAAGTTTGATATGTGGGTTCCTGTTTTTCTTTCTTCTATATTTATTTAGCTTATCTCTTCTTCATTAGCACAGAACAAGGGCTTCTTCCAGCTTGTTCTCTGTACCCTCTGTAACAGTTAGGCCCAGTGAGCATGGAAGGAAGAAGGGAGGAAGGGGCCAGGAAGTGACCCATATATCTGCAGCCAGAGTGCAGACTGCTTCTCAGGAGTCGTGAAAAGTAAAGAGACTTGGTGCAAGGTACCCAGAGGGCCTGGCCTGCCAGGCTGGCCTGCCAGGCTGAGGTTGTGCCAGACCCACGCATTAATTCACCTCCTGGCTCAGAGTATGTGAGGACCAGGCCTCACACCTTCAGTGACAAGCTGCCTCCTCCCTCTCAGGGCTCTCTGGTGTGTTTATGAGAAACTGGAACAGCTGGAGCAAAACATCAGCCATGTGGGGAGAACTGGCTTTTCTGGGAGCCCCAGGGTCATCAACCCCAGGGGGCCCGCTGGCCGGCAGGTCCCTGAGTGAGGGACCAGGAAGAATGCCTGTGACCAGCTTCTCCCGGCTGGCTAGGAGGAAAGGGGGTGATTGCCAATTGAAATGTTTGCCCCTTGAAGTGTTTCAAGAAAAGCAAAAATGAAACACAAAAGCAATACCAACGGCTAAACAGACTCAGGGCTAGTGATAGAATTCCATTGATTTCCCCTGTGGGTATAAATTACAAACAGGGTGATGGAAACAACAGGTAATAGACCTTCTTCCCTGACAGTGAGACCCTTGTGGTGTGTTCGTCTTCACCGACGGCCTCCTGGGGACAGGCCCTGTGCAGGTGCTTAGCGTACACCCAAGAGCCAGGTGGGCCCAGGTCTGGAGTCAAAAGGCAAACGGAAAGAGTCCTTTGGAGCACGGAGAGCACCGGGGAGGACAGGTGTCTTTCCCCAGGCAGCCGCCTTAGGGGGATGACACTCGGGCAGAATGAGGGAAAAAATTCAGCAGGCAATGAACAAGTTTCAGGAGGAAGGATGTGATGGAAGAAAGAATAGAAAGGAGCCGTCACAAGATTGACTTCCTAGGTGGAAGGGAAGCCTGGGGACCCGAGGGAACGCCAGGGTGGGAAGTGAGAGGGAAGCAGAGCCCAGATCCTGAACAGCCCTATAAATCAGCTTCGGGCAATTAGATCTGTCGCTTCGTTGATAATGGGGCAGGAATGGGAGGCGGCAGGGAGTTCCCTCGGAAGGGTTTTAAGAAGGGGTGTATGTACTGGAACAGTCTCTCTTTTCCTACTAGTTCTTCATAGCAAATCTCCCATTAAGGTGTTTTCCCATTCTCACTGAGTTGTGCCTAATCTTATTATTCAAGGACAGGGATTCCCACTGTCTACGTCCCCTGGCACCTCAGAGATACTCTACACACAGGAGCTATTCCCCTCGCAAGGGCCATGGCTAGATTTCGGTGGAAGAAACTGCTCAATTTTGTGCTGGCCTTACCTGGGAGGGGTTGGAGGAGAAGACCAATCTCTAATCTAAGGGGAACAGTAAAGGCAAAAAGGCCAGGCCAGGCCAGCTGCATGCAGTTGACGCTTGAACAATGTGGAGGTTGGAAGTGCTGATCGCCCCGCAGTCAAAAATCGGCTTAAAACTTTTGAATCGGCCCTCCCTGGTGGTGCAGCGGGTTAAAACACAGCACTGAGAATCTAAAGCCACTTCCGCACGAGTTCGATTCCCATCTGCCCCGGAGGTGACCACATGGCGTGGCAGACCTCTCCTGGCCCGCCCGCTGCTCCCCTCAGCAGTGTACTTCGTCATTCTGCCTGTTCTGCTCCCCACTCTGTCTCTGGTGAATCTTCTCACCCTCCACATCTCTGGCCTGTACCCCAGTTCTGTATGCACAAATAAATAAATCTTTAAAAAAAAGAAAAAACAAAACTTTTGAATCGCCCAAAACTTAATTATGAATAACCTGTTATTGACTAGAAATCTTACCATTGCGTCAGCCATTTAATACCTGTTTTGAACACTCTAGATCTTATAGGCTGTAGTCTTACAATCAAGTCAGCGAGAGAGAAGAAAATGTTGCCATTCTGAAGAGAAAATACAGTTACAGAATGGAGTAGGCTATCAATACTCTAAGTTTCCACTGTGTTTATAAGGAAATCTGAGCATAAGGGGACTTGGCAGTTCAAGTCCATGCTGTCCAAGGATCAACTGGACTCATCAAATCCCAATTCCTTTTCCTTCTAGCAAGCATTTCCTAGCTCCCTGGCAGGGAGGTTTAGCCATAGGCTGGAATTCCTAACACAGAAATGCAGACAGAAGATATGTTCCTCACCTACAGGTCTAGCTGGTAGGTCCTCCCTCTCTAATCCCCAGATACCTTCCCCTCTTCCACTTGAGTGAAGATGAGTTGAGACCCACAGAGGCAGACACTGTCCTTAAATGATCACCCTTAGTGTTGAGCCTCTGAGATTCAGGGGTTCAATCTGTTGTCTCCTTGTCCTATTACATAGTTAACTCAGCCCCTCATCCTCCGAATTCATTGCAAAGGGCCCCAGGAAAGGCTTTATCTGTGCTAGACTGGCTCTCTTTCTCATGAGGAAAATCCAGTACAATCCAGAAAAGGCCTGTTTCTCTCCGTGCAAAGTTATCCTGCTGCAAGAATGTAGATCCTCCCCCTTACAAGAGTCTCAGTTCCGCTTCTGGAACAGTTTGGACTGCTTGTTCTAATGCCCCATTTATGGAATTAAAAATAAAATCTCTAATTGAAAGAAGCAACTAGCTCAGTCTTAATTTTGTGTTCTTGCAACACATCAACATTCACATGTTCACATGGATCTGAACTTGAAATTGTTCAATAAAAGCACCCAGACATGAATTAATGCAAGACTTAATGTGTAGTCAATTCATTCGGTATGGTGGGTACAACTTTTCTGGTTATTATTAACCAAAGAGTTATTCTCTTCTGACTCCCTACCCCAGCCCCCAGTCAGGGACTGTAAAGCTCTTCTAGTTATATAATGCTTGTGCCTCCCATTATCTCAAATAGCATAAAAGCATGGTGATGGAGAATAGCTATGGTCTATAAAAAACAGTGTTCTTGGGTCCTCCCTGAAGGCCTAGGAATTAAGTCTCATCGTTACCACCTTGATGGGCCTGAGCTCGATCCCCAGCCAGGGAGCTAACACATTTAAGGCACAGCAAATCTCTCCTGTCTCACTTGCTGCTACCCTCAGTAGTGTATTTCAGTAAATCTGATTGTTCTGCTCCCCACTCTGTCTCTGGTTAACCTTCACACACACCCTCAACACCTCTGGCCTACACCCCAGCTCTTGTATGTATAAATAAATAAAAATAAAACTTAAGAAAAAAGAATTGATTCCTGCTGTCTTGACCAACTTGAGTGAGCGCACATTTTAAAATTTAAAAATCTGGGTTTTTTAGTGGCCTTCCCTGGTGGCGCAGTGGGTTAAAGCACAGCACTGAGAATCTAAAGCCGCTTCCGCATGAGTTCGATTCCCGCCTGCCCCGGAGGTGACCACATGGCGTGGCAGACCTCTCCTGACCCGCCCACTGCTCCCCTCAGCAGTGTACTTCGTCGATCTGCCTGTTCTGTTCCCCTCTCTATCTCTGGTGAAGCCTCTCACCACCCCTGAGCCTCTGGCCTGTACCCCAGTTCTGTATGCACAAATAAATAAATCTTTAAAAAAAAAAAATCTGGGTTTTTTTGAGAAACTAGCAGGTGACTGTCTTCGAAAGGTTCTTGGACCTCAGTCTCAAGAAGAGAGAGCCCCAGGACCAAGCTCTGTTAAGAAAGGACCAGCTACCCTCTCCTCAGTTTCCAGGCTGAGTGGCAAGTTCTATATCTGCATGTGTGGCTTGAGGTCTAGCTTGAGGTCTGACCCAAGGACTCACAAGCCAGGTCTGCAGTTCCCACAGCCTGGACTCCAGAAGTGACCCCAGGACAAGCCCATGGACGTGAGACCAGGAGGGACCCTGGCTTTCTGCTACACTGACAGCAGCCATGGTGGCCTCTCTCCACAGAGGCCACAGCACACAGTGAGAACGTTTCTGCCTCAGAGGGCCCGGTGGGAGTGATGACACCCCCACTGGCCCCCAGCAGCACTAAGGGAACTTGCCTGCCCCCTCGACCCCAACCCCAGGAGGTGGAAGGAGCTGAGAAAGCTGGAGGAGACAACGGGGAGAAGGTCTGGAGTAGGTGTAGCAGTCCCTGCGACAGAGCCTGTGAGAAGGACCAGCCTGAGGTGCATGGACAGGGACCATCTGAAAGGCCGTGTCCCTTCCTCTGGGCTGATAACCTGAGGAAGCCCTGGCCCGTCCTCTACAAAGAGAATGACTTCAACACTCTATCCCAGAACTTCAAAGCATCCCTTTAACTAATTATGGAGACGGGCATTAATTGGGAGGCTGCAGCGGCTTCTTAATATTCGCTCTATTGCTGACTTGAAAGCAACTCTGAGGAGAAAATCCAATGTGAGGGGGTTGAGAGGCGGAGAGGTTGGAGGGGCTGACACTAGCCCCCAGAGATAGCAAAACAAAACACAGTTCTGTGAACAGAAGCTGCAGCAATGAGATGTGCTTGCCAGTTTTTCATCCCATTTCTACACGATTCCTCAAATCTTCCCTGATTCTCCAAGTTAGATCTTCTAGGTGAAATAAGTCAGACACAAAAAGTATATGATCCCACTTAAAATAGTAGAGGCAAATTAGTAAATTAAATTAGTAAATTTGCCTAGCAAATTAGTAGAGGCAGAAAGTAGATTTGAGGTTAGCAGGGGTGAGAGGAGGAGGATAGTTAATGGTCACAGAGTTTTTGTTTAAGATGATGACATGGTTTTGGAAAGAGTGATGATGTTTGTATGTTGTGAATTTAATTAATGACACTCAATTAGACACCCAAAAATGGTGAATATGACCCATCTTGGGCTATCCTATATATAGCCACAGTATTAAAAATTAATAATGCAACATTCCAACTCCCTTTGAATTGTACACCATAAACAACAGACTGATAATGTGGATTGTCATTCAATATAGCTGTTAAAACCCCAAAACAACTAGATTTATGAATGACCCTCACTACACAGAGACAAGCCTCTTTCAGTTTCTTCTTTCCTCAAGGAGAAACTCATTTGTCAATTATTCTGCTAGACGTTGATGAACAAAATAGACATGGTGGGGTGTTCAAAATCGCTTCCGTCACCTCCCAGCGGTCTGGCAGATTCTGCACGGAGAATCCCTCTGTTAGCATTCGGCTTGCTTCCCCGGTGCTAGAGCCACGTGGCTCTAGCTTGCTTTCTGAGTCTCAGCTCCCTGGCAGACCTCATGCTGTTTAATGTCCACCCTGAGTTCCTGTTCTGCCAGCCTGACCAGTCTCCAGTTGTCCTAGAAGGCTCTGCTTATACTAACTATCCAAAGTCAGGGGTGCTGCCTTCAACACCATCAGTAGAGAGACACTCTGTAGAGAGACCCCAGTGCTGCCCATTGCCTGCCTGCACCTCCAAACACTCCCGCCTCCACACACTCTTACTGTGTTCTTTTCCTTCCTGGCAGGTAACTTTACAACTTCCCCATGCGCCTGTTGCTGACTGCCCATGTACACTGCCACCAAACAGGACAAATATGCAGTCACTCCAGCAAATGAAACAGCTCCTGCATCATGTGAACTAAAGAGTAAGTACCAGGGCCATGTCCTCTCCCTTGCCCCTACCCCCTCAGGCCCCCAGAAATCTCAAGCTAAGACTAGTGTATCCAGCCCTATACCTGAAACACAAACACGGCCCCACCCAGGCCCGAAGATCACTTACAGATACCTATGCATCTCCATCTTCGTTCACGTTACACCCACCTGGACGACTTCAATATCTACTAACCTGGAGGAGTCCTCTAGCACTCTGCTGTGAGACTTCACCTGCACCCCGGGCTCTCCAGAGGCTCCAGACTTCTGATCTGCACTGCAGATTTTGGATTTGCCAGCCTCCCTTTGCAGTTGCCTGAACCTTATCTATACTGATTCCTAGGCCATATCCCCAGAGATGCAGATATAAGTGGTCTGGGATGGGATCCAGGGATGGGACTATTTTTAAAGTGCTGTCGGTGACTCTAATGCATATCCAGGGTTAAGAATTAAAGAGCTAAGGGGACCAGATAATGCAGAATTATACTTGTGAATTCTTTTAAGTGTTTATTGAGAACTTACTACATATCCGCCTTTGCGATGCAGTGAACTAATTATTAAAGGGGCCTGTTCTCATGGAGTTTCCAGGGGTTGGTGGGAAATGAGAAAGAAAACAAAGTATAGCATGGTATAGATCTTGAGACAGAATGACTATAGACATATAAATTGTGCATACATCTCAGAAAGACTGGAGTAGGTTTTCAGCACATGAGTAGACTCCTGGCCTCCAGAAACTGAACCTGTGGAATCCCTAGCTTTCAGAGTTCAAGGTGAAGTAGAGATGTACTCCCTTCCCTACCTCTTTTTTAAACCATTCCTAAAAACAGGTGGTAGTTGAACGACACAGCACTATGCTTTCACGGGAAGGGTTGGGGGATGGAGTCAACACCACCTTGGTGTAGGGCTTTAAAAGTGAAACCCGGCCCTCCCTGGTGGTGCAGCGGGTTAAGCACAGCACTAAGAAGCTAAAGCCCCTTCCGCATGAGTTTGATTCCCGCCTGCCCCAGAGGCGACCACATGGCGTGGCAGACCTCTCCTAACCCCCCCC
>NW_004567126.1:21963868-22002484 GCF_000260355.1 Condylura cristata
TCCTCTCACCCTCCGCATCTCTGGCCTGTACCCCAGTTCTGTACGAATAAATAAATAAAATCTTTAAAAAAATTAAAAAAAAAAAAGTGAAACCTATGCACAGGTTTGACAACAGCCCCTGGGAGGCAGGGAGGGAATTAAGCCTTCTGCCTTCCTTCTGCAGCTGGTACGTTCTTCTTTCACTTCCAGCAGTTAAGAAGAAGAAGACAGTATGCAAAGGGCAAGTTTTCCCAGTGTGCTGGAATCCCTGAACTCAGCAGGGCTCTGATTACTGATCCCAGGGGGAGCAAACCTGACCATGTGTGCTTCGGATCCAGTGAGTCTGTTCCAAGATCTGCAGACTTTATGTTTGTGGGCCTAAAAACTTAGAAATGGGTGAGCTGCTCATTTGCTCACAGTCAAACTGGGCCAGCGTCCAGCACAGCCATTACTGCTATGGGGGAACCCCTGATCTCAGGCAATAAAGTGCTAAACAGATAGAACACCATACTCACGGTGCATGGACGCAACATTGTGGGGAAAGGCACTCTGTTAGGTGGCGATTTCAAGGGTGTTCTCTCAACGCAAGTGAGGTCTGAGGTGAGACCTAATAAACTGGAAGTCTCTCGTCAATGTATGTTCCTTCCTTCTCCCCATTCAAATGTCAAAAAACCTGCTCACCTCCAAACACCTGCCACCACCCAAACCTCTTCCCCAGAAACTGTCTTCCAGTGGGTCTGGGGTGTCAGCTGCCTTCATCTGGGATCTCGCTCCATGCCTTCTTCAATCTGTGGTTCATAAATCCTACTGCTGAGGTTTCTGATCAAGTTGTGACCCTCAATATTGTGACCCTCAACACAGAGACCCTCCTAGGGCTCCAGTCAGCTCTTACTCATGTTCCCAGATGGAGCCACCAAGCCCTTTCCAGCTGCTGCAAGTGCACATGTTGTCTGGGGACAGTGGCCTTGCCAAAGATAATTACAGGCATTAAGTCATCACCCTTGATGCTCACTGTAAGCCCTAGTGGCTGGAAGAGGGCAAGAGGGTTATTACCTCCTGAGACAGCCCATCTCATCCAGAGTCCAGGCACGGGGTTGGGGGTGCAGTCTCTTCTGTCCCCCAGGATTGATCATCGAGAAACTCTTGCTTGGACTTGATCTCAGGCTCTGTTCTAGCATCACTTCTTCTATTGCCTTTGCTTGTGTTCAGAATGAACTTGATAGAGGATTTTCCCAGGCCAAATTACACCCCCCCCCCAACTTCTCCTGCTGCTTCTACTCGTAAGGAATGGACCAGGGCCAGTGGGGAGGAGCCAGGGTGGATGGACGTCCTACCAGCCACTGTTCCTGCAGTGACGGAGTTCAGGGCCGGTGGGCATGTCACTGCCAGAAGGATGATGTAGACAAATTGGATAAAACTCAGGAAAGAGCAACACACCAAAAAAAAAAGAAAAAAGAAAAAAAAAAGATGATGAAGAGGCTGGAGGGATTGAATGATGAGGAGAGATTAAAAGAACTAAATATGGACAGACTGGCTAAACGCCGATTAAAAGCAGCGATCAGAACTGTCGGCGGGTATCTGAACACCAGCAGGGAAGAGGCCGCACTGGCAGGTGTGGGGTCAGGCAGGGGGGAAGTGAGGTGGACTGAGAATAAATGAAGGCAAAGTGTTAGTGGCAAACTGCTGGTCGTGAGAGAACCTTTATCAAGGTAAGGGTGGGGGCGGGATGGAGAGAGGGGCAGTGGGCATAGACGTGGGGGGCATTTAACATATGGATCTCCCCCTGAGATTTCTAAATATACCCAGTGATGTTAAGCAAGCCCTGGACATTCCCCGGGAGACTCTGGGTGTGTCACGTGGGCTGTGTCCCTATCTGCCTCCTAAAGCCATTAGGCCGAGTTCCTGTAGCTCCAGTCCAGGCTGGTCAGAGGCCAGAAAGGAGCATGACCATTGGCCAAGTCTTGGGGCGACATAGATCAGACCGTCTGACTGTCCAGCTGACACTGACCTCTTATGCCCCTTTTTGTTTGAGAAATAAAATCCTCAACCAGAAATATCCCCCCTTCTGCAGAGAAAGAGGCAGCTGGTCAGCTTGACAGGCGGAAACTGCAGCTTTCTCGTTAATGTGCAATCCTGAAACGGTGATGTATGGCTGGTGATAGATCATGTTGGGTTTCCGGAGAGCGGGGAAGGCTAAAGCCGGAGCCTAATTCATGATGCATGAACACATTGATCTTCCTGGCTCTGAAAATACAGTGTAATGAACCCCCGCTAACACATCATTTTTATTCCACTGCACCTCGCTAATATCTAATGATTTCACCTTCTACTGTGATCAAACATAATTGTATGGGAGTTTCAACTTTGTTCTTTGATACGGGAACACCGCTGCCTCGCGCTGTTTTGTTCTTTACTACTGGTAGTGCAAGTGTGCAACTTATGCATGCACTGATTAAGACCTTCCAGATGGGCCACCCTGTGGCCTTTGGAGGGTCCTGTGTGTTCACATGTGCAGAAACACATGTGCACGCTTGTGTGTGAGTGTGCAGGTCAAGGCCAGGATGTGTTTTATGGATCCTGAATCAAGGGGCTGATCCAAAGTGAGGAAGGTACGTCCAAACAGGTCCTTTTCCTCGGGATGCTCTGCCCCTTCCCTCCGCTGGCTCCTGGGAACTGGCAATTACCTAGAAAGGAGATTGTCGCATAAATGTTATTGTATGCAGAAGCCCATCTGCTGATTGAAATCACTATAGTAATTTGTTTTGAAGTCCACGTGGCTTCCTGAGGACCTTGTGCCAGCCTCCTTGTGAAAGCATCATGTCCTGTGTGCAGCTCCTGTTTCTTGGACGTAGCTTTCAGTCACACAGCTCCATTCTCCAGTTTAAAAAGAACTCTTTGGAATGGAATTAATATTAATTTTGAAACTCTAGCCATCTGGCCTGTAGGTAGTTGGTGTCGGAGAAGGAACAGATATTTACAGTCTTCCTGGGGAGGAGCTGAGCTCTCCTTTGCCAACACTGGCCTTGGGGACAGTGAGGACCTTTTGGGGGGGGGGGGGTCACTGGCTGTGTGACCTTGAGCAAGTCACTTAGCCAGTTACCTCCTTTAGAACCTTCCCCCATGAAATTCTAATGTCTTGTCTAATTGCACACAGCTGAACCAGATGATTTTTGGCCAGGTGATTTTTTTTTTTTAAGATTTATTTATTTATTCTACAGAACTGGGGTGCAGGCCAGAGATGCAGAGGGTGAGAGGATTCACCAGAGACAGAGCGGAGAGCAGAACAGGCAGATTGACAAAGTACACTGCTGAGGGGAGCAGCGAGCGGGCCAGGAGAGGTCTGTGGATCTCCTCTGGGGTAGGTGGGAATCGAACGCATGCGGAAGTGACTTAAGTTTCTCAGTGCTGTGCTTTAACCCGCTGCACCACCAGGGAGGGCCCGGCAAGGTGATTTTTTTAATGTCTCTTACAGCATAAGGAGGTATGATTCTGTGATACCTTAACACCTCTGTTCTCACTCCCCCATCCTAAATGCTCCTTTCTTTCTTCTGCCTGTAGCGTCTGCTTGCCTGAGAGCCCCATCTCCCTCAATGAGAGTTAAATCTGAGTAAATCATAGCCTCATCACTAGGATACAGAGACCTGCACTTCCCTCTCTCTTTTTTTTTCCTTAGTCTTGTTTTTTTTTTTTAAGGAATGACAAAACAATAGTGGTGTAAGCAGACTGGTGACCAGTTGTTTAGGGTCTTTAAAGAATCTGCAGCAATATTAAGTTAATGCAAAACTCAGTTCTCAAGGTCAAGCTCCCACACAGCTTAATAGGTAAAACTTTGACCCCTATCCAAGCCTTTGATTTTGGCCTGTGCTCTGTCTGTGGGGAGCTGGTGGAAGGTTAATACACAAAAAGCTAGTATTCCAGAGAATACAGTCCAGACCTTGTGATGTGGGTCAGGGTACAGTATCTGACTGCAATCAATATGCACTTAAATGTTTGCATCATCTAAACCTCCACTTGGCACGAAGGATCTCCAGAGAGACCTTTCTCAGGAGCAGAGAAATTCCAGTTCCAGAGCTGACATGGGTTTTTCAGCCCATGTAGTTACTGGGGCAAGGGGCAAGGGAAGCCCCTTTGCAATGAATTGGCTGAAAAGTAAATAACTGGGGAGGGGGGAACGACAAGTAAAGACAGCCTCTAATTCTGGTCACCACTGCTGAGAACAACTTGGCCCAATTCCTAGTGATTGTGCTCACTCTCTGCCTCTGCAATGGGGGTAATTATTGAGATGTGTTAATAAGGTGTGTTGAGACCCTTGACTAGAAGGCAAACACTGCTGTTTATACTCACAGACTCAACAGAGCTAAAAGAGGAAAAAGCTTTGAACTTCAGCCACCCATTGTTCTAAGTCTGAAACTACAGGAGGACAGGAAATGTCATCTACCTTAACCTTTGCATTCCCAAACGCTATTAATTCTGTGACCAAAACTGGGCTTACCTTCTTTATTTCAGTCTGCAGTGAGCCGCTGGCTAAGGCTGGATTAGAACGAGAATCTTCTTCTTATTACTTTGCCAATTTTTTGAGAGACAGAAGAAATGGAAAGAGGAAAGGAAGCAGCTAGATCCCAAGAAACTTGGGATCGTGGCCAAGAATTAAGACAAGGATGTAGACCTGGCCTAGAACTTGGAGGTAGGGGCCACATTGCTTCCTTTGACTGAGGAACAGAAAGACCCATCTATAGCAAGATGGATATGACCTGTGCGTGTTACATGGAGATGTCAGTTCATACTGTTCCTGAAAAGCTAACGGGATTTAGGGTAAGGTCCTTGGCTAAGAGTGAAAATTGTAGACACTGTCCCAAGTCAGAACATTAAGGGTGTGAGTGTTTTTGAAGGACTAGGACCCATCAAACAAAAATAACTATTTAGAGACAAGCTGTTAGGTTGTAAGCCAGAGTTCAGAAAGACATAAGGCTGAATGTATAGGGAAAGTCTCCACCCTGGAAGAATTTCAGGATGGGACATCCTTTCAGTAGTGGCTTCGGTGTGCACCGACCTAAAGGTGACCTGAACAGATGACCCTTGCTGTACCTTCCAGTTCTCACAGGAGGTGAAGATCAACTTTGGTTTTACATGTGAACCAGTGAATTCCTTTAGTAGAGTCCCTGTCTCCTGTCCATTCATTATTTGACCTTCGGGGTATTTCACTCCTTAAATATGTTTTAAATACAAACATTTAAATGTTAATGCTAACTGGGTGCATGGTGGGGGGAGGTGAACCGTGAAGAACATGCCAAAGGTGTCTTTGCTAAAGGACTTGACCTCAGTCATCTTATCTGCTTTATATTCGAAATGATCCCCCCGTCTCATCTTCTAAGGCTCCATATCATTGGCTCATAAAGATTACAATTTCTTTTCTTCCAGTTGTAATAAATCCAATCCAAGCACCCTCTTGACTTGAAATTCGTCACAACACCACCGAGGCAACACTCGCCGTGATGTCTCCTGAGGAGGGCAGAGTAGTGGATTCTGCTGGAGCCGATGATGCAAGGCCATAAAGTGAGTCTCTCTCTCTTCCCCTCTCTCCCCCCACCCCAAACCTCAATATAATCTGTGAAAAGAATACTGTGTCTAAATTATAGCTGATTCCTCATTATCCGGCAGTAAAAAGGTTAGGCGAGCCAGCAAGCCAGACTGACTGCAGCTTCACATTTTATCTTTCCGCCTGGGAACAGTTCAGTTTCTCAAATCCATTTGAAAACACTTGAGCTCATTCCATCCAATCTAGGGATTTTAACCTTTTTCTTCCTTCCTTTTCCTTTTTTTTAAACTGGCAGCTTAGAATTATAACTGACCCGCCTCCAGCCTGCATATCTGTCTATCTGTCTATTGATCATTCATGGGTCTAGTGTCTTACAACAGAACTTGACTTTTGGATAACATTTGGTATTGATTCAGAGCTAAATTGGATGGCTCTTTGAAGGACTTGGTTGTACTATCGAGGGTTTTTTGAGTGATAAATCATTATAATAATTACAGCACTTGGTATAAACTTAGTAGTCATCAGGCCTCTGGAACCCAAAGAGATCTTATTGCCAACCAGTAACTATCCTGATATAGATGGGAAACTATGACAATGCGTTACATTAATTAACATGAACCCCAGGAAAGCAACCGCTATGATAGGGCCCCCATGCTCTAGAAAAAATGGGAACTTTGAGCCAGACGACACAGTGCAGTCTACAGGCATAGTCATTATTAACACTGAAGATACAATGACAAACTTCTCTGTCATCGGAGAAATCGAAGAAACTAGAGGGATGTGTGGCAAGACATTAGACAATAGTGATTATGATCAAAATAATATTAGATAATAATACACGAAATAGTAACGAAAATAACAAAGAATGTACCAGAAAGCCCCAACTGTGCTTTCTCACGGGCTAAGAGAAAGAAGGGTAAACAAACAGATTTGATGTTATGAGAGGACAGGAGGGAAGGGCAGGGAGGGGTTGAACCTCCAGAGTGGCTCTCAGCATTGCTGAGTTTATCGCAGAAATATCAGAGGGGTTTAATAAAAATATATTCCTGGGCTCTCCCTGGTGCAACGGATTAAAGCACAGCATTATGAAGCTCTCTGCAGCCACTACAGCATGAGTTCGGTCCCCCATCAGGGAGCTGACACACATAGTGTGGCAGACCTCTCCTGACCTGCCCACTGCTCCCCGCAGCAGTGTATTTCAGTAGATCTACCTGTTCTGCTCCCCACTGTGGTGAATTCTCTCACCCACCACACCTCTGGCCTGTACCCCAGTTCTGTAAGCATAAATAAATAAATATTTTAAATATAAATAAATATATATACATGCACACACATATGTATATACGCATACATATATGTATGTGTGTGTGTGTGTGTATACATTCCTCCCCGACCCTCCTGCTTTGGAGTCTCTGGGAAGGAATACACACACACACACACATGTATATACACACACACACGTGTATGTGTATGTGTGTGTGTGTGTGTACACATACAGAGTCTTCCCAGAGACTCCAAAGCAGGAGAGTTGGGGAGGGGACCCCAGAAGCATCCTGCACAAAGATATATGCTATCCAGGGATGAGAGCTCCTGCACTAGACCTTGGGATTCCCAGGGAGCAGAACAGGGCCGTACTGGTCAGGCTTTCCAGGGGCTGGCTTAATGCCCAGCTCATCATGGATGCTGTGATGTCTGTTTTAATGGTTGACCAAATGGCAGATTGACAAACAGAGAGAATGAATAAGCATTTGTGTCTGGGCGTAGGCTCTGTGCTAGGAGTCTTCTCTCTAGGATCTGCTGTCATTCTGATTGTTCCCAATGAGAGGTATTACTTCTGTTTCAAAGTTGGGGCACCTCACACTACTGAAGGCTAAGTAATTCTTACAAGTTCAAGCATTAGATGAGAGAATGGAGTTTATTGTGTAGTTAGGTAACTAAGAGAGGGTGAGGGTAGAGAGAGGGCTTGGAATGGTGAGTGATTATTCTAGAATTTCAGTTAGGAAGGCTTGTAGAGGTGGCAGTGTGGTTGAGTGCAGTTAGGAGACTTGTCCTGAAATTCTGTATATAAGACAAGCACATCGACTTTATCTGCATGTTTACCCTGGGGGTGGGGGATGATGATGGAGATTCTGGGAGTCCCACTGCCACCCCACCCTACCCCACCTCCTCATGTCCATCACGAACCTGGAGAAGAAATTTCTTTCGACAGTTTCCGATTCATCGCTGTCACGTCTGAGGGAAACGGAGCAGCCATCCACATTCTCCTCAGTTCCCTCATTTCTCTCTGCCTGCCAGTCAATGCCTGAAATTTATGCCAGTGAAGAAAAGTTTGGGTTCTCATAATTAAATTGAAAAGACTTCAAAAAGGTGGTCGCGTATCGAAATTCAGTCGCACGGACTTCCACACACCAATAAGAGTAAATGACCAGTAGCAGACACCTGCTTGTTTAGAAAAGGAAACAGAATGAGAGAACAGCTGACACCTGCCTCTGATGTGGAAGAAAGTTGTCCTCTCTGTCTTTGCAGATCTGCCTAGGATGAGCCCTATTTGCATTCAGCAGGGAAGGGACAAATAGAAGCTGTGCTCACAGGTATTTTTGTCCTGGGCAGCTGTGAATACATGCAGCTTTCCTTCGAATCATTTATGAAGAGTATGAAGAGTTTTGTATTTGCTTTTTTTTTTTTTAAGATTTATTTATTTGTGCATACAGAACTGGGGTATAGGCCAGAGATGCAGGGATGGTGAGAGGATTCACCAGAGACAGAGTAGGGAGCAGAAGAGGCAGATCGACGAAGTACACTGCCGAGGGGCGCAGAGGGGCGGGTCAGGAGAGGTCTGCCACGCCATGTGGTCACCTCGGGGGCAGGCGGGATCCAACTCATGCGGAAGTGGCTTTAGCTTCTTAGTGCTGTGTTTTAACCTGCTGCACCACCAGGGAGGGCCCTGTATTTGTTTTTAAAATGGGGCGTAAAAGATCTCCACCCCCAAGGGTTCATTAATTGAGGTATCACCTTCTGGACACTGCTATGGCAGCCACTGTTCAGAGTTCCTCCAAAGGGGACTCCGAGCCTGGCAGTCAAGAGGGGGTCCGCTCTGCCCCCAGAAGGGTGGGGTCCTTGAGCCAGCCCCCATTCTTTTAGTGCCCTGGCTGGAGGAGTAAAGCAAGCTCACCTGTGTTCATGGACGAGTCATCCAATGTCAAGCTGTGTGTGAAGCGCCTCTGCATTATCTCAACTAACCTTCATCACAAAGCATGGAGCACATCCCCTCTTTCTCAGTTTCAGAAATGAGGAGTAAGAGCTTAAAGTGGGTTGTCCAAAGTGGCGGAGCTAGTGGTTGATAGATTGGGCATTTAAATAAGGTCTGTCTGACCTCAGAGCCCGGGGCTGTATTATGCACTATGTCATACACTCCCAGTTTGGGGGGAAGCTTAAGGATGGAAAAGAAATTATCTGAGTGAAAAGGCAGGTAGATATCCATGTTATTATATACAGTTGCAGACACATGCTCACGTCTACTGTGATGTGTATACACGTACACTCTCTCTTCCTCCCTCACCCTCCTCCCACCCTTCCTTCCCTTCACTTAGCACGGCCCCATGCAGCCCAGATTGATTATCACACTATTTCGCCTCAAAGTAAGTATAGAAATCCCTTTCTTGACACCAGAGTTTTTCAATCTGTGGCATCTAGATCCACAATCTGAGCAGCAGCCGGGAACTTGTTAGAAATGAAAATCCTAGTGCTCCACCCTGGTTACTGAATGAGAAATTCTGGGGGCAGGACTCAGTAACCATGTTTGAACAAGCCCCCTGGGGATGCTGGTGCCCAGGGGAGGGGAAGAGCCCCCTGAGAACCACTGAGCTAAGCTTGCAGAGTGTACAGGCCCAGTGACGGCTGGAGGGGCCCCGTCTGCAGAACGCTCGGCTGCTGGACCTTCTTGCCATTTATTTTGTGTTCTGCTTTTGAACCTCAGTGACTAAAAAAATCGTGCCTGCAGTAGCACTGAATCCACCATGAGGAAAGGCTGAATAGTATTATGCTGAGTGCTAAAATAAAGGCTTGATAGACGATCAAGGTGTGTTCAAAGAAACGGTCCAGGAAACAGAATTACAGAGGTATAGAAACTTTTTATATTACAGATGGCATGGTAAGCCTCACTGCTTCCTGGGACAATAGGCCCGTATTTCTAGAAAGAGTAGTGGAGAGAACTGGGCAAAGCATATCATGACATCATAGCATTTAGAAAGAACCAGAGTGACTGCAAAGACCCGTCTCCACAAGGCTGATGCGGAGGGGGACGTGTCTATATCCGTATTAGCTGCCACATCTAACATAAACATCAGAGTTAGACATACTTAGGTCTGAGTTCTTAACTAGTTTCTAACTGGTCCCACCACTTACTAGTGGTAATTTTGGGTACACTGTTTAATATTTCCAACCCAGTAACATATAGACACGGAACTGTGAATAAGAATAATAACTCCCTGGGGTTTCCTTGCTGGTCTAGAGGTTAAGTCTCAGCACTATCACCACTGCAACCTGAGTTTGACCCCCAGCCAAGGAGGTGACCCACATGGCACAGCAGACCTTACCTGTGTCACCCACTCCCCATAAATTCACGTGATCTACTCCCCTCTCTCATTCTGGTGAATTTTCTCACCCTTCCCCTTTACCTCTGGCCTATATACCAAAAAAGAAGAAGATCTCCTTTTAGCAGAGTATTAGATTAAAGAAGTAGTGTAAACTGTGGCATGTCTATGGTAGGTATTAAATGCATTTTAATTATTATCATTATCCTTTATAGGCATGATAGCAATCTTAACATTGTTTCCCGAACTAGAAAGACTTCCTGAGAGAGATGAAATTTAAGCTCGGGTTCCAAGGAGAGAAGGGTAGTAGTAATAGATCCAGTAACAAGTTCCAGAAGTTTCTACCAGAGCTCGTTCCTGGCTGATTGTTACTTCTTTCTGAGGGGACGTTCATTTTTTTTTTAAAGATTTATTTATTTATTCATACAGAACTGGGGTACAAGCCAGAGATTCGGAGGGTGAGAGGATTCACCAGAGACAGAGTGGGGAGCAGAATAGGCAGCTCAATGAAGTACACTGCTGAGGGGAGCAGTGGGCTGGTCAGGAGAGGTCTGCCTCGCCATGTGGATCTCCTCCGGGACAGGCGGGAATCGAACTCAAGTGGAAGTGGCCTTAAGCTTCTTAATGCTGTGCTTTAACCCGCTGCACCACCTGGGAGGGCCCGAGGGGACATGCATTTTATCATCTTCATCTCCTAATCCTATGGATGGCAGAGCGTGACCCTCCCCCGGGGTGTCTCCACAGTCTTGACTGCTTCATTTAGTCCAGTCTTCATGACTTTCTCCCTCTCCAGATTCCTTCTCCTGTATTTGATTGTGTTTTACCTCAATGGGTTGATCTCCTCCTCTGAGTGTTTCCTCTCATTTAGTCAGAAGGTTGAATTATCTCAGAGGTTTCTTGGTTGGTTGGTTGTATTTTTGTCTCACAATGCTTTTGGAGGCACCAGGGTGTATCTGCTTCACTGAGAAACTGTCCTTAAGAGGTTTTTGTCCTACAGGAAAATCTAGGTGAGAGTCTACTCATAGCCCTTTGCTCCTGTATAGGCTCCATGCAGCTGTTGTGGCTCACCCTGAGGCACCAAGAGAAGCCTTGTGGTGGCACAATCCTCACACATTGCCTTGCATATGGTAGGTGCTTAATGAGTGCTTGTGGCTTGAACAGACCACGAAAGAAATTGACTTTTTAATAGAAAAGAAAACAGATGATCTAGAGAGGTTAGCTCCGATTCTGCCAAAGGACTTGTACAGGATGTGGGGCAGAAAAGAGGGGGTAAAGGAGAAGGAAAAACAGGCAGACAGCCTTTCCCAGTTTTTTTCTCAAGTCACAGATGATGGCCTGCAGAGGGAGGCCCACCTAGGAGCAGGCAATGCCGGAGTCAGAAGGCTCTTGCCCAGGGCTGAGCCAGCTTACGGCCTCACAAGCAGTGTGCGGGTTGGGACTCGTTATTTGATAACTCCCCATGCTAATGCCCCACGGGAAGGAGTGTTGCGACAGGGCACACCTCCCAGGCTGCGGATGGGAAGCAACAGCTCTTCAGTCTTCTGCCAGTGGTGTCTGGGCAGCTGGCATCCCCTCCCACCATGCTGTGTATTTACCCAACTTCAAAGACCAGGGTAGCCATCAAAGGGAGGAAGGGAAAAGAGAGACAAAATTAACTCTCCCTCCCTTCTGCAGCTCCTTTCTGCTTCTAGAAATCCTCCTCTGCCAAAATGTTAACCAGCCACACATCAGACATAAGTGTTTGCTGCAGAAACCCGGAGGAAAATTTCAGTCTGGGGCTGGGACACAGTTGCCCCAGGCAGCCATGGCTAAGTCGCAGGGTCTGTACAGAGGGCGGCTCCCCCACCCAGCTCATGGTCAGATTCCCCAGCAAGAAGGCAACGGTCTTTTGTTTCATTTTGTTTTAAACTAAGTCAGAAGCTGAGTGTATGTGTCAGATTAGCATGCAGCCTGTGGAGCAGACCAAAGGAAAGGACTCCTCATGTGTCCACACTGAATCTGGAGACACTTCATCTGGGGCTGGGTGACCCTGTCCTGACACGGGCGCAGTGAGGGAGAAAGGAGAAGCCAGGGCAAGGATGGCAGTGGGCAGAGGGCATGGGCTTTGAGGTCAAAGAGATCGCGCGGTCACTGACCTCTCAGCACTGCAGTCTTCCCATTCGGGGCTGATAATTTTTTTTTCAAAGATTTATTTATTATGCATCCAGAACTGGGGTACAGGCCAGAGGTGCAGGAGCAGTGAGAGGATTCACCAGAGGCAGAGTAGGGAGCAAAAAAGGCAGATTGACCAAGTACACTGCTGAGGGGAGCAGCGGGCGGGTCAGGAGAGGTCTGCCCCGCCATGTGGGTCACCTCCCTGTCCAGGGATTGTACTCATGCTGAAACAGTGTGGCTGGCTTTGCAATATTGTGTTTTAACCCATTTCAGTGCTATGCTTTAATCCCCTTGCGCCACAGGGGAGGGCCCAGGATGATAATTTGAATAGTACTTTCATTATCACAAGGCTTGAATGTCTGATCTAATGTAACTGACTCACAGCGAACACCCAGTCTTCATTTTTTGTCTTTATTTTTTGAGGCTGCTGTATCCATTTATCATAGACTTGGCAGTTTAAAACAAGAGACATTTATTCTCTCACTGTTTTTGAAGGCCAAAAGTCCAAATTCAGTATCCACGGGCCCATGTCAGGTGTGGGCAGGCAGGCATGCATGGGCGGTAGAGGCGCCTTGAAGAATCTGCCTCTTCCAGCTCTGGCTGCAGCTGATAGTTCTTGTTCTGGGGCCATAATACTTGTGCCTTTTTAAATCTCCCTTTGCTTGGTGTTCACATTGCCTTCTCTGTGTGTGTGTGTGTTGTGTGTGTGCGTGTGTGAGTGTGTGAAGTCTCCCTCTGCTTCCTCTTAGAGAGATAACTGGGATTGCATTAAGGGTCTCTGGATCATTTCCCCATCTCATCGCATCCACAGAGGCCACTGTTCCACATAAGCTGTCTCGTAAAGGAACAGTCACAAGCTCCATGGATCAGGACCTGGGTGTTTGGAGGGCCATCAAGTGGTTTGCTACCATGTCCTTCAGGTTTTTGAATGGCAGAGAAGAAATGAGAAAAGGGCCAAGAACAGAAAAGACACCTGCTTATATGACGTGAAATATATATTTAGCATGAAGTTATTTTTTCAGCTTGACATCTGAGATTAAGAAGGCATTAGTATTAGCAGGTATTCTGTTTTCATGTAGAGGTGGAATCTCTCTCTCTCTCTCTCTCTCTCTCTCTATATATATATATATATATATATATATACATTAATTTGACAGGGGACCTAGCTGGTTCTCAAAGTAAGAAATCATTTAGCAGGTTGTAATATATTTGCCTAGGTTTTTCCCTCTACATATTGCTGTTCATACACTACCCAGAACAGTTAACTTTTCACTGATCTTTCTTGCCTCTTTCACTCAATTATCACTTCTTTGAGATAAGCGATCCTGTCTCATACAGCTCTATGTCTTTCTTCCCAGCCATAGTGTATTGGTCAAGATGCATTCACTTGACTGAATAATTTTGAAATACCCAGGAAAGCAATCTTGAAGGAAGATGAAGCAGGTTCTTTCAACATTTGAACTGCATGGAGAAAGATATTCAAGAAAAATATCTTAAACCTTGGGGGAAATATTGATGCTTTTCTCTTATCCTGTACTTCTCAGCACTGATTAAAATGTGTATACCTTTGTCAACATGCATTTCAAAGAAAAACAGTAATGTAGCATTTGAATACAGATTCTATCTGCATTATTCCTTTTATCCAGTGAAGTAGTTTGACAATCTGGATCCCCTCAGACAAAATTCAAATAATGTCCTCTTAACCTTTTTAGGATCAAAATAAGCCTATTTCAAATTTTTTCTGCAAGGAAGGGCCTTTGCATGATATATTTATCAGCAGAGAAAGAAAAGAGGGAACTTCTAGTAAAAGAGTACCTTAAACATGGAAGACAAACCAGGGCCCCCCTCCCCCCTCTGTCTCCCTTTTGCTTTTTCACCGTGATAAGCAAACTTAATGGTCAACAGAATTAGCATCTCACCAAGCTGGTTCTCACCCTCAGGAAAAGAATTCCTTCATGACTAGAAGGTTCAACTGAAATGCAGAGTATCTCTAAATGATGTATTTTATGGAGGGTAGGGCCTAAAGAATCATATTGTAAATATTCAGATATAAAAAGGTTATCGATTAGTGAACAGAGGGCCTGTTCATATTACATACAGATGTCAGTTCATTCACTTCCTGAAAAGCTAAAGGTATTTGGGAAACGGTCCTTGACTAGGAGTGAAGCTTAATTATAGACAATGTCCCAGGTCAGAGCTATGTGGGTGGTGGGTGTTTTCAAAGGACTAGGACTAAACAAGAATGACAGCTTAGAGACAAATTGGTATGTTGTAAGGCAAGAGTTCAGAAAGAGGTCAGCCAAATGTATTGGTGTCTGAATACACTTACACCCCAGCTGTTCTTGAAAGGGTGTCACATCCTCATATTCTTCCCAGAAGATTTTCTGTTGTTTTCATGTGCGTGTTCTGGTAGTCAATCTCGAGCGAGACCAATGCATTCCTAGTCTTCTTGGTTTGATTCTGGATTTTTCTCCTGGTGATTCTGAGTGTTGGAGCTTGCAGGGATTGCTTGGGAACAAGAGTGCTAGGTCATCCTTCTGGTTGAGTCTTTCCATGGAGAAGGTGAGCTTTTGCTTTTCTTTTTGGTGTATTGCAATGCCTTTTAGAGTAGAGGAATGATTTTTTGAACAGATGAGAATATGGAATTGGCCATTGTGACCCGAGATGGCAAACCAGTTCCATCTGGGTGATTCTCAGCCTGCCTCAGAAACAGTGACAGGCAAGTTGGAATCTCCCAGGCCCCTGACAACTGAGCTGAGCTAGTGTTGTGTGCTCGCTGCTCCTTCTTGCCCTCTGCAGCACACATTGCTTTTCTCAATTATTCAAAATAAATTAATCAATGATATAGTTAAAAAAGGGAAGCACTAGAAATAACCTACCCTCTGTTTCCATGCAGAAAGCAAGTCTAAACTTCATTGATTTTAAAGACAGTTTTAGTAAGGAAGAGAACCCATCTGCATGGTTCGGAAAATTAATTTTGAACATTTGAAGATAAAAAGGCTGAGTACCTAGGAACTGACTTTAAAAGTCACCATCCATGGCAATATAGGGTATTTACTGACTAGGGGCTCTTCTGTTTATTCCAAGTATACCCCTTTATCGTTGGTTTTGAAAGAATATGGCTCTCTAGCAAGCCCTACCAATTGGGAAAAGATTCAGATAATGAAGAAGTGATGCTTCCTTGATGACTTGCCTTTAG
Source organism: Condylura cristata (assembly GCF_000260355.1). Classification (NCBI taxonomy): domain Eukaryota; kingdom Metazoa; phylum Chordata; class Mammalia; order Eulipotyphla; family Talpidae; genus Condylura; species Condylura cristata. Next base: position 21,979,329 of record NW_004567126.1, read on the forward strand.
GTCCTCAATAGAATTTCTTCTAAATCAAAAGGCGGTTTTATTAGTGCATTCCATGGAGGAGGGGGAGAAGGCAGGAGGAAGGCTTTTCTTTTTTTCTTTTTCATTTTCATAACAAAACACATATTGAGTAAAAGCCCCTGGATGAGCCACAATGCAAACCCAGAGGGTGGAAGAGATAATTTTGTAAATTGTAAATCAGAAATTCTATTTGCAGTAGATGCCAAACATATGTAATTTACCAGCATAACATCGTTTCCCTGAGTACAAGTGTGATGGATGCTTTGTAAGTTTGAGAAGAGGGACCAGAGTAATTTAAATATCAAGAATGAGGTTTCTAGGGTCTCCTGATGGCTTGTCTCCTTGGGCGCTCCCTTAGAAGCCAAACTCAGACCCACCGGCATTACCTGGAGAGGGAGGGCTGGAAAAAGGACCAGGGATCCCCCTTGTGCTTGTCCAGTGCTTAAAGGGGACTGCAATTCCGTGAAGTGAGTTGGTAGCATCTGACATTATGATGATCTTGCTTTACAAAGTGATTCTTGGGAGACTAATGTGCCCGAGACCTCACCAACTCGGAATTGCTAACCTTACCTAAATTTGAATTGCCTTCATAAGATTTCTCTTGTGCTTTGCATTAGCAAGCAAATTGTACTCCTCAGGTTGGCTGTGTGAACAGAGAAGCCAGGTAATTGACTCTGGTGGGAGGACATGAGTGGATGGCACCACAGACTAGGATCAATTCAAAGTCCCATGGAGTAGCTCTCCAGAAAGAGTGGTGGACTCTAGGGTTCTGAGCCTACATTTCTCTTTCTCATCTTACTATGGCAAGCAGCAGCCGTATCCTTTCCCCCTGGCAATGCTTTTCTGGGCCAAAGCTGACACAGACAAGAGGAACACTTTAGATGAAAGATAAACAACAATTATTAGAAATCATAAGGGTTCTTTTTTTTTTTTTTTGTAATTGAAGTCATGAACTGTACTAATTGCCTCTGAAACTATATGCTATTTACCACATTTTATTAACTGCAGTGCAGGAGAGTATGCCAGTTCTGTATATTGGCATCTTGTAGATATATTGAGATTTTTGCATAAATGTGTTATTCATTATAGACCAAGCCACATAAATAAAATAGAGAGAGATATATTAGTATTGTAACGAAAGTCTTAGAGAAATAGCTTGGCAAATGACAATGCTGTCAACGAACATAAAAGGCTGAAATTAAGCCTTGCTTTTCTTCAAAACACGATCTTTAAACAAGCTGAACCTCAGTTCTTTACAGTCTGGGGACAGGTAAAAAGGGGATATTCAAAGCGCCATGTGGGGTTCCTGCTAGCAGATATAAGGGTATCCTGGGAAAGCTGAGATAATGTTTAAAAAAGAAGAAGAAGAAAAGAAACCTTCCTAAATCTGCAAAAAAGTCAGAAGATTATTCCTCTTCTGGAACCCTTTTGATAAACCCCTACATTTTCAAAGTTACATGGGATTTAGTCAGACGTTGATTTTAATGTGAGTTGCATGGCTAAACTATATGCAGTCCTTTGGAAATTTAGGGTTTGGTGTTTTAGAAGTCAGAAAATGGTTTGATTTCAGTTGACAGAATTTGAAGAATGAATAAACATGGGCACTTTGGTGCAAAATTACAAAATCTCTAAGTCCAGTAGTCAGGCAGGGGTAGCCAGAAAGAAGATACAAAAGTAGAATATTTGATTCAAATGCAATTGAGGGATTTGAGTATCATTTGAAACGTTTGAGAACACACTGAACACTCAGATAGGGCCATCTTAAGATGGGCTTTGAGACCTTTCCCCTAAAATTTTTTCCCGTTTGGAACTGCAAGAGAGATCAAGACAATTTCTATTCAAAACTTGTCCTGTTTATAACTATATTACAAAAAGCTAGTTTATGATTCACCTTTAGCAGCCTGAATGATATAATCTCATATTCATGATATGGCCATTTTATATTTACAGCTTTATGAAAATCTATAGATATCAATATCTGTTTTTAATGGATCTTGCTGAAATCCTGCTGCCTGGCTAGTTGTGCTGTATTGCTATGGAATTATCACAAAGCTAGATCTGACAATTATGATATTATATCAGGAAAATGGGACTTTTAAAGTATAGGAGAAACTTTTCCAGCCTCATGACCAATCAGATTCTAGCGTGGCAATAAAAACTAAGGTCTATTTGTGATAATTAGTTGAGTTAGCTCAGTTGCAACAATCCCTCTATCCCACCCAAGGCTGTCTGTCAGTGTCAATGAAATTGAATGTCAAATTGAAAAACTCTAAAGCTATTTCTCCCATATTAGAAAATCACTAGCAAATCACATCTTCCTGCCCTACTGGCAAGATAAACAAAATTAGCACACCTCGCTCTCCTTGTTGAGTCAAACTTTAATCAAACTGTTTACAACGAGTATAAAGCTGATCACATCTCTAAAGTCAGCTCTCGATAATTTTTGTGGAATCTGTTTATTTGACTTCTTTATAGCAATTGACATGAATAATCACTGCATCCTCCATATTTGCCATTCTTTTTGTTCTTTTCCTATCCCCCTTCCCATGTCTATCCTTTTTGAGTTCACTCTGCTCTTTAAATAACTGGTGTGTTATGGTGATGCACTCTCAGGAGGTATAAGCCTTTTCCTCTGAATTCTATATAGTGATGTCAACCAATGTGACCTTGGATGAATGAATGAATAGATGGGTGAAAACAACAACTACCAACTGGTACTTGTTATAGTGGCGCTCATGGCTTATTTTCAGAAGTTTTCAGTAGACTCTCTTCAGGTGACTGTCCCCTCTTTCACCCCTGCCCAAGTCCATGACTTCAGCTGCCACCTCCATGTCCTTGCCTTCTCGCTCAGACACTCTCCTGGGTCCTAAATCAGCATTCCAGATGATTTATGGTTGGCTGGCTAAATATGTCATAGATACCTCAAAGCCCACTTGCATCAAAGTGAAATCATCATCTTCCCACGGCTTATCCCCCAAGCAAACATTAAACAATCAGAGCTCATCCATATTCCTGTGCCTGTCTCAAATAATTGGTATTGCTATCTACTCGAATGCTACAGTGGATCTAGGATTCATTTTAAGTCTTGTCTACCATGATGCTACTAGGATAATAATCTTTCAAGGGTGTAAATATGACCATGAAATTCCACTAATTCCATGAATTCCTGGTGCCTACAATAACCAGTTGAAACACCTGATGCTCAAGGTAGTGCTTGGTTCTTATATATTTTCACCAGCTTCTTTCGCCACCTTCACTCAAGAAACCTGCGATCCAGCCACTCTATTTGTCATTTCCCAAATATAAACCATACTCTCCTTAACTCGGGGCCTTATCAATGGCCTAATCTAGTCAGCTTCCCTCCACATCCCTGTCTCTCTTGTAGAGTCTTGTTCAATCTTTAAGGTTCAGTTCATGAACAGTCTCTTGACACAGACATTCACACCTGCCTTTGGGTACAGTGAGTTGCCTCCTTTTTCTGTTCCTATAATGCTGGGTGCACATATTGTACAAGCACTTGCTATATATAATAATTGTAGTGTATGTCTGTCTTTCCTATTATACTCTGAGTTCCTTGACATTAGCCTCATTCATACTTGTATACTCAGAACTTAACAGTGACTATTCTATTTGACGTGCTCTGTAATTACTTTTTTAAGTCAGCTATATATATATTTGAATCAGCCACATATATCTGTATGTGTTCCTAGTAACTGATTGGAACAAATGATGACATGGGTCTCTATGGCAAATTTCCCTGTAATGGCATTGGGTTGTTCCTTCATTTACTTGTTCCTTTTCTGCAGCCTGTATCAGTATTGCCCTTTGTTTCAAATTGATATTCAACTTTTCATATTCAAGAATTTACTGTCAACTCTATGATTCTGAAAGAACAAACCTGTGGATAAAGTGTTTAATTACTCACTGAGGAGTATGGATTTAGCTGGCTTTCTATTTCATAATGATTCATAGACTGACACCCCCAAAGAAGAGCTGCTTAGTCTTAATCTAAGTATAGATGAACTGCCTGCTAGGCAAACCAAGGGTCTATCCCATTCAGTATCCTAACACACTGCTAACTTACTGTAATTTATATAAAAACAAACAAACAAAAAAAAACCCTGACATTAATATACCTTCTGACAAGGGAAGCTGAGGTTTAGGGATTATTTTAGCCTGCTTGGGCTGCTGTAACAAAATACCACAGACTGGGTGGCTTAAATAATAGACATCTATTTCCTCATAATTCTAGAGGCTAGACGTCTGAGATCAGGGTGCCATCATGCTGAGGTCCTGTGAAGGACATCTTCGCTTGCAGAAGGGAGCCACTTGTATGCTCCTGTGGCTTTTTCTGAGTGTCCAAGCCTACAGAGAGAGGGCCCTGCCATCTCTTCCTGAGGCAATAACCTCATCTCTGGGGCCCATCATCATGACTTCATCTTAACCTAATTGCCTTCCAAGGGTCCCACCCCCAAATATCATCACCATTGGGGTCAGGGTTTAACATACGGATTTTTAAGCAGGGGACACAAACATTCATAAGTGAATGGAACCGCTCTCCTATGGTACTCAAATAAGTCAGCAGTAGAGCAAATGCTGATTCCAAATACTGTTTGCTTTTTTTTTTTGCCTAATCATTTGTTTGTATCAATTTTCATATATGGATGCGCAAATAATTAACATTTTAAACAGCTCAGTGGTAGTCGTCTCACTGGTGATTGCTGGTGTATTCCTCACACATGATCTTCCCCCATGCTTACTTTTCATATATGTTTATCCTTATTTTTTCAACTGTTTTAGTGAAAACAAACAATATAGGGTCTCTCTCCCTCTCACTCTTTAAAGTTTTCTCAGGGAAAAAAAAAAAAAAGAACTGGGCTCTTGGTGCTTCTGGCAATTTTAGTCTTAACACAAGCAGTGCCCAGATTGTAATTCTGATAAGTATTTCAGTTCTTTCTTGAAAAATTAAATTCACAAAACAATTGATTATCAGTTATAAATGGCAAAAACACCATCTGGTTTTCAAAATTGGTGAAATCCATGTAGCATGGGGAAAAAATGTTGGAACTTGTCATTGGCGAGAAGTCCTAGTCCAGGAAACAGAAAATGACGAGCTTTACTATGAGAAAGCCAGAGTAGTCATAACTTGTATTTAGCGGCTGCGGGGATTTGATACGTTCTTCACATGTTCCATATGTTAAGTCCCTTGGCGAGCTCTTCAGTGTGAACAAGCTGGGGGTGGGAGAGGAGTGTGGTTAGTCAATGGGGTAGCAACAGCTTAATCCCAGATTTTCTGGTTCTTTCCATGGAGACCCAGCACTAATGATTACTCATGACCTGGGAAATTGGGTGTTGCAAGTTTCTTAGGCTTATGACACAGGTGTCACTTTTGGTGGAAGATTCTAGTGCTGTTTGCATTTTTTCTGGTGAGGGAAGTCATTCAGCATTAGCATTTCCTACAGAAATGTCCCATGTTGTTCTTTGCCAACTGGAAATTTGAGTAGGTGTTGCTCTGATGTGCCAAGAGAATGAAGGGAGATGAAAACACTCCACATCTTCCAATGTCCCCATACTGTGTTCCTAGTGTGGGAGGACCGGGGCCTGACTACATTCGCTTGGAGATGCAGCTTCTGAGGAACGCTTCTCCTTGGGAAGATAGTGCAATCCTGTTATTTCAAAAAATATTCCTGAGTTGCTGGCATATTTTCACCTTTATGCTAAAAATGTAGCTTTCTTATGGTTATGATGATGCATGCATTGTAATGTGAAATTTATTCATTCACTTAAATATTTACTGAGTCACAGTATAGCATAGTGGTTAATTGCATAAGCTCTCTCTGCATCTTAGAAACTTTGACCTTGGGGCAATTTCTTAACCATTCGAACTCAATTAAAAACACACACACACACACATATAAATAGGAGATAATAATATTTTGTACCATGGGGTACTAAAGGATTAAATGAGATCATACATGTGAGATAAAAATTCAACAAATGCAAAAGTAGCAATAATAATAGCAGATATTAATATTGCCATGCATTGGGCTCTGTGCTAGAGTGCTGGACTTCCTGGCATATAGGAGCTTACTTTATAGTTTAAACAGGTCTTTCACTATACACATAGCCCTGAATTTTTTTGGTGGGACTCTAGAAGGTGGCATTATCCTGGCGACCCTGTCGGCGACCCTGTGGTGATGGTTTCCTACTTCACACAGTGCTGTTTGCCTGCTGGAGCTGCTGGGGATTCTGGAGGGCTTCCTGCAGTTCATGTATTGGGCCTGTAATTACAGAGGAGAATATCCGGGGCTGTGAAGACAGGGAAGTCTTGAAATTAGTTTATGCATAATGGATAATAGGAGGCTGTTTTTAAGTATAACTCATTTGGCGGGTTGGCAGATCTTGCCTTCCTTTTTGATATGTAACGTTTATTTTTTTATTTATTTTAGCGAGATGAGGACAGAGGGCCTGGCGAGTCACTCCGTGCTGCTCCTCTAGACTATAGCTCAGACTTAGCAATTTACATTTAGTCATCTCTTGGTCATTTAGCCACAGATAATTTGTCATAGTTTGTTTTAGCTGTTGTGATATTGATATTTATTATGCAAATTGTATTTCCTACATCTTATTGTTCTGCATTCTATGAATACTTAAATTATTATAAACCTTTACACTTAATATGGCTCGTCCTTCAATTTGATGCTTGAGCAACAGAGGGTCAGAGCACACACGATCTTCTAGAGGGGAAGAAAATAAGTAATTAAAAAGCAGACAAACAAGAGAGCCGGCTGCCTGGTTGAAAAGAAAGCAAAGGCAATTTCGGGGCGGGAGAGCGAGTCCGAAGAGAGCAAGTGCCTTCTGCTGGGAGCGCCTCTCCCAGAGACCCAAGGAAGCTCTAAGCACCTGTTGGTCCCCGGCCGCTTTCGGAAGCCCTGGGGCTGAGGAAGAGGGAGCATTGGGTTTGAGTCCTAAAGGAGGAAGATGGCAGACCCGGCCTCCGCCCTGCACCAGATGCCTAAACAGAACTGATATTTTAAAAAAGTGTGTGTAATATGTGCTATGTACATTAAATACACATATATATTAGAGCCGGGAGGGAGACTTGCAGCAAGCTGGGGAACCAGAACCGACCTTCCTCAAGCTACCCTTCCCCAGAATCTACCGCAAAGGCAGCGACTCGAAAATCCCAGAGCCCTCCTCTGGCTCCTTTCTCCAACTATGCCCAAGTCTACCGCTAGGTTGTTGAGCCGGCTCTCCCGCTCCGCCGGACGTGCAAAGCACGCATGCACTTCTCCCAGATTGTTTTGTCAATCCGGGGACCTGCATTCTCACTCTTCACTCCCGAACAGCCCTCGTTTCCCAAAGATCTATTCCTTCGGTGCAAGGTGAGTGACGGAAATTTGCAATATCTGATTTCCAGGCCACAAGTACTCGGTGTGGTGTACCGGGCCGGGGAGCCTCCTCCAAGGGAGCTCCTCCAGTCGTCGGTCTGATGAAGCGATTGCTATAAACATTCCTAATAAAGGTGTACTGGAAGTAGACCCGCCCCCTGGAGCCCGAGCCCCAACACGCCATGAGCCCAGGAGAACACTTTTTCCTTGATCCGGGGTAGCGAAAACGAATATAACATAAACATATTTGCATACGCCCCTCCCTCTGGCCCCGCCCCCAGGTGGCGCGGGCGCGCAGCCGAACGCCAGCGCCAGGGGGCGGGATGGGGGAGGGGGCGAGTCCTGGGAGAGCTGGGCTGGGCTCGCGGCGTTGTGATTGGTTACGCCCGACTCCGCCTTCAGTGCATGTCATTAGCATCTCATTAGTTGTCCGCTCGGGCTCCGGAGGAAGCCACCGCCGCCAGTCTGAGGCAGGTGCCCGACATGGCGAGTGCTGTGCTGCCGAGCGGATCCCAGTGTGCGGCGGCGGCGGCGGTGGCGGCGGTGGCGGCGCCTCCCGGGCTCCAGCTTCGGCTTCTGCTGTTGCTTCTCTCTGCCGCGGCACTGATCCCCACAGGTAGGTGTGGGCACTGGCCGGCTGGCCCCCTAAATCTTGTCAGGCACCCTAGTAGCCGTAGCCATGGAGGGGGGAAACGTTTCTATGACAACCTTTCCCCACTTCCTAAATCCGAAGCTGAGGGAGTGTGGAGAGGAAACTCAGGGCTGAGATGGAAGAGGCTGAGCGGAATTTACACCAGCGGAGTGTGAAATAGAGCCCTTAGGGATGGCTGCACCCACACCTTTTTACCCGGCTCCGCGCGGGGTGCGGAGTGGAGTGAGAATGGGGAACCCGAGGGCTGGATGATATGGGGGGAAGGGGTGGATCGAAGACACCCCCAAACCTGCCGGACCCTCCCAAACTCGCTGTTGTACCCGTAACTTGCAGGTCCTCTCTTTTCCCAGAGCTGCCCCTTCGCCTTTCCCTCTCCGGCGGGCCCCCCGATTTTCTACCCCTAGCCTCCCCATGGCTGACTGGCTGCCGCCTCCAGCGTGATTTCTCACTGGTCCACAGGACATCCCCAGACTTGTCTGCTCGTTCCTGCTCTCCTCGAGCTTTGCCTTTCAACCCCGTCCCCCGAACTGCGATACCCTCGCGTCTCTCCTCAGCGGAATCGCAGCCCCTCGGTCCCCCCCGCCCCGTTGCGGGTCTCCTTGGCCCGACTCCAGGCTGGGAAAGTTCCCCGGGCCCTGCCCCGCAGGGGGCGGTTGCTGTCGCCGCCTCTGCGGGAAAGAGCTGGTAGCCCGCAGCCCGCCTGCCCCGCGGCGTCCTCCGCGGCGAGTGGGGGACTCGGGGTTTCCAGGTTGCGGGTCCCCGTCGGCAGCCCGGGAGTGCTGGAGGGAGCCATCGCGGCCTCTGCGGCCAGGCGGGCACCCTGCGGGCCTCCGCGCGCCCCCTGTGCGCCGAGCCGCCTTGGGAATTTGCGGAGGGGCGTCTCTGCACGCCCGGCGCCTTCCGCGGAGACGCTGAGCACTCAGCAGGAGCACGATGTGTGACCAGCCCGTGTGCCGGCGCGCTGGCGCGGTCGGGAAAGAAGAGGGCAGTGTTTGCTTTTGCTAACAAAAGGGAGCTGGAGCTCTTCCCCAGCGGAGAGGCCGGCCGTGCTGCACCCTGCCTCCCCTTCCCGCCACCGCGGCGCTCGGCGGCCGCGCGGCGTTCCCGCGCCGCGGGGCTCCCCGCTGCGGGCTCCGGGCGCGGAGTCGCGACCGAGAGGCGTGGGGTCGGGGAGGTGGGGAGGAGGCGCAGGAGGGCGTGCAGCGGGGCTCGGCGCCCGCAGAGCCCCTCCTTGCTGCTCGCGAGCTGCAGGACCCGGGAGCAACAAGTGGCGGAGGACGCCGACAGCTCAGCCCCCACCTGCGGATCCCCCGGCCAGGGCGGGCGCGGGGCTGGGGCCACCCAGCTTCTCCCCCGGCGCCTCTCCGCTTGGGCTGCGCCTTTTGTTTACACGCTAGAGGACACACAGTTACGTAAACACCGCAGGAGGCACGCTGTAGGAAATGGGGGTGTCTGGGGGTGCTAGGTTCAGATTTGGGGGTTGCCAGGTTGGTGGCATCCCTTCGCTCCCCGTAGAGCTTGCGGGGAGCTCGGCTTGGGGAACCTAGTGAGGATGGGAGGGTGGGAGTGTGGCGGTAGCTTCAGTTCCACAGCGCTGGGGATTTTTTTCTTTCATGCCACTGCCTGTCTCCGGATGTTGTTTGTGTTTTTTCCTCTGTGAATTCTTAATTTATGAGTTACGAGATAATTGGGTCCAGCCGACGCCGGTGTGGTTACAACTTCATTTCGGGTGATGTGTCTGACTGGATGGGTTCAATAAACGTTGGGGAAAGAGATCCCTCGTGCTGCTGCATTGTAAAAAGCGCCAGTGCCCGTTAAACGTGAGCGTGAGTAAAAGGCTCTGTAACTGGCGCATAATAGAGGCAACAATAGACTTGTATTGGCCGCAAAAAAAAAAAAAAAAAAAAAAAGCGGGAGGGGGGAGGGGAGCTCTGGTCGAGGCTGTTGCCTTTCGACTGAAAATGCGAGCCGAGCGTGCAGCAGAGTAGGGTCGGAGTCTTTCTCCACTCTCGAGCCTACTCTGCTCATTGAGGGCTCGGGGTAGTAGCAGCGGTACTATATTTGTAACTATCTCGCGGCGAGAAGTTGCCTTCCCAGCGAGGGATAGATGCTGACTTCGAAAGGAGCTGTCTGGAACTCAACCGTGCATGTCAATGCTACAAGAAAATTCTGTTGCCAGTTACCATGGAAGCAGCTTCTTGAGCTTGTGTACATCCCTGTTTGTACGCTGGTTATCAGATTGTGTTCAAATTAGAAAGTAATTGGGTGTGATTTGTAGTGGGGGGGTGGCGACTTTCTTTAAATTTTTTTTTTTTTTTTTTGCATTTAAGGCATTTTGTTTCGCGTTGAGTTAGAGAAGGGGTCTTGGCCTCGCCCCACATTAGGGATTTATTTGGAGAATACATTTTACGTGGCGACCGGGAGACTTCTTCCTTAGACCTCTTAGTTTAAGCTTTCTCCGAGGCTTCCAGTTCCCACTCTCAGGATTAGGAAACCTGTTGGTTTCCTACCTTCCTACGTCATTAGGCTTGTTCGTTGACATCCTTCCTGGGACAGCCACCTAGGACTATTGGGCAGTAGCACCCCCCACCCCCAATCTATCCATTGTGGGGGGGGAACTCCCATCCCTGCTGTTATGTTTGGCTGAAACGGGTGTTAAGGAAATGCAGCTAAAATGGGGTTGTCCAGGCGTGCTCTTCCGTGTAAATCGTGCCTGTCATGGTTCAGGTGCATCCATGATGTCTCCCTTCCCGAGTGCACCTAGGCTGGACACCCTGCTCTTGCCTTTTTCAGGAGTAGAAAAAGGATGTCTGCTGGATGAGGGCTGATGGTGTGCTGGAAGCTGGAGCTGAGTTTTCCCGTTGTGGCCTGCTGTGGCTGGAGCTCCAGGATAGGGACTTCACAAAAGTGCCTCCTGCTATTGTTGCCTTTCCCTGCATCAAATTGAATAGCCACAGGAGGGACTTGCACTTGTCTGTGATAGCTTTGATAAAATATCCCTCATTAATGCCACTTTATATTTACAGTGTGTCACTGAAGACGCACAAGGCTTCATTTAGTGACTTGTGTGACGAGACAAGCTTGCATTATTTGCCTGGGACGTTTCGGAGGAACAAGAGACCCATTGAGCAATCTTTTGAAATGTACAAATACGGAAAAAGGGGGGAATAAAAGAGCAGGCAGTTCTCTGGAACAAAGAGCTTTATTCATATGGATGTTGTACATGCTTTCTCCAGTTCTCCCCAGTGGCCCTCCTGGTGAAGGGGATGGGACCAGGAGAAGCCCATGGTCAGGATGGTAGGGCTTCCTCTCTCATTTCCTGACCCCCATACTCTATGGACTCCCTGACTGCTTATCTCCCGCTGCTCCCTCTAACACCCCAGAAGGTAACGGGGTTTCTGGCGCTAAGGGAGATTTTGCAGCCCTTTCTTCCGGCTCTGAATTTCAGTAGAAGAAAGTCTAGCTACCTGTTGAGATTGATGCTCCGGAGGATACATGGGTTGACATGAAAGAGATGTCACTTTTCTATGACATGTGTCGAGAAGTAGTTGATAGCGAATGTCAGATTGGTAGGATGTCTTGTAATTATAGTATTAGCCTTACTATTTATTTTTAAAGACGTGTTTTAAGAACTAAAATCCAACATTTTCACTATTGTTAAGGAGCTCTTGGTGTTTTTTAGTGACTTTTGCCTACACCTGGTACATTTTAGCTCCATACATTAAGTTAATTTTTATTATTCCTCTACCTAAGTTACAAAATGATTTTCAGGCTTTAAAAATTTCATAATATTGCTGTGAATGTAAGCTGTCTTATTCTCTGGGTTTTTGTATGTGGCATTTTAATGCCTAATCGGTCACTTAGAATTAACATTTTCAAAATGTGTGTGTGTGTTTAACAAAAGACCCATTTTTGTGTGTGGGGATCTTTTAAATTGGATGAAACTAATTGAATGGAAATTACCAGCATATGAAGAAAATTTATCAGAAATAAGTCCAAAGGATTCAAATGCTGTATCTCTTTTATTGGGAAGAATAGTACTGACCATTATGCTGGGTGTTTTTAACCGAAAATCCAGCACAGAAAGGAGAAATCACACAGCGACATCTGTTGCAGAATTGAAAATTTGCTGCTTTGAGTTGGAAGCAATTAGTCCTATATAAGCACTTAATGGCATGTGTGTGTGTGTGTGTGTGTGTGTAAAAACATGCACATATGTCTATATATCCATGCACTTATGTATACATGTCTGAGTGCACATATATAGAAACTCACCCAATACAGTCCTCATATTTACATTTAAAAGTATTTAATAGAACATAAAGCATTTTAGCACCAAAACACTTTTTCTTAATATTACCTGTTCAGGAATTCTTATGATTGGGGAATTTCTGAAAGGGGGAGGACATTAGAAATCATTGGTAAAATTCTATTCTTTTGCATTGAGAGAGCCGAAGCCCAGAGATGGAGAACCTTGTTTTCAGGCGGATCCCAGGCTTAGGTAGCACGGATCCTGGATGGGGAACAGGTCTCTTGATGTCTGGCCAGGAAACCTTGTGTTCCATCTCACTGCGGGGATGCCCTTTGAGGAGTGTGGATCCTTGCTGTAGACAACCTCTTGGCCAGGAGTAGTTTGAATTGTGAAGGCCGAGATTAATTGTTGCTCTAGGTAATAAACCTTTGGATCATAAGAGTGACCTCTGGGAAAGGACCCGTTCTTGGTGAGGTTGTCTTTGGTGTTGACAAACGATTCTAAAGCCTCTGGACTTCATTTGGCAGCTGCACTGCAAATGCCGTCCAAAGTACCTTCATAGGGGAGAGCCCTGGGTTTGTGTCGCTGTAATAACTCAAGAAGTGCAAAACGCAGGCTCCAGTAAGCGTTTCACTTGTTTTTTTTTTTTTTTTTTTCTTTCAGGATTACCATTAACAGTTAAACTGAATAACTAAGGAAAAAAAAAAAGGAAGGTTGCTTAAGTCAAGTACAAGAACACCTCTTGATTTTCTTACCATGTCCTTGTCCTTTTTCATTAAGCAGAGAAACTGAGAATAGTTATTTTTACTGTTTTACTATTTTACGGCAAAAAAATTATTTGAGATTTGCAAGATGACTTCACGTCCTTAATATTGTCTTTTGTTTTCCATTTTATTCCAGAAAGTTTCAAATATATGCACGAGTACAAAGAATGCAGCAACCCTCTGTGCGGCTCCTTGGTCACCCTACTAGCCCTCCTCTCCCCAGATTGTTTGGAACGGACCCTATCATTTCCTTTCGTATTTTCTCTCAGAAGGAATCGCTGTAAGAATCACCCCCTGGCCTCCTGGGGTCACAGTGTCATTACCTGGACAGATGTCTTCTCATCTGTGGACAGCGTCCACCCTTCCCTTGCTTTATCGAGGTGGCCTGGGACCAGATTGTTCCCCCGGGTGAAGATGCAGAGGCAGAAAGTAGATGAGCCAGAGCCAAAGCCAGAGCCAGTGACTGCCTGCACTGATGAGACCTTTGCATGTGGCTTGGTTTATTTTGAGCAAGGTTTTGTTTGGATGGGATAAGAGGACTTTTATTGTTGTGTAAATATGATTGTGTAAATATGCAGTAATTGTAGCTAATCCCTCTGCTGTGGTGGGCTGTGGGGAGCGCCCATGTCGAAATGGGCCATTTCCAGCTTTCTCATAATGAATACTCTCCATCTGAGGACTTCTGCAGGAAAGACTATTTTTGTTTCATGCCTTGGAGATTCATAGTTCATATACTTATCTGTAAGTTGCCTGCGTGGTGTTAAAAGAGAAGGTTTCTTTTTCCTATTCCAAACTGGCAAAGTGCTCATTTCAGCCAGGATTTTGTAACTAAGGTGATCACAAAATGCTTTTTGGGAAGTGAAACCCATATCGGAATCTAGAGGTTTTGGGGTCTTTTATATATTTTTTTTGGGATGGAGATGGTGGGTAGTTGAGTAGGGAGAGAAGAGGTTCCTATTTTTACTTTGCCCCCTCTTCCCCATTTAAAATGTGCATTTTCAAAAATTTCAGTTGGACACATTGGAATGCTTCTGTTGATTTCAAAGCTTGTTTAATTTCTCAGAAAACAGGTTGGTTTCATTTTCCAAGGTCCGTAAAATGTGAGGGTGTATGTGTGTGAGTGTGTGTGTTAAGAGGTTCTTTGCTGAATGTTACATTTAATGTGGACTATAAATCTGAAGCATTTGGTTTTTGGTTTCCAGCCAAACAAGTAATTACACATGAAATGGTTTTGAGGGGTCTGAGCAGCCCTGACCAGGTGAAATCTCGCCTCCCGCACCCCTCTTCTGAGCTGGCGGTAGCACAAGAAAAGCATAAAGCAATGGCCACGTTCATGACTTGGGAAGTACCACCAAAATCGAATAAAAAGCCTTTGTTTAGAAACCATCAATGAAGGAGGGGAACCCACTGGAATGTTTGTAATTACAAGTGGCACCTCCTTGTTTAAATTTCAGAAGCCACAGTTTCTTTTTCAGAGATTTAAATTGCGGGCTCTAGCCGGCAGCTGCTGTTGTGGTTAATGGGCAGTTTCTCTTTGAAGATCTTCCAGTGCTGGTTCTCAAAAGCTTTGGTGCAGTTGGCCTTGAACTAGGGTTAGAAGAAAGGGAGATGGAGGTATTTATATACATGCACAGCCGAAGTGATGTGTGGCCTTTATTATTGCTCAGAAGAGAGACTTAGCGTAAGGTTGAGAGAAAGCGAGCAGTAAGAAAATTTTTTATGACTGACAGGTGTCTTGAATGGGGTGATTATCTTAAGAGACGTGGGGTGGGGAAATTTTTTCTTTTAGTAGATGTTTTACCGGAACATTGTCGTTCGACCCAACATTTTGATCTAGATATTTCAGAAATGTTAAATAGGTTTGAAATGAAAGTGCTGTGATATATATTTAAATGCTACTCAGTGTTTGAAGTTGATACTCCAGTGACATGGACTTTTAACAATGCCTAGAATCAGTATCTGGCTTTTGGCAGTTTTCCTTGAGAAGGTAGGCGCTCCCATCTCTCCTCAGCTTCTGGCACTGGACTGCCATGCCAAGTTGGAATTGAGTTATGTGGTCCCTGGAGAGGTTGCGAGGAGGAGCCTGCCTAAAATCCAAGGGTTTACCCACCCTTACCCCCCCGCCCCCACCCACCCAGCAAGGCTCCACTTGGCTAGGGTTAACCTAGAAGTTAACATGTCAAAAATGAAACCTTTCTCTTCTGTCATAGGTATCAACTTTTCTCGACATCTGCATTATTGCAAATGACACCATTGTCATCTTGGTCTCCAAGGCCCCTAAATTTGGACTCTTTTTTATTCCCTTCTTAGCTTTCACTCTTGGACCGAAATAAAATGGGACTGGAGCTGTTTCTCCACGACATTCTCTGGAAGACTCTGCCGTCTCCAAACCATGTTTTACTAGCGGAACCTTCCAGCCAATTCCCCTGACCTTGTGGTCTCTGCTACTCAGAATTTAAGTCTACCTCAACTTCTTTTTTGCTGTCATTATTTTCTGGACATAATCGTGACACTTGCCTTTCAGGAATCCTGCACTCAAATTCTCACTCTCCACTTCAGATTCAAAATGCAGTTTGGTGTTTGGGTTTTTCCTTCCTTAGTTGCTTTCCTGCTCCCTCTCTAATTACCCTCATTTCTTATCACTTTTCAGCCCAAACCTGAAGGGACTGGAAGACAGATTCTCCAGTGAAACTCAGGAGGAAAGGGGTTCCACTGATCAGTCTTAGGTTTCCTTGGCCTAAAACTGTTCTTCCTTGTCTCTTGCACTGAAAATTTTTTGTTTTTAAGTGTAGTTGGGTGGATTCCCCTTGCCTACCTTGAGAATAAACATCTTCCCTATCCTCTTAGAGATTAACCCATGCTTATCTCTAATAACCCCAGCACTGACATTTTTTTTTCCGCTTTACAGGTATATGCATGAGTAGGCTTCTCTACAGAAAGCCTGATGTGTAGATAGTCTGACCATTATTTATTTTAGTAAGAGACTTTAACTTTAGAGTGCGGGAAGCATATGGCACCTGTTTGGCGAGAATAAGGGCATTTATTACGTGAAAATGGCATAATTGACTTTAAAAATTATAGGCTGGCACAGTAAGATTTTGAGATGGAAAATCAAATTAGGAAGGAAGTCTGGAAAGATCTGTCAGGGCATTGTCTGGAGCTGCCTTGTTGGGATAAATGAGATCAGCCCTTTTGAAGGTGATCCAGAAGATAACAGCTCAGAAGAGCTTTGAGTACTCCTCTGGTACAGCTGGTCACTAAGAAGTACCTACTGGAGATCCCAAAGAGATGGGTGCTTAAATCCAGGCCTTTCTTGGTGATGCTTTTAAACAGTTTTGACTGGGCCATAGTCCTCCTTAACTAAAGGCTTCGGTCATGACCAGCTTCCTGGCTGATCACCTAGAGGGTGGATTGCTACTTGCTTAAGATGAAAATGGAAACTTGGCCAGACTAAATGCTAAAGTTGTTACCATACAAATCTTTTCAAAAGTGTCTATCTGGGCTCTCCCTGGTGGCACAAGAGGTTTAGTAGCACCCCTTTGAGCTTTCCACAGCTGCTGGAGCACCAGTTTGATCCCCAGCCAGGGAGCAGACCCACATGGCCTAGTAGACCTCACCTGTCTCGCCTCTGCTCCCATCAGCAGTGTGTTTTCAATTGATCTGCCTGTTCTGCTCTCTGTGCCGTCTCTGGTGAAACCTCTCACCTCCTGTTCCTCTGGCCTGTACCCTAGTTCTTGTATGCATGCATAAATAAATCTTGAAAAAAAGTCTGTCTGATGGTAATAACATCTCACACTATTCTCCCCTTACTTTTTTCCTTTTCTGGAATCCTGCCCCTGCAGAGTTGAGGTCTTGAAAGTCAGAGTTTAGAAAGCATAATGATCCAGTGATATGAACACTTCATTACCATGGAGAGTTCTGGGGATAGTTGTGAGAAAAGGTTGTGTGTGTGTTCAACGTAGTATGTTTTTGGCTCTTTGCTGAATTTATGGGTGCCAGGCGACGCCATCCGGGCCTTCCTGCAAGTCATCAGCTTGATTTTCTCTTCTGAATAGAATAGAAACGGAACATTGCTTCATGTCTCTTGCAAAAGCCTTTACTTAAACAATGAAAACTTCAAAGATAGGAAGAAAAAAAAAACAAGTTAATTTAGTACTAAATTACTGCTCAAATGGTTTTATCTCTTAAAAGGTTCAAGTAGAGATTAGCTTAAATGACACTGAACTTCACTTTTCCTTGTGCATATCTGAGGAGCCCACATCTTTGTGAAGAGACCTCTGTCTCCTTTCCTTTAGTTTTGTCAGTCATCACATGAGCCTTAGTTGCTGTTCATTTCCCTTTCCTGAAGCAAATCTCTTTATCTCTGGGCCATGTTGGCAAGTTAGAATGCCTAGTTTTAAGTTACAGAACAGTAAAAGCTAGTGCTTTGTCCATGAGTTAAAAATAGTACCAGCAACCTGTTTTCCCGAGAATTCAAAAATACAATAAACTGCAGTAAATAGTCACTACTCAGGGACAGGGGTTACTACTAGTACAGCTAATCACATTTGAAAATCTGTCACCTTTGAGAAATCCCGGAACTACTACGCTGAAAGGATTAATTCAGAATGGACTCAACTGTCTCAAGGCAAAACTGAAGCACAGTGCGGTGAGCCCCGACCTGGACATAACTGTCTTTAGGAAGTAAATGGAATCGCCCAGTCACCTTGGAGAAACAGGCAGCAATGTTTATCTCCCGTTTTCTGGATCTTTTACACAGAAGGACTATTATTTTACTTGGCCTTCCTATGCTTTATATACTACATTTAAACAAAGAACTTGTTTTCTGTAGGTAGCCCAGAAGGCACTTGGTAGAAAGTGAGAATTTAAAAAATGATTTTTACAGAATATCTGCTTTTATACCAGGCATTGTGTTAAGTACATTCATAGTTTGGTAGGTTGAGCTCCTGTCTTACAGAAGATTATTTTGAAAAGTTTCAAAGAACTTTCACAGGAAAGTTGAAAGAACAGGATGATGAATGCTTGTCTACTCCTTACCCATATTCATCAAAAGTTAACAATTTACTCATTTACTTTATGTTTAGCTCTCCAAACAATGTATATACCCATCTGTTTCTTTCCTCCCTGAACCATGTGAAAGCAAGTTGCAGTGATAGTGACATTTCATCCTTGAATTCTTAGTGCAGAACTCCTGAGAATAAGGGCATTTTCCCACACAGCCTCACTCCCATGATTATATTCAAGAAATGGGACATTGATTCAACAATGTTGTGTAATCTAGGTGGTATTCTGATGTCTGCAGTTGTCCCATTATTATTATTGATAGGTATCTTTGTCCTCCCTGATCCATTTGGTTTTCTTGTCTTTTTCTTTTCATCTAGCACCATCCCCAATCTCCATCTTTAATGTGGAAGGAGTTGGGGGTTTCTTTGACAGCAGCATTTTCCTAAATGCAGACTGCTGTTTGCAGAATGCCCCACAGTTTCTCCATATTGATCCCTCCCTCGGTTGGCTTTGTATGAACAACTTTGGCACTAGCACAGCACAGCTAACCTTGCCACCTTCTTACAGCTTTACAGCCAGAAAGAGTCGGTTTCAGTTTTTCCTGTTATTGGGGATGTAAGATGACCCATGGTTAATAATACGAATTTCACCTGTTAGTTCAGGTGGACTCTCCATTTTTGTTCTTTTGTAATTAATAAGCAATTAATGGGATGTTTTCCATGGAAGATCTTGTCCTCTAACGACACTTTACCTGGTGGTTTTAGTGGCATACTGATAAACCTTTTCTGTATCAAATATTATTACTCTGATTTTGTCAAGTTATGATTTTTTCTACTTCTGTCATTCTTCTTCTGCATTGGTTAGAGGCATTCTTATATAAGAGCTTGCCTTTCTCCCTTTTTCTTTTTTTGAAAATCACAGTGGAGTCATAGAATTAGAAAAAAGTTCAATATGATATATTTTATACCGTCAAATTTGACCACTGGGAAACCCCTTCTGCCTGGCTCTTGCATCCTTTTGATATATCTCCATTAATTTTTAAGTACGGCTATTGACCTGAAATTTCAGTGGATAGAATTATCTATCTATAGAGATAAATTTATTATTTATATGTGAGTATAAATATTTATTGTATAAATATATCAATTATATATACATTTATCTCTATCTTTATTTTTTACTCATTCAAATCATGAATTCATACTGAATCCTTCCAGTTCCATTCTCAACACCCCAAGGTTCCTTTTTCTCTTTCCATTCCTTGTATTTTCTTTCAAGGTGAGAACCTCAGTTCCCAAGCCACATCAGTGTCTTATGATTAATACAAAACAGTTTTGGAATTACTCTACCAATGCCATTACAGGCAAAAAAAGCCTACCAAGTGCAAGATTTTTTTCCCATCCTTTTTGTCCTTGAAATAGATTCCACTGAGGGTAGACAGAGTATTGTGTTCATGAGTTCACAGTGTATTCTGTGTGTGTGTGAGAGAGTGTGTGAGTGAGCACTTAGGATCATTCTTTTCTATTCAGCTTTTGTTTTTTCCTTATTCTTACTGATTCAGTTATTCTGAATATGTAAATCATCATGGGTCAAAAACCAAAACTATAGAAAGAACTCTGACGCGTTTCCCTGTATACTTCCCTGACCCATTTCCACGCGCCTTCCTGGCGAAACCGGTTTCATTCCTTTCTCATATTTATAGCCTCCTATTTGTCCCTTTGAAAAAAATAGGAGATTTTGTTCTCCTTTTCTCCTTACTTTTTTGTAAGCCATGTTATCATTTGTCTACACATTGTCTCCTTAACTGACAAATCCTAGGGGATCATATTTATTTTAATGATTGTCCCCTTCCACCCCATTTGGTCTTACTTTACATTAGGAGTCAATTAAAAAAAAAAATTAATCTCTTCCATTCTTCCAGATAATCATTCTCTCTGGGTAGTTAGAAGAATTTTGCATCTATTTTTAATTTACTCAATTACTTGTGAGATCATAGGGACTGTCCACATAATGTACGCAGGCCTCCCGTGTTTAATGGTCATGCTTTGCTTGCTTCTCCTCAGCCATCGCCTACCCACTGCCTCCTCCAGTAATCTGGCAAATCTGTGTGTACAGCCCCTGTGCTGTGGTTCTTTCCTTTTAAAACATTTACATTATTATTAAAGATTTATTTATTTATGTAGACAAGAACTGGGGTACAGGACAGAGTTGTGGGGTGGAGTGAGAGGTTTCACCAGAGACAGTGGGGAGTGGAACAGGTAGGTCCTCTGAAACACTCTGCTGAGGAGAGCAGCTGGCTAGACAGGAGAGGTCTGCTGCGCCATGTGGGTCAGCTCCCTGCCCGGGGACCGAACTCATGTTGCAGTGGCTTTGGAGAGCTTCACAGTGCTGAGACCTAATCTCTTGCACCCCCAGAGATGCCCCTAAAACATTTTTATTATTGTGTGCTCGCCTGAGCCAGCCTGTGGCTCCTAAGCCTCAGACCTTGTTCTGAATCTGCATGTTCACCGCCTCACCTGGGCGTTCCACAGCTGCCGACAGTGACAGCAACTCGCATTCAGCGTCTTCATCCATGGTCTCATTTCATGTTCCCCCTCTCCAGGCAGCTGGCTCTCTTGCAGCATCTTACAGATGAGAAATTGAATGGATGAGGGGTGCCTTGTCCAGGAGCACATAGCACACATGACAGAACCAGGTCTCACTCCCAAACTCCTATTTTAAACATTTAACTATGTTTCCCTGAAATCCAGGATGTCAGATTGTCACTTTCTTGCTCAAAGTCTTTTAGTGTTTTCTTGGCACCTTAAAGATGACACCCTTTTAGGGCCGCCTTCACTGCTCCCCACCGTCTGACTTGTGTCTCTGTCTCTAGCTAGCTGTAACACAAGAGGTTCTTGCTTTGGGGACCACCCACCTAGATGTGACATGTACCCCTCCTCCCGAAGCACTCTTTCCTAGATGCTGACTGCTATAGCTCTTCCCAGATCTAGCTGAAGCACAGATTCTTCAAGGAAACCTCCCTGAGCTTTTGGTTAATTAGATGCCTTTTCTTTGGGTTCCCGTTGGTGTGTAAGGGCTTCTCCGGACCTGTGTCAAGCATTCTTCTTTGAATTGCCCTGAGATCCCCCCTCCCATACACCTGCCGTGCATTTCATCTTTGTCCATCTTGTTTCCACTAACAGAAACGTCCCACCCTCCACCCTTCCTTGTCTGCAGGTATAAATCCTGGCTATTCAAGAAGGCCCAAGTCTAGTGATTCTTTTTTAAATCTGACATGATTTTCAGCCTGCATATAATGTTTTCCTTTCAACTTCCATTAAGGTTTCATTCATCATTTCATGACTTTTCACACTTTTTACCTTATTATAGGTTGACATGTGTCTGGATAGTGTCAGCGTTTTTCCAGGAGGGGCTGCTGCTTGATCCTCTTTGTATCCTTAGTAGTTTAGAGCGCTAGTATGTATTAATAAGCACTTGTTGATGCCAGGAGTGAATTGGAAATTTGGTACCCATTGTCCATTAAATTAGTTCTAGCCTTTTAAGCATAAACATGATATTCAGTCCTAAAGACCAGTATAAAAATCACTCCATGAGTTGTTTATTCTCTCACTATTTTTCTGTTACACAGTTTGATTTCTATTTGGTATGTAGTTTATCTGCCTTCGTTTGTTAGGATCACAGGTAGTGGGGATATGGAATCAGCACTAGACTGGGTTTATGAACTTGATTAAGTGATTGTCTTATCAGCTTTCAGAGCTTGCTTTGTCAGTGTGCTTGACTTTTTCATAATCTGAAGGGCGTGTTTGTCCATACTTGGTTGCTAGGTCATCACTGGAGAGATTTAGACGATACGAGACACTTTCTCCTTTTATTTTATCACTTCACCAATGTAGGATGACTGGACTTGAGTCATTGCTGTGGTCAGATCTGTACTTCAAGTTGAAGCAACAAATGGAGGAGCTTATCCCATCTGCTCCTCTTCCCTTCTGCTCTTCTGGCAGTGTGAGCTTAACAACGAGAGATGTTCCCAGAAGAGGCGTGGTGTCCACAGGGAAGTTTACACGCAGGAGAATATCGGGTTGTCAGAAAAGACAGGACACAATTTTGCAGCAAAAATCTCAGGAAAATCCGTCATGGTTTTCCTGACAACCCCACTAATTAATTAATTAATGTTCTCCCCTACATTAATAAGGGTATATGGAGAGCCTGTGGCTCTGGCATCAAAAAGTGCAGCGTGGTATTCAGACCACATATGCAAACAAGCTCATTGCTGTGTTTAAAAAAAAAAAAATAAGACGGGCAAGAAAGTCTGTGTGGCGAGGCTTCTGCTATTTGTGTCTCTGTAGTTGGTGCTAAATAAGACTGTTGCAAAATTAAGCTTATAAAGTTAATTGCCTACAACTGATTTCGGTTTAAACAGAAGATTTCCTGCTGGTCTTCTGTGGAAGGTAGGAGAGATTTCATGTGCAGGCAGAGAGCGAGTTTGCCAACATTACCTTTTAATTTAGGCGAAGTTTGGAATTTGTTCTTTCTGTGAAGATAGAGGTGGGACTCACTCTAACCAGAGTTTATTGCCATAGTATTTTTTTTAAATGCATTCGTGACACTGATAGATGGGTGACCTTGTCACGGTATGTTTGAAGGGAGGGGCAGCTAGCCTTTTTTTCTCACTGTCATCGGTGATGTCTACTCAATAACTCTACCTTCCTGACAGTATTGGGAGGAGGAGGAGGACCCCTCATAACTTGTTTTTTTATGGCCTATTTCTAAAGCGTTCTCTTCGTACTCACATCCATCCATTTAGCCTTCCCCTTTCCCTGCCTAAGGCGTGCATCCAACTTAGACTGTGTTTGTTGCTTTAAATGCTTTGAATTATGGAGAATCGTAGCATTTTATCGATGCTTCCCTTGTAGCTATATAGCTCTGTATTGTCTTGGGTTACACAGCTTGCATTTCTTAGGCACTGTGCTTCGATTATTGCAGTTAGTTGAGGTTTGGAGGGGGATGGTGTATTGTCCTTGAATTTTCTACCTGTGCCACCTTCCTTGCTGCATGGACATTTTTCAGGAGTAACC
>NW_004567126.1:22002958-22014046 GCF_000260355.1 Condylura cristata
GTTCCCCTCAGCAGTGTACTTCGTTGATCTGCCTGTTCTGCTCCCCACTCTGTCTCTGGTGAATCCTCTCACAGCTCCTGCACCACTGGCCTGTACCTCAGTTCTGTATGCATAAATAAATAAATCTTTAAAAAAAAATAGAAAACCTTCAAGTTAGAGAGAGACCTTAAACCCTTCTTTCCTCCATCACTTCTGGTAAGGTTATCTTTATCAACATGCCCTACTGGTCAGGGAATAATGATTTGATAGCAACAGTTAAGACAAATTACATCTTTGATACATAAATTTTGTCACTTGGTTAATGTATGATTGCTGTGTCCAAAGGAAAAAAAAGATTAGTTAATTTCTTCTCAAGTGAGGTGGTTAGTGCTTCAAGAATCCCATTTAAAAACAATTGCATCTGGGTCCTGTAGGCAGGATTGCTTTTTTCATTATTCCATTTATTTGCATGAGAGCAAGTTGATAATTCTTTAAATAACCATCCCATTCAGTTTTCTTTTCCTCTTGAAATGTTATTCCTCAAGCATTATATTCCATTCATGCGGTAACTTGAATCAGGTCTAGAAGGAATTTTAGGCTAAAGTGATAGTAGAACTTTCCTTCACCTTTTTTAACCAGAAATGATCTCTCATTTTCATATTAATTCACCTATGATTACATCTCTTTATCCTCATTTCATAAGGTGAGGGCATATAGAGTTACGCTTTAATAGAATACATTTCAAGGTTTTAGGTTTTTTTTTTAAATAATGAGGTCATCACCTTCAAGATTTTGACCTGAACTTTTCATGAACTGTAGGAACAAGAAAAGGATAGACTTTTTTTTTTTAAAGGAAATAGATAATCTACTTACAATGGAATAACTGATCAGCGTTAAATTCATTTTATAATGTTGGCTTGGAGCTCTCCTTTCAGAGAGAAGCCCTGCATTTAAATATTTGACTCAACATAGGATTGCCTGTGAGAAAAGCCTGTTCTTTTTTTTAAGAAGGTTTGAAAACCACTGGCCTAAAAATAATGAGCCTTGAGGGCGAGGCAGGGCCCAGTTTACTAAGAGCAAGCAGGGAGATGGGGCCACAGGCCTTCTGGTCACGGACCTCAGCTGTCCTCTCTCCATAGTCTCCTTGGACCCTGGAGGTGTAACCCCTCAGGGCAGAGAGCTGGATAAGGTGTGGTGTTTCAGGTCAAGTCTTCTTTCACCAGAGGGATGGGAAGGAGGAGCTCCTGTGGAGTGAGAGCATCTACAAGACTTTCCATTTAAATGGAGCCTTGAAAAGACTTCCAGCAAGAAAGGGGTTTGAAGAAAGGATATTTCAGGTTGAAGGAGACTCAGATGAATGAAGGCTTACACAGGTAGAAAGCTAAGACAGAGAGGTGGGCTACGTGCTAGGCAGCTGAGGGCCAGATAGCAGAGCTTGAATCCCAGCTTGGAGTTCATTCTGGAGGTCACTGGGAACTGGTGCAGGAATTCTGAACAATGAAATGACATCAGGTTGGTGTTTTAGAAATGTGATTCTGGCGCTGGTTAATGAGCAGATTAGCAGTAAGGGATTGGCGAGGGCTGTATCGCTCAAGAAAGAGTGAGATTTTTGAATGAGGCAGAGAAGGGAGGAAGGAGGTACAAGTGAGTGGATCAGGTGATTGACTGTATAATGGGGACTGAGGGAAACTGAAGATGAGGAGTCAAGGCGTTTTTGGCTTTGAACTTTAATGATTCGGAGACTGGATCCAGTGAGCAAAAATAAAGATACAGCAGGTCTAGTAAGGGGGAGAAATGAACCTGGCTTTGGGTAGGTTAAACTTGAGCTCTCTTTCATTAGTGTATGGAGGTGGAAATGTTCAGAAGGTAGTTTGAAACGTGGTAACTGGAGCTGGAGAGGGCAGTTGACAGTTAAGCTAGCAGATCCGAAAGCCATCTCTAAGTTCTACATGACGGTTTGATGACCCAGTTACTCCTTAGACGGCTTTGAGATGCCCGGTATGCCAAACATTGTGTCAGGTGCATTGAGAACCTGAAGGGATGGTTCTCAGAGGTGGAACCCTAAAAAGGTCTGTTTTTAGGGGACAAGAGAAGGAACTGTGCTGAACGTCAGGGAGGGCAAATCAGAGGCCCAGAGGTCAGTGTCGCAGGAGGAGGAGGGAATAGTGAGGGCGGTAGACGTGGCTGATGTGGATGGGAGTCTGTGAACGCGGGCGCTGAGCATTCAGGAAGGACTGGGATGGCCTTGCGCCTGAGTCTGGGGAGGAAGCCATGTAAGCGGGAACTGAAGCTGAGGTCACGCAGGCAGGCACCTAGCCTGCATGTGGCAGCCTGGAACCACATTCCCTTGGACTGGAATGTTCTCACTGTAGTTCTCCTATAGCAGGCCTTACTGCACTGTTGCCAGGGTGCAGAGAACTGTGAGGGCCTGTTCAGCCTGCCACGTGACTTCAGTTGTTTTCATTCTGGTTCTCGAGGTTGTGGTGTTAGATAAAAAACAAACTAAGGAGCCCCGCCACTGTCTTTGTAAGCCAGGTAAGGAGCAGCAGCTTTGGTGGGAGGAAGCAAGGAGGGAGAGCTGAGTGTCCAGACCTGCCTGCACCTCTGTAACAGCCTCCACCAGAGAACAGAAAGGAGCCCGAGCGGGGAGCACTTTTCGGGAGGCGGGGAGAATCTGGGCGGCTCAAAGGCAGCCCCTGTTCTTTACTGCATGATGTTTGCCACCCTGGTTTCCAACGTGTAGTGTAAAGTCCAGAAAGACAGTGCCTACTTCCTAGTGACATTAGACAGCAGGGGGCTCGGATTAAATTGATGTGCGGGAGCATTTTGATTTACACTTGAGGAGTGAGAGTGTAGCTCAGGCCTGATAAGGAAACCTGCTGAGTTGCAGCCTGTATTCCTTTAACTCTTCCATGTAAAAGAGCCATCCGTGTGGAATTTCTGCCTGTTACATTCCGCCGCTAACGGTCTTCTAGATGCAGGATGATCACAAAGGGGCACCTTTCAGCAGTGGAGCTCTGAAACTTGAGGCCCCCCCACCCCACCTCCCTCCCTCCCCCAGCCCCAGCCTGTCTCTCTAGTGCTGTTCCATGGACATTTCTGTGGGGGTGGGACTCTGTGCTGTCCAGTCTAGGGGCCACTAACATGAGTGACCAGTGAACATTTAAAATGTGGCTAACACCATTGAGCCACCAAATCTGTCATTTTATTTACCCTTGATTAAATGTAAATTGCCAGCTATGACTAGTGGCTACCTTACTAGATAGCATAGCTGTAGACTGAAAGTTAGAACGCCAGACTCTCATGCTCATCAGTTTTGTGGTGAGAGGCGGTGGGAGGAGGTGCTGGATGAGGGTATTGACATTCACTCCAAATTCAGTAGATTTGTATTGGATCTTGGACTCAGCAATTATAGGCATCTGTCTAGTACATTTTTCTCTACCTTTTCTTTTGCGTTTCCTGTCTGGAATATCTTAATTTTCCTTTCTTCATTTGAAGGATTATCCCTTTTGGCCTACAGCTATATAGCTCATCTAGTGCCCAGATTAATAGCTCTAGCTTTGTCCTTAAGAAAGCTAAATCTTGAAGGTTACTGTTACATGACTGTGCTGTTCTGTGCCAATTCACATTTTTTCGGGGGGTGGGGAGGGTTGATGCTGAAAGTGAGTGAAATGTGCAAAAAAGGCTATTCATTTTAAATAGTTTTGACTGCCAGGTTAATGCGACTCTTAAGCGGAACCTCATGAGGTCTGGTCATAGTAACTGCTTTTAACTTGATTTAAAGTTCTTAAACATTCTGAATTGCTTCACCTAATCTTTTTATACCGAACGTACAATTTTCAGGCTCTTTTTTATTTTCAAATCCATAACTGACAGCTGCTCAACACCTCATTCAAATAGTTTTAAAGAAAAGTTGGGACAGACTGGCTTTTCTGACATCAGGTGGATTGAGATACTATGGATTTAAAGATGATAGTGGAGGAGAAAGGAAAATACAAAGTAATTATTGCGTGTTCACGGTTTGGCGCTGAGTTACTAATAAAACTGAGAGGCCCCGGAAGGGCCTTGGAGTTAACTTTCACATCTTAGCATTTTCATGTGTTTGTTTACATTTTAGGGAATGTTGCTGTCAGTCTTGCATACACTTTCCCATGAAATCTTCTCTCTAGATTCTATGAGACTGAGGTCTTTGACGGAGCTAACTCCTGGGGGCTGTAATGCCAGGGCTAGAGCAAATTTTTCTCATATTGACCATTTCCTAAGAGAACAAGGCCCTAAGGCCTTCCAGCCTCGTTTAACACAGGAAACAATTCTCTGACTGGACTCAAGAAGGCGCTTAACTGTAGTGAACCTGGAGACTCAAAATGTCAGAACGCTCTTTGTCCAAGAGTTAAGATAACGTGACCACAAACACACCTTTTTAATGATGTTGAGTAAATTCTGCATGCATCTCTCTCCATGTGTTTGTGGGTATGCTACCACCTGCTATATGCTAAACACTGTGGTAAGTGTTACATTTCAGGTAATCTCTAAGGGTCTCTTTCCATCATCAGGGGGTTACATTTTAGATTCTTGTGCAGGAAGCAGGAAAAATTATACCATGTGTAAGAACCATAAGAGTTGGGGAGGCATAAGCGAGGACTACTAACTCTGTATGGAGACTTCGGTAAGATTTTCAAGGAGTCCCTTGAGTTGGTGGGAGATAGCTGTTTAGATGGTCTGGGGAGTTTCTCTGGGTAGAGATCATATGTGGACAGATAATGGAAGAAGTACAGAAAGCATAGTGGATTTTGGGGCAGCCTTTGAAGAAGCAGCATAAGATAAAGCTGGAGAAAGTGTGTGGGAGATCAGGAGAGACCAAGTTGACAGTAATGAGGAACTTGCCCTTTATTCCATGGAGAGTGTCAACAGGAGTGCTGAGAATCGGATGACTGTGCAGGATATTTTGGGGGGATTCGAGCCCGGCCATCCGAGAGCAGTTACGAGAAGCCAGAGAAGACTGGTTCACTGAGGTACATGCCGTGCACTCGGGGGGAAGGAAGGTTGTGCTTGACTAGAGTGAGTGAGGTGATGAACAGTCTAGGTTAATGACCAGGTTCTGCTTGGCTGCCTAGGTGGGTGATGTGTGTGCTCACCAGCACGGTGAGTTTAGAAGGTGGGCAGTGTGGGGCTCGAGGGTGATGTGCTTGTAGCACATCCAAGTGGAGAGTCTGCCGCCCTTCACGGCACTCACTAGAGGCCGTGGTCACGGATGCACTCTTCTAAGAACAACACAGACATTGGGTAAGAAGAGACGCTGAGATGCTAAGGGATAGCATCCCTGGTTAAAGGCAGGAAGGAGAATCAATGAAGGGAGCGGAGAAGGAGCTGTCAGGGTTTGAGGAAAACCAGAAAAGGTTTTTGTATGGGGAGGGAGAGGAGATGCCTAAAGAGGGGGTGGGAATCACTGTGGCTGCTGCTGGGAGGTCAGATTAGATAAGGCAGCCTGGGCATGATGCTTAGGCGTTGACAGGACCCCGCCTGACACTTGAGGGGCAGTAAGAGCAAGGGACCCAGGGTGCCTGGGGGAGCCCATGGGAACATGAACAGAAGGCTCCATCAGCCTCAGGTCTGAAGAGCTGGTGAGGGGTGGCTGACGGGAGCAGTGAAAATAAAAAGATGTATGATGGAGGGCAATTTAAAAGTACATAAATATTGTACAGATCAGAGAAGTGGAGAAATTCTATTTATTCCAAATAAGAAGTGGGATAGAGGGAGGCTGAAGATAAAGCAGGGGGAGTTGGTCACTGAAAGAGCAAGGCTCTGATGAGGCCCAGCACAAGGCATCTGCTTGGCGAGAAGGCTGGAGAAGAGACAGTTCTCTATCTGAAGGGACAGGCTTGAGAACCTTGCAATTAGGTGGTAAGCCCTGGCGGCTGAGGGAGGCACCACTTGGCAAAGCTTGAATTCGCATAGCACAGTGGGAGGACTGTGAGGGTGGGAGCTGGCGGGGAAGTTGGAGGCTCAGAATGCCTCCTGAGGGATCTCCCAGGGCTGTGAGACCCTCACTTTGTCTTGGAGACCGTCCCCTTGACCTGATCTGCCTGGGCTAGGGGCTGCAGACTCGAGGCCTCTGATTCCCAGTTAGATACTTCACAGTATCTAACTGGACGCCCAGTTAGGGCGTCCCTGTGTCTTCCTCCCCTTCAGCCAGGAGGCAGGTCAGTACACTGGGGGGCACCTACCGCTGAGGGACTTTAGAAATCACACCCACCAGCCTCCTTGTCTTGGAGTCAAAAACCAGAGACTAAAGGGGAAATGACTTACTCTATTAAGTCCAAGGCCAGGTTTGAGGCCAGGCCCCCTGATTGTTCAATCCTGGGCTCTCTTTTCTGTACTCCTGCTGCCTCCTTGATAAATTTTATGGATACATCCCATTCATAATAAATGCTCTTAATATCCTATTCTGGACACTGGGGAGTCTATACCATTTTTTTGTGTTCCAACCTTCTTTTCCCTTCTCTGAGTCAGGCTCTGGCAGGTATAAACATATTCTAGGATGCTAAAAATAAATAAGCTCACCTATTTTTTTTTTCCCCCTAAGAGGAAAGGATAGTTGATTAGATGAGATTCTTTAAGACTTGTAAAAAGGTAGATCTGAAATGGTAAAATGTTTGGAATTTCTAGTCTTATAAACGATCTCATTTTACAGACAGGTAGCTGCATTCACATGGTCCGTCCTGCTTTCGTTTACTCTGTATTTTGAGAGTGCCTACCAGATGCCAGGTGTTGTGATGATGTGAGACCACAGAACTCCCTACCTATCCAGCTGTCTGCTGAGAACTGGCTTTCATTTCATACTCTGCATCTAGAACATCAAGTTTGATATCAGTAACTTGCGAATGCTCTTCGGGATCTGCTGTCTACATCTTTAGCCTTCACAAGAAGCAAGAAGCAGATAATAGCATGTTTGTTGGATAAACACAGATTTGGCAGGAGTGATTTAGTGTGGAGCAGGGGGCCCCTAATTAATTACCATTGTTTATAATACATTTTTCTCCTTTGTTTCCAAGAATGAGAATAATTCAGCAATACCATTGATAAATAAAACATAAAAGGTCAGTTATGGTTGCCCTGGTAACTATATTTCTCAGCAAGTATTTTGTTTGCCATGAAATGTGTCCTGGGTGATTTACTGGAAATCAAGCTCTGAATGTCATGACTCTTTGTATTTGCCTTTCTTATGTGCTCATTTTGGAGTGACAATTTTGTAGGGTTTTTTTGGGGGTTGGATTTTGAAGCTGTATG
This sequence comes from Condylura cristata, assembly GCF_000260355.1. Taxonomy (NCBI): domain Eukaryota; kingdom Metazoa; phylum Chordata; class Mammalia; order Eulipotyphla; family Talpidae; genus Condylura; species Condylura cristata. The sequence continues at coordinate 22,010,225 of NW_004567126.1, forward strand.
TGTGATGGGGATCCTTGTGGGGTTTTTTTTCTTTCTTTTTTGGGAAGACAAACAGGAAACTGATTACAGTGAATCTATTTGAGTTCAAGGAAGAACTTTCAAGTCTTATATGGGATTTAAAAGCATTTCAATGATATTTGGGATCATATACAATTTCTTAAAACTGGAATTTTTAAAATGTAGAATGTAGACAAAGCAGATTTCTAATTAGTGATGAGGAATGTGTTAAAACATACCTTTTGATTTAATTCCAATGCAATTAATTTTAAGACTAAGTTATTCTCAAAAAAGTATCAAAGATGAAAATCAGAATAATTAGGCAATTAAAGCAATTGCTACCTTGAAGATTTTTGGTAGTGTGAATTAAAGCTCAGTGAATAATTTTTAAAAAAAGTTCAGCATATTTTGTGACCCCGAAACAAAAACCTATTCCAGGGAATTCAGTTTACAGAAGTAGTTTTACTAGATACACAGAAAGAAGTATAACTTATACATTGTTTTTAATAGCAGAAAATTGGAAGCAACCCAAATGTCCATCAGTAAGAGGCTGGTTAAATAAATTATGGCCTGTCCAGTCCATATAATAGAATACTTTGTAGCCATTAAAAAGAGTGATGTAGATCTATGTCTACTAACAGGAAAAGATTTTCAAAACACGTATCAATTGGTAGTAAGTAAAAAGCACCTTTCAAAATGCTGTATAGAGTGTTCCTATTTTCCTTTTAAAAAGCTAGTATTTTATGTATAATTAATCTGGTGTCCATACTATCATTAGAATAGTCTAAAATGTGAAGAGGAAACACAAAGCTATTAACAATTGTTATCTCTGAAGAGTGGGATTATGAAGGACTTTTACTTTCTAAATTGTATTTGCAAATTGTTTGAAATTTCTGTAATGAATATGGGTTACCTTTCCTAATTGGGGGTGTGGGGGTGGGTGGGTAGGAAGACTATAAAGCCTGCTATTTAGAAGGTCTAAAAAAAAAAAATACCATCTGAACCTAAATATATTAGACTAGATGGAAACCTTTCCTTTAACTGTTTGTTTTTGTCTAGATGCTTAGGACTTTGAAACAGTGTTTATATTTATGTCTCTATACTCTTGACTCATTTTTAACTCTTTCTTAGATAACCACCAGCTGTTCTGTTTTTTTCTGTTTCTCTTGTTTTCCAGCATAACCTTTTTTTTTTTTTTTTTTTAAAGATTGTCACTTTGCAAGGTAATCTGCTCTCTTTCTGCTATTCAGTTTTACTGGAGATGCTTTGATGGATTTGTTGTTTGTTTATTTAAAGGACTCGTGGTGGCCCAAAAGGTGGGGTTTCTTTGATCTTAAAAAACAAAAACTCTATATACCAGGGAACTTTGGAATGGAATTTGTGGTCTTGGAATTTCATCTGGCTTTGGTATTCTAGATCCTGGCTTCTGTTGTCCGGAATATATGGGAGGTGTGGGGGGTAGTCGGATGATATGTTCCTCTGTGTGTGTGTGTGTGTGTGTGTGTGTGTGTGTGTGTGAGAGAGAGAGAGAGAGAGAGAGAGAGAGAGAGAGAGAGAGAGAGAGAATGTGTTTCCAGTCTGGACTCCAGCTGCAGTTGCAATCTGGAGAAGAAGAGTGTTTCACATAATCAGTTTGTCTCTTTGGAAAGGAGTCATCAAGGTAAATGGGCCTAGAAAGAAAGTGCACACGGACCTCCACATATTGCTGCTATCAGTGTATAAATGCAGTTTGTTAGCAGACAGAGGAACAGGAAGCCACCATTCCAGATCCTTGCTGTGACTGAAGCTGACTCAACACAATGATGACATCTGTTAGGATAAAGCTACCTACTGAGGTCAAAAACTCCTTATCGAATTGAAATCTTACAACTCTCCTGTGAGGTAGGCTCTCTTTTTACTAGTGTTGATTTTGTTTAATTGATACTTTTTGGAATTTGTTTTTTAAATTTGCATAAGCTAAAATTTCCCTTTTTGGACAGATGCATTAACAAAATGGAACTACTGGACCTGGAGGCCCCTCACAGTCTGTCCCCTCCATTGTCCCTCTCCCCCACCCAAGGGTCAACCCTGGGAAGACCTTTCTTTGTCCTTAACAAAAAAATGTTGTGGTTTACTTTGATTTTAGGATCAATGTGTGGTATTTTAATTAAATAACTGATACAAACATTCTATCATTTTGCATGAGTTTAACATTTTGTAGTAACAGTGAAAATACAAGAAATCATTATTAAAAATTCATATTTTACATCCTTAAGACTTGTCTGTTAAAAAAAACTCATAAGCCCATGCATTTATTTTGTTCTTTGTAGAAAGGGCTTAGGCAATTTTCTCTGAGTACAATGAAGGGAAAAGTTTTTAAATGTTCTGACTTATTTTTCTTCTTTCAAATACTGTTAATTTGTCAGTCATTTTATTTTTTTTTTGACCCCTTTTGAGTTGGGGTTTGAGCTTTACTGATGTCTGTCTGCATCTCAAGAATGGAAAGTCCGCTTATTCCAGTGTGACTTTTATGTCCTGAAACCCTTTAGTATAAACTTGAATATACTTCTGTCCACCTAACTTCACTAATGAAGGTCTGAAATAAGTAGTCATTAATCTGTTCATCATTGCTATAGTTGTATGTCTTTTCTAACATTTCACATACATGGACTCATGCTAGATCAGTCTTGTGAAATTTACCAGTGTTGTATGTATACGCAGTAAATTCCTTTGTATTGCTGAACAATATTCCATTGTATGGATGTACCACAGTCTGTCCATTCATCTCCAGAAAATACATTTAGTAAAGGCCATTTCCACTTGTGGGAAATCTGTGTAATATGTCCATAAATATTTGTAGATAGAGTCTTTTGTGGACATGCATTTTTATTTCTTTTGGGTATGTGCTTGGAGATAGGATTGCCAGGTCACACTGCCAGGCTGTATTCCAGAGTGACTGCCATTTTGTATTCCATCTGTGATGTGTAAGATTCCATTTGCTCTGCATCCTTGTCCACACTTATTATTATCAATATGTGTGTATGTTTTAGTCATTCTAATATTGAAATTTATCTTTGGTATCTCATTATGGCTTTATTTTGTATTTCCCTAATGACTGCTGCTGTTGAGTGTTTTACCATGTGCTTATTTGCCATCTGTATGTCGTCGTTAGTAAAGTGTCTATTCAAATATTTTGCCCATTAAAAAAAATCGGGCCATATTTTTACTGTTGCATATTGAGAATGTTGGTTATAAGCCCCTTCAGATGTGTGATTTGCATATATTTTCTCAGAGTCTGTAACTTGTCTTTTTGTTCTCTTAATAGTGTCTCTCATTGAGTTTTTAATTTTTATGAAGTCCGGTTGGTCAATTTCATCTCTTATGAATTGTGCTTTTGATGAAGTAGCTAAGAAGTGACTGCCTAACCCAAGGTCATGAAGATTTCGTCCTGTTTTCTACCAAAAATTTTAATTTTACCTTTTGTTTCTGCCTGTTTTACAATTTTGAGTAAAGTTTTGCATAAGGTAAGGTTTCACCTGCTATTGGAAAGGAGAGTTCCTATATGCTTCTCTAAGCCAAAATGAAATGAAGCAAAGAAGTAATTACCAGTCATTTATGTGTAAAAAATTTTAAGCATTCCCGGATCCAATAAATCACTACCAAGACATTCCAAATAGCACATGAAAGCTTCACTCCTTGTAACATACAATCAAGCAGGAACAACGTGGCACCAGTGCAGCCTGCAGAAAGTGGCAGCTGGAAAGGAGCTTGGCTCCTCTCTGTGTGGGGTCCCCCTGGTCTATGGAAGAGCTGCCTCACTGGCTTTTTATCTTTTTTTTTTTTTTT
>NW_004567126.1:22014146-22016755 GCF_000260355.1 Condylura cristata
TTTTTTTTTTTTTTGGGCACAAGACAGTCATGTTAAGTATATTCACATTGGTGTGCAGTCAGTCTCCACAGTCCATAATTTCTTCATCTTGCCAACTTTTTTCCAATTTTCTTGAGCTTCAGGCTGTCATTTTTTTTTTTTTTTTTTTTTTTTTTTTTTGGTGAAAGTGAAAATCCTTTCGGGATTTCTTTGGTTAGCTTAAACAAGTGCTAATGTCGATCATTCATAAAAGCCAAGGGACATAATGCAAACCTTTGAATCCAAACGACGTGAGGGGGTATCTGTATAAGGTCTAGATTGAAGTTTGTCTTATTTGCATATGAATGTTCAGTTGTTTCAAAACCATTTGTTGAAAAGACATTCCTTTCTCCTTTGAAATTGCCTTTGTCAAAAATCAATTGGCCATGTTTATTTATGTGGTTCTGTTTTTCTACGCTATTTAATTGAGTAACCTGTCTGTCTTTTTTACCTGTGGTGGTAGATTCGCTAAACCCCAGATTACTGAGGAAGAAACCGAGTCTTAGTCAAATTAAGTATCTTGCCTGAGGTAACTCGGGAAATCTTGTTAAACCTCAAGCCAAGCTCTCCGAAACCCAGCCCGAGAAGTTACACTGGCACCTGTCCTCATCTCAATTATTTTGTTCTTGGTTAAAATATTTGACTGTAAGGGAATGTGTGAACAGTATATTTTTCAAAGAGAAGATGTGACAAGGGAATCTCATTGAATCATCTGAACTGTGAAATCAAAGTTTTTTCTTCTGCTTACCAGGCAATTAATTACCAGATAATGTTTAGTTATCAGTATCTTCAACAAGACTTTAGGAATATTCTTTTATAAATCCAGAATAGCTGTATATAATTTTCCTTTATTTCAAAGAGAGCAGTAGAAATATATGTTCTTTGTATGGTAAGAAAAGAATGTTTAGGATTTGTGAATGTGAGAACACAGATGGGCTAAGAGTGCCTTGCATCCAGATGGCTTATGCAGGGAACTTGGTAAGAGGTGAGAGAGTGCCGCCAGTGTGGCAGGGAATAATAAATTAACATTTCAATATTGGCAAACTGGGGGACTTTGAAGAATGTCATATTTAGTTAACTTACGATTTTTTAGAAACTAAGTTTTTCCATTATAAGGTAATAACTAGGTTTTCTTACACACACACAAACACAAGAGCCCCACCCCCACACCCCTGGGTAATGTTTTGTGAGAGGCCTCTTTAATGTCTTCAGCTCAGGAATTATGTCTTAAATGCCTTTTCTTCTGGGAAGGCTTTATTCACTTTCTTCAGAAGGCAAATGACTCCGAAGCCCACTTTACATTTCATCGTAAATTTACTTTTCGTTCCATGGGTTCCGATGTCAGCTTATAACTATAGGAGGATGGCCTTGTACTGCTGGAAACTCATACACACACTGAACACTGTGTCGCCTCCCTCTCAAAAACAACCAACCATTCTCCATTTCCCCTTTATTTCCACAGAAAACACTTTCCCTTTGGAACCTCAGAGTCAGGTTTGACCTCGCTCTGTCTGGTCCTGGTTTGATCCTGTCCACAGCCAGTTTGTGCCGATTGCTTCTACACGGTTGGTGTAGACCCAGCCCTCACTCCCTGGAGGCCCCCACGCCCTTGCCCTCCTCTCCTCCCTTGGTTTACAACCACGAGCTCCCTGGTTCCTGGATGTGAGTTCTGTGCGTGCCAACTAAATCTTTGTTGTATTTCTAGTATTCATTCAGTCTGGAGTCCTTCTCTCGCAGTATCCCTACAGGCCTAAAGTGGGGGCAGACAGTCCAGGTGTGCATGCTTCCTCTGTTCTGTGATCCCCAGAAATGCAGCCAGTGTAGGCCCCCTGCCAGCAAAACTGTCAGCACCTGGGAACCTGCTAACAAGGTGAATTCTCAGGCCTGGCTGCAGACTTACTGAATCAGCAACGTGGTGGGTGGGGGAGGGCAGCGACCTGTGGCTGACCAGCTCTTCTGGTCATTCGGAAGCGTGCCTGTTTGGTGACCGCTGTCCTGACTCCTAGACTCGTTCCCAAACGCTGAGAGGTCTCACCTTCTTTACCCACATCCATTTCTTGGCATCTGTTGGTGCTTTCATTTTGAACACCCTCTTTCTTGTGTGACCACTTCTAATTCCTCATTTAAAGCATCAGGTGCAAAACTCACTTCCTTGAGAAAGGCCCAGTTTCCTCTTTGAGTAATAGATGTTCCGTTGATGCCGTGTTCATTTCTCCTTATTGATCACGGAGGTCCATACGAGCTTTGGTTGACTGCCAGATGCACAGTCTGTGTTTTCAACAGGTAGGCTACGTAATATGTTCTCCTAACCTGGCATACGATGTATTTAGTACCTATTTTCGGTATGTCACTTTCACTAGACCTGTAAAATAAGTTTTAAATGTTCAAAACAACTATTTTACCAGGTAGAGTGTGAAATGGACATGCATTTTTTTTAAAGATTTATTTATTTATTCATACAGAACTGGGGTACACGCCAGAGGCCCAGCGGTGGTGAGAGACTTCACCAGAGACAGACTGGGGAACAGAACAGGCAGATCGACGAAGTACACTGCTAAGGGGAGCAGCGGGCGGGTCAGGAGAGGTCTGCC
>NW_004567126.1:22016855-22051143 GCF_000260355.1 Condylura cristata
AACTCATGCGGAAGTGGCTTTAGCTTCTCAGTGCTGTGCTTTAACCCTCTGTGCCCCCAGGGAGGGCCTGGACATGCATTTTTTTTTAAAAAAGATTTATTTATTTATGCACACAGAGCTGGGGTACAGGCCAGAGGTGCAGGGCCAGAGACAGAGTGGGGAACAGAACAGGCAGACTGATGAAGTACACTGCTGAGGGGAACAGCAGGGAGACAGGAGAGGTCTCTTGCGCCATGTGGGTCACCTTCCTGATCGGAGGTGGAACTGGAGCAGCAGTGGCTGTGGCTAGAATCTCATTGTGCCTTAACCCGTTGCACCACCAAATCCATACTCAAAATGGGCCTGAATTTTTCAGGTTAATGATGTCTATATTGAGGCAACTTCAACTGTGTCTTAAGTCACCCAGGGTATTCATTGATCCTCTCTGCTTGCTTGTTAGAGGCAGCCTGGGATGTCTGAGACTCTTCTTGTGAGCACAGGGAGCATACTCTGCAGGCTGTGGGGCTGGTTTTGAATTCTAGATCCTTCCGACAGTGATGGTTTTGCACGTTTGGCCTTAGTTTTCTTCATTTGAACAATCAGAGTAATGCCACCTACTTAATGTGACTGTTGTAAGGATTAAGTGAGATTTGGTGGGTAACGGACTTGTACAATCCCTCATCTCCATTGGGGAGTCTATAAACAACACCTCTAGTTGTTCACTGTACTGGGGCGGGGCATTTGTTTTCTAGAATATCACTCCACAGAAGCACGTTCATTTTCCACATGTAGGACTGGTATTGACTGATATATATGACATTTCACGGTTCTGTTCTGTAGGCACCCTAATTTGTCCAGGGCTTTGAAGTTTTTAGTGCTTTATAATCATTAGTGAATGGTAAGAAATATTACTTGATTTTTTGACAAATCTATTGCATTTCTTAAAATTTTTCCATTCAACTTTAGCTTTAATGGATGATGGCTTACTTTCTAATAGTATCTGAAAGGCTTTTATGGTTTTTTCCAGGAGAATACATTAGGCTAACTAAACGGGCTTTTTGACACAATGCCCTCCCTAGAATGTCGTTTCATTGTCCACGGCTGGTTTAATCATTATTTGAAGACAGTTTCACACTACTGTGAGATGTGGCGCTCTGTTTGGTTTTTGTTCTTTTCCCCACACCTCTAACAGCTGGAGCTGTCTTGGTCTAACTTAAAGGAGAGAGAAAGACTTTAGGGAAAGTTGAGTGATTGTAATCGCAGCCAACATCTTGAAGGCCCAGGTCTACAAAGCCCTTAAACATGCATGGTGTTGTGACTCACAGTATTCTCAAGTTGACATTGTTTTTGTGTTTCTGATTGAAAACTGATTTGTGATTTGTCCAAATTCCCAGAACCAGAAAGTGAAACAAAAGACTGGAAATTAAGCACCATCTGGTGATGACAGACATTTCCGTCTCCTCATGGGTTAATCCAGAGACAGTTTAGCCTCATGCTGTTGTCTCCCACAGTTTATTAGCCTGGCAGTGGACCTGGACACCCAGGGCTCAAATGCTGGCTCTGTTACTTCCTTTCTTTGTGACCTTAGGCAAGTCATTTCACCTCTCTGCTCGCTAGTTTCCTCCTTTATAAAATAGAGAGGATAATAGTGTCTACTTCATAGACTTGTTATATCAGAATCAGTTTATACACACACACACACACACACACGCACAGAAAGTAAGTTTATATATATGTATTTAGAGCAATCCCTGGGATATAATAAGCACTCTATAAGTGTTGGCTGTTATTACTTGTGGAGCAGAGTGGTTGAAGTGCTTTATAGGAAAGGTAAGTGATTGTACTTAGACATAACGGTAATTATGGAAGTGGGAATCAGCCCTCTGGAAGAGTCTGTTCTGACAGAACTGTTTAATTGTTAGGCCAACCTCTGATAGGAAAGAACGCGCATTGTGCATTTTGGGTATGTATCATGCTTCCTCCTCCTGGACTTTCCTGTAGATGGGTGTGTATTTACTGACTCTGGGATACTTGAAAATGTAAGCACTTGATTTTTATTTCTAAAAACCCAAAACCCGTATTGCAAAAACCAAACAAACAATAAGCTACCCCCCAGCAAACCCTTTACTTTTCTGAAGGAAACACACTTGCACCACCCACACTACTCACATGGACACACACACACAGACACCCCAAAGATATAAGGTACATTAGCATTTCCACTATAACTAAGTTGTTAATTGCTTTCTTTAGAAATTACAGTCTTTTAGGATTTTCACAAGTGAAACAAATATCCTATTCATGACGTTTTGTCTGTTCTTTTCTCCGAGACTTGGCAAATCACCTGTTCTAAGAGTGCCTTCATTATTGCGGACCAAGCTCCAAACCGGGCTCTCTCCAAGCTTTCTCCTCCAGGTCTTCCCATCACATTGCACATAATGTAGCACAAGAATACATCCTGACATCATGGGGCTGACAGCCTTTTTTTCCTTTGTAACTGACTGTGTGACTTGGGCTTCCCACCCCTTCAATGAATGGGTATCTGTTTTACAAAAGGTGGAAAAACTTAATAAAGAAAGAAAGGTTTGGTAAATGTTGGATGCAGTGAATTAAGATTTGTGAATTCTTCTTAATGTTTACACTCCTTGTACAGATGCCATATCCAGAATGCCTTTGTATTAAGTCCTTTCCTTCTGCAAGGCACTGGTTGAGTGTACCACCTGGTTATGAAATGAAACACTTATAGAAATGCATTCACTTTTAATTTATTAATGGCTGTAATCAAGATGAAAAGCTTTTCTTAATAATTAATGTTAAGAAGCGAAGTGTAAACTTAAGACAAGTTTATAACTTCTCTCCAGAGGATGTATAGATGTGACTGGGTTTGTGATGAAACATTTTTTTCTGGTCCCTTTGGTTTTTCTTTTTTTCTTTTTTCCCTCATTTGTTGGAAGATTCTTATGATTCAGCCTGGACTTGTGGTTGAGTTAGGAGCAAATCTTAGCGTGCCCATGAACTCATTCCTTTTTAATGCGGATTTTTTAGATTTTGTTCCTTCTTTGAAAAAATGTCACTGTTCAATGCCAGTGGTCCAAATGGTCCTGTTATGGTGTCTCATTTTTCCAGGCTACCGCAGCTTTTGAGGAGGGGTTTGGTGAAAAGCTGCCAGCTTTAGAGTGTTTAATTCTTTATTCTGCCTTGCACAGCTCAAAATGGAAATGCACTGGAAATCGAGCTGCTTCATAGTTGGGTGGCCCCGTGAGCACCTCGGAGACACTTTGTGAAACTGTGGGCACCTTTTGTGCTGGTTCTGGTGCTTCCGTCCATCATTTTGGGATCATGGCTCTTGTAAGGAAAGAGCAGGCTTGCCCCCTCCAGCCTTCAATCAGTTGAGTGAGCGTATTGGAGCGTATTCCAGTCCGTGATTGGCAGGCTTTGTGCTAGGACCCACTCTGAAGTGTTCCATATCGTTTAGAAGGTCGAAGTAGTCATCAGTGACTGAAGCCTAATTTAGATTCTTAAATCGAAATCATTGTTGGAGAATATTGCTCCGCCACTACAGGCGTCTTGTGTATATCATGAGTGTGTTCATCAGAGAACAGGCTCTCACCCGGTCTCTCAAAATATAAAAGCGTTTTTTTTTAATCCCTCTTAACAGGTGCTGCTGCAGTTTATTTATAACCAATGCATTAAAATGAAAAATACTGAAAGGGTCCTAAGTGGAAGGCGGCTATTGAAATATTGCCGTATTTAAATTACGGAATTTTGTCAGGCTGATTTGTGGGAAGGACGAGTGAATGTTGGCTGGTAAGTGATGTACTCGCTGGCTGCTTGTAAGTTTGGAAGGTGCTTTCTGCAGTTTGTACAAATGCACCATGCAAATTCTGGGTCTCCCAGTTGTTCCCTTGCATATTCATAATCATATTCCTATTTGGTCAGCTTTCATGCTCCTCGGCATTTCTGATCTTCATGAAGCATGACATGTGTTAAAACTCTATTGGCCTTCCAGAATTATTACAGCACAAAGACTTGAACTCCTCTTTGAAAGAGTTGTCAAGAGGGTTTCATTTAACTCTTTTCTCCCCTATCCAAGTTTGACCTCACGCATAGGGAAGGTAAATGCACGTTTCTCTTGGCGCAGTGTGTTGGCGTGAAGACATGCCAGGCATTTGAAACTTGTGTTGATTTATATTTCCACCGCATTTTTCCTTTCCTGAAAAAATCTTGCCAGCGACCAAAGTAGTTGGGCTGTATTAATGGATGTTTATGTTGTCCTGTGACAGCTGGTTTTGCTAATTTGTTTTTACAGGGCAGTTTATAGTAAATGAATGGCATGCTGAATATTTTACTGAGATTTCAGATTATCTAAAGAATATTTTCCGGTTTACTAATTGGTAGATAATGCTGAGTACATTGATGTTGACATGAGCAAATGGATTTAAAATGATTTGAAGTGAGCTTCATTAAAAGATGCTCTAATCACAGTCAGCAGGAAATGTCAAACTAGTTCTGCCTTCATTCACTGTGGTGGACCTGTAGCCCTTGCAGACTTAAGGTGCTATGTGTCATTTCCATTCTTGTTTGGTGGTGGTGGGGGGAGTATGGAAGTGATGGAGACTTTTTTCGTAGTGTTTTTGGCTATTTATATCATTAGCCAAAAGTAAATAACATAAATTATCAACGACCTGTTAAACGAGCCTTTTCCGAAAATCGTGGGTGTAGTGCCGGGCCCCCAAAGTGCATAATGAGCTAGATATGCCAATGCAAGCTTGTTGCCCACATAGAACAGAAGGGCAACATTTTGCTGGGCATGGGGTCCAGCAGAAAGTTGGTCTAGGATCAATGCTGATGTGCTTCTTAAAGTAACCAAGGAAGTCTTGGCAAATGCATTTTAAGGTCCCCGTTCAAAACTTCACAACAGTGGTTCTACTTCTCTCACTTGTAGAAAATCAGAGAGGCTGTTTGATGGAAATTGACCACTTGGGGGCCCTCCCTGGTGGTGCAGTGGGTTAAAGCATAGCACTAAGAAGCTACAGCCACTTAAGTACGAGTTCGATCCCGGCCCCAGAGGTGACCCACATGGTGCGGCAGACTTCTCCTGACCCGCCTGCTGCTCCCCTCAGCAGTGTACTTCGTCAGCTGGCCTGTCCTGCTCCCTGCTCTGTCTCTGGTGAACGCTTTCACCACCCCTGCACCTCTGGCCTGTACCCCAGTTCTGTATACATAAATAAATAAATATTTTAAAAATTGACCACTTGGGAAAAATAAACTTAAGATTGTCAAATGCTGGAAGCAAGTGTTACAGTAAGGGAGGCTGATTCTGGAAATTAACTTTCCAGGATTCAAATTTCAGTTTTTCTTATACCATCTGTGGGGCTTTGTGCAAGAAACTTCACATGTCTGAGCTCTAGCTTTCTTATCTGTAAAATGGGGACAATATTTCCACTGTGAGGTTGTGGGAGTATTTATACAGCTATCACAGATATATCTACATCTGTTTATAGTTTTTAAAAATGCTAATCAAGGCACAAGGTACTTGTAAGAGCTCTATCACTGTAAGTTGTACATTTATTTCGTCCTTATGGCATTAAGTAGATATCCTATCCTCCTGACTTTCACTTATAAAAAATAAAAAAAATTATTTTTATTCACTTATGCATACAAGAACGGGGGGGTGGGGGTGAGAGGATTCACCAGAGACATAGTAGGGAGCAGAACAGGTGGATCTACTGAAATACATGGCTGAGGGGAGCAGTGTGGCAGGTAAGGAAAGGTCTGTTGCATCATGGTGGTCACCTCCCTGGCTTGGTATTGCTTCATAGTGCTGAAACTTAACCCAGCACCAACAGGGAGGCAGACCCATGACTCATGTTTTTACAAGATCCTTTCCTCACACTAGAACACAGCTGTCTAGCACCATAAAAACATTCCCGATGAAGATATGATACTGAATATGGTGAGGCTACCCCAGATAAAACAGGTTATAGGAGAAGCTTACAACAATATTCCTCTTCCCTTTGAATGCCATCAATATGCTTTTCCCTCCAGCCCTGACACAGTGTGCTATGGTAATGTTGCTCCCAGGCAGGGATCAAGGACTCTAATTATTTCACAGCAAAAATTATATGATGTGGAGTCTGCCTAATGCTAATGAAATCTGGCTGTATAGCAAGCAACCCGTTCTTTCAGTGTTCTCATTAGCGTCAGGCACGCCTAGCTGGCCTGCGGAGCGGCTGTGCAGTCTGAGTATCTTCTAAAGCGCCTTCTGCGGGCCAGCTCGACACTAACATTGTGAGTGCAATGCTGCTGGACAGGAGTGCCTTCTGGCGATAACACTGAAGTGTAGTAGCAGGTTGGGGGAACTGATAAAATCTGCTGATAAAATGCTGGCTGGCATCGAATGTCCTGGACCACACCAACAACGTCCCTGGTGACGTAGTAGGGCTGGTTCTAAGCCTCCGGCTGTCTTACATGTGAATTCACCCTATGTGCTTGAGTAGAAATCATCCAACTCTCACCCATTCAGGGCTCTGCAGTACGATTGTGAACGCGCCCCCCCCCCCACTTCTCTCCAAGCCACTATGTAATTTCAAGGGGAAGACGGAAAAAAAACAGAACAAAGCTCCTCCCTTGAATGACCCTGTTCGCCGTCCCTTGTTTCCTGTGGACTGCGGCCGTGAGCTCCGTTCCGTGGGGCCCTGAGCCTGGCACACTCTCTGGTGAGCGCCCCAAGTGCAGAGGGGCTCGTGGAGCTGCAGAATTGGTTTGCGGGTTAGTGTGGAGACCCCCCCCCACCCCCCCAGCAGTGGGACGCGGGGCTTAAGTCAGGCTTAGAAAATGAGAAAAATGCTTAAGGGACGTGACTAATGCCTCCAATGCACTCCACGCTACATAAACCCATTATGCGCTTTAATTTAATGTTCTCTATAAAGATTCAGGACCTGTCAGGAGAAGGAAAGAAACAAGCAATCCATCTTCAGTGAATGGTGAATAGATTTTTATATTTTTAAAATACACATTCACCTACAACGTACTTTTCCCTTCATTCAATTTTCTCCACGTCTGGTCCACTCCCTATCTTTCGCTGCCACTATGGAAGCTGCTTGTGAATTGTTTTGTTCAGTGAAATAAGACTAATGTGTTAAATATTTAACATTGCTAATTGATTCAATGTAAAGAAGAGGGAAGAGATGCAGAGTGCCTGGAGTCTCTCTGTCAGCAGACTTGAGCAAACAAGACTGCGGAAAGGCTGAATTGAAGATGATTCATCTCAGAGGTTTATCGGCCTATGGATAATACGGCAGGGCTTGCAGGCGGTGGTGGGGTGATGGATGGGGGAGGATGAACTTGCATCTGGGAGCCAGGCGCTAGAAATGGAGTGTGTATTCTATAACCCCTTTGCCTCTTCGCCCCCCACTCTCCTCCTCCCCCCAACCCAACCTGTGGGTTTCAGGCTTCAGGTGTAGATTGGGAGGTGACGTGTATACGTGCCCTCTTCTGCCTTGTAGGGAGTGATCACACACTTACCTGTACTTCACTAAAGCCAGCTGGAATTTGCTGATGATTTTAATTGATGGGCGAGGATGTAGAAACCCCAGTGGGTCAGTGAGAATTTTTCCATTATGAAAACATAACCTTTCTGAGAGTACCCAATGGCAGTGAAATGTCAGGTACCTGGATTTTTACAAAGGAAAAGGAAAGCAGCTGTGTATTAAGTTTCCGAGAACATGACTCTGAAACATGAATGTACACACATACCTCATTCTCTTTGGAAGTAATTGTTACAGCAACACTTTTTTGTTGTTGTTATTTCAAATTGATTTTTTTTAATTGGAGAAAGCTAATGGTATGTGAAGACATAACATCAGGCTAAATAAATTCATAGCAAATGTTTAGGCTTACTTTTTTGGTTGTTGTTGGTTGTTTTTCTCCCTGGAGAAGAGACTAGTAAACTGAGGCAGGGAGGGACTTCTAGTTTCAAGGGTTGTGGTGTGATGGGCAGATACTGAAATAATGAGTCTGGCAAGAAAAGCAGAGGCTTCCCACACAGAGCCCAGGAGACCTTCCGGGGGGGGGGGGGGCCCATGAAGGCTTTCTGTGGGTCTGTGAGTCCCTGGAAAGACTATATCCTGAGTGCATTTTTCTGGAAGGATCATGTTTTAATCAGTCTTAAGCAGTTCAAGAGAGACCACACTATAATAAAACTTCTCCCTTAGCTCCTTGCATGGGGCACACTGATGTCCCCTCCATCACCTTTACTTTTCCCCCTTTTTTCTTTACCCCACTGCCTCTCTGCTGTGCCAATCCTTACGAAAGGAAGATCAAGACGCTGGAGACGCTGGCCGTATTGACTGACTGGAACTTGATGACGGGGCTTCTTGTCTTAAAGTCCGGGAAATAGACTCCCGGGTTCTGCCGGGGCTGAACAATTCAGTCTTATGATACTTGGATACCTTCCTAATGATGTTTTTCTAACTTCCCTTGCTTTCCTCCCTCTTCCTCCTCCACATCAAAAATAAATTACCTGCAGAATATTTAATAGGTTCAGGGGATTCTGTTCTGGTGTTCTGTTTTAATTCTGCTGGATGAGATGAGATGTGGCGCTTATCAGCAGAGGCCGCCGATGATGCTGGCCATCCTTGCCGAGCCCAGGTCACCTAAGTTGGGTGGTTCAGTGGAGGGAGTGTCCTGCATTGGAGTGGGAGGAGCACCGGGTAACCCTCGGTGCTCCCATGCAGGTGCTCCCATGCAGGTGCCCCCATGCAGGTGCCCCCACCCAGGTGCTCCCATCCAGGTGCCCCCACCCAGGTGCTGGCTGTTGCACGGGGCTGCTCCTTTCCTAGTCAGTTCTGCCAGCAACGGCTTCTTCCCTGCCATTGATTTGCCCAGCGTAAGCTTTCTGAGTGTGTCTCCAAGTTTAACTTGTGCCACCTCCACGGGTACTGAAGGATACTCCTGAAGGTCAAGCCCATTGGGCCCCTGGGTTTATCTTCTTCCCCTGCCTCATCCTGTTTCTTTGTAAACATTGTTTCTTTTGCAGCTCTGTTGCTGGCGGTGGTTTTTTTTTTTTGTTTTTTTTTTTTTTGTTACTTCTTGTTCAGGCCCTGGTCTCTTCCACTAAATGTGCCATAGTGGCCTCAGTCACTTCTCATTCCCATAGGCTCTCCCAGGTTCTAGGTCTCATTCGCTCCCACATCTTCACGTGTTGGTTTTCTACCCTGCCTGAGTCTTTGTGAACTCCATTGGCACTGCTTGTTGTTCTTGCCACCCTTGGGAGTCTCTTGTTTAAAACAGAACTTGTCGGGCCCTGGTGGCGTAATGAGTTAAAGCACAGCACTGCAAGGCTAGCTGAAGCCGCTTCAGCAACAGTTCGATCCACCCCCGGCCCGGAGGTGACCCACATGGCGCAGCAGACCTCTCCTGAACCACCCGCTACTCCCCTCAGCAGTGCACTTCATCAGTCAGCCTGTTCCTCTCACCCGCCCTGCACCTTTGGCCTGTACCCCAGTTCTCTATGTATAAATAAATGAATCTTAAAAAACAAAACAAGCAAACAAACAAACAAACAAAAAAACAGAGCTTGTCTCTACCTCTTCCCTATCTCAATTCCTGACTATACAAATTTACCAGAAAGATAGAAACCTCACTGAGAAAGGCTGCCCTTGCCACCACCATCACAGCAAAGCCCTGGTCCAGCCTGGCCTTGATTATTTGCTTTCTTCTGTTGTCCCCCATTTTCCGGGGCAGCCCCCAGCATGCACCCTGCAGCATCTTCCTCTTTCGCTTCACTGCAAGTAGTCATCAGTTCCCTTGCCTTTCCTTGTACACTTCTCATGTCCGGGCATCACACTGCCATGACTCAGGTCAGCTGCTGTTCCGTGGCCTCGTCCACCCCAGGTGGTGTGGGTGGCTGGATCTTCCTTAAACCCTGTTCTGCTCACCCCCTGGCTCCTGAACTTCAGTGCTGGAAAAGCAAGATTCTCTGGTCTGCTGGGCTCACCCACTGCTCCTCTCCTATGAGGGTCTGCTGTCCCACCTTGTGTAATCCAGAATTTGTAGTATCTCATTCCTAAAGAATTTTCTTTTAACATTTATCTTCTCTCATATCTCCTTGCTTTGAGCTATTATCCTTTAGACATTTCTATATGAAGATGAAGTCTTCCCTGATCACCTTAGCTTTGTCTGAATTATTCTTTTTCTTTGAGATTTATAACATTTAGTTTTCTTTAGAGGTCTGAGTTTCTATTTTCTCACCCTGCTAGACGATAAATACTGGCAGACTAGAACTTTATTATATAGATAATTCTTAAGCCACTTAGCACAGCGCTGTCTGTATGTTAGGGACGCAATAAATATTTATTGGATGAACTAACGAACCCCTGCACTGAAATTCGACTTCAGGTTAGACTGCAAACCCAGAGTTACTAAAGATCTCTTGTCTAATTGGTTTTGGAACCTTTCTACTTAGCCATGCAAATTAGCATGGGTTCATACACTGGGAACCTGAAATAAATTAATCTATACTTGAAAGAAACCAAGTTGTGGCTGTAGAAGGCTTTTAGTAGAAGAAAAATGCAGAACACACAGTGGGTGACCAGTTGTCCATACAAGTGATACGCTTCCTATCCTTTCCCCCCCCAGCACACAGGCAACGTATATGGCTTTTACCTCCACAGACCCAGAACAGAGCGTGACACTCAGCTTAAGAGAACTCGGACAAGGGAGACTCCGTGACCAGAGCATATGGCCTGCCCATGTTACTCAGTAAATTACCTCAGTCTTATTACTGCTGCCAATACTTGTCCTCACCATTTATTATCCCCTTAAAAAACCATGGTATAGTGGATTTAGAGATCTTCAGAGGGAATCATATAAACCCAGTAGTGAAGGGTTTCTCTCTCTCTTTTTAATCTTTTCAGTGATTTTTTAGGTTCTGGACATACTGCTACGGCACTTGGTAACTATGAGAGGGGATTTTGTCAAACTCACTGATAAAGCTGCCAGGGGCTGAGTTGTATTGTTTTGGGCTATTTGTAAATATTGTATTGTGTGACACTCATCCAGCACCTGGATAGTCTGGCCTTCGGGACTGATCTTAAGAGCGTTTACAGATTGGCAAACCAATTCCCACGCCAAAGGGGAGTGAACTTAAATGAAAAGGCCAGTGTGTGGTTTCCTGAACCCCTGGAGACCAGCTGTGCTGCAGTATTCTCTGCCAGGAGATAAGACTGACACGTGGAAGAAGCCCAAACAGCGGCGGTAGCTCTTTCCAGAACATTCTTCTTTGTGACCCATCTGCCAGTGGGAGCAAAAAAGATGCCAGGTGTTCAGGTGCTGCTTTGCAGGTACCAAAGCACCGAAGTACATGTACAGTTCCAAAATTCAAATCCTATTTGTGAGAAATCAGTAGAGGATTTAATAGAAGGTTAAACAAATTATACCTAGACACACCGAAATAGTCTGGCCCGAGTCTGGAAAGGCCAGGAAGTCTGAATGTTATAGTGAAGCACCGGGAGGTAATTTATTTTTAAAATTTATTGAACCCACTGAAGCATAAGTGTGAGGATAAGAGAAACCATGTGCACATATGGTCCAGAATGAAATTCTTTAAATTTCCGAGATGGTGGCTACCAGTGACTAAGCCATTTTGAATTAACTTTGTATGTGAAAGCCTTTCTAATTTAGTCCCTCCAGGTTTTCACTAGTTTCACTGTAGGCCCGTGTGCCCTTCAGAGCCCACTGCAGCGGGAAACCCGGACCTCCACATTCTGGCTCTGAGCCTGCTGCTGTCAGAGAGCACCCGGCGGAGCAAGGAGGCCTCCTCCAGTCTCTCCCGGAGACATAGGCAGGTTGAAAGGAAAGGGACTCACCAGAGATTCCGGCGTCTACCAGGAAAATGCAATTGTGACAGTGTAGTCACAACTTTTATGTTTTCAAAGTAGAAAACTACATCAAGGGCACACACTTTTTTGAAAACGGTGGTCTTCAAGTTACTATCTCAAGTGGGGAGTAAATGCAGTCGCCTGCGGTGTGAGCTCACCAGAGGAAGCATCCGAAAGGAATCAGACCAGAGACAAATCACGGACTGGAATACAGACGCGCCTTGTGCACCAATAACACTCTTCTCCATTCATTATTGCAGATATAATGATGGAGCCCAACATATTTAATTGGCACGGTGTGCTCCTCTCTGCTGAATAGATTGCATTGTTTCCGTTGGAAAAAAAACAAACCCTTGTGCATGGTGAACCCACGCACATGTTGCTCTTTGGCTCTCGAGAGGTTTCTTTGTTTACATGATGAGTGATTAACTGAATTGCGGAGCTTGTATGCGTCATCCGCGAAAATGAAGTGAACGCGGGTGTGTGCTCAGCTCTAACTTTGAAGGGCTTTGATTAATTAAAAAACGTATTAGATCTTTACGAGCATGTGTGAGCTTTCACTTAGAAATATGTAAATGGAGAGATCCGTTGAGTTTGTTATCTGGGCCAAGCTTTTATCTGATTCCAGAGAACCGGTTAAAGGAAATTATGTCTGGAGGGATGTTATTGGTGTTTTGAGCTTCAGAAAGTAGTATTCCTCAAGAGGGGTGTGGTTACCGAACCCCTGTAAGTGAAAGCAGGGCTAAATGTGTGGAAACTGTGGTGAATGCTTGAGACTGCTTTTCCACCGTGTAAGATGAAGTGGATGTGTGGACCGGACAGGTGTAAAACAGGCATGATGGTAATCCAAGTTAGGTGTTTGCTAAGGTGGCACTTCTCTGAGCACGCACTGTTGGCGAAGTCTTTCTCAGTCATTGTCCCGTTGAGTGCCCACAGCGGTCTTTTGTGTCCCGCTGAGACCCATTTTGCAGGTGAGAAAACTGAGGCACGGCCGATGGCAGAGGCTCACACCAGGGCAGGTGGGGCTTGTTCTCAGTGGCCTTTCTTGGTGAAGGTCACGCCTGTTTCTGCTCTTTGCTCTAAAACCGAACCGGGAGGCACATCACATGGATTTACAGCCTTTCTAAATTGTATTCATGTTCTCATTGCATAGGCGCATTTGTGCTTTTGAAAATTAACCAGAGCTTGACGTGGTGGGGAATCTCTCTGGAGACCAGAGAGAGGAATGTCAGCACCACAGAAG
Organism: Condylura cristata; assembly: GCF_000260355.1. Classification (NCBI taxonomy): domain Eukaryota; kingdom Metazoa; phylum Chordata; class Mammalia; order Eulipotyphla; family Talpidae; genus Condylura; species Condylura cristata. Next base: position 22,029,960 of record NW_004567126.1, read on the forward strand.
TGCAACTTGTGTCATCCCCAGCTCCGACTGCTGGAAGAAAGAGGAGAGCACACCTGCGTCTCTTTTCCATGCCACAGGTAGTCGGTCCTGCTGTTATGGATGCACAAGGTCTCTGGTTCAATTTCTTGCTGGAATGCATTCTTCACAAATAAGGATAATCCTTCATTTGATGTTTACTCACGTGGATTCTTTCTGTATTCTACACTGTCCACATCGGGCTGTGCAATTTTTATATATTCTTGCCAGAATGCACTTACTCATTAGCTGTTTTTATTAGTGTTACGGTTGAGATGACATTTTCCATTCTAAACTCCAATTTTCTGTGGCTTTTAATTTTACAAAACAATTACCTATCAGGCTGGAGCGCTCCTTAGGCTGTTTTTTTCTCTGAGAGGAGGTTTGTGGGGAGGTTTGAAAGTCTGTTCCACTTTTCTTGGCAACCTAGGCATTTCGATGCATGTAAGTGCTTTTTAAATAAAGTTGCAATTGCCTAATTATTTAAATAAGTGGGAGCTGAGTTATTTAGGAATTTTTCTGGTAAGACCAAAGGTTCTGGTTTTTCTCTCCTACCCCTCAGAATTTTCTGTCCTGTTTTTTGATGGCCGACTAAGAATGGATTTATCAGTTGTTTTCTGATTTATCTGCAGCTACAGGCTCATTTTTTGTAGCTGTTACCCAGGTGAAGCCCTTGGATTTAAAAGTCGAGTCTGAAATTCTAATTTATACTCCAAAGCCTATTTTGAGTCATGTCCTTTTTAATGTAAAATTAGGGTTGGCCCACAAATAGATGACTGGATCAAGAAGATGTGATACATATACACAATGGAGTATTACTCAGCAATCAAAAAAGAAACCCATGCCATCTGCGGCAACATGGATGGAGCTGGAAGGGATCATGCTTAGTGAAATAAACCAGAAACAAAAAGAAAAATACTGGATGGCTTCACTCATAGCAGAAGTGTAAGGGATCAGGGGAAAAAAAAAAAAAAAGCAATTGCAATAAAGTAAATATGCAAATCAACAAACGACTATAAACCAGACATTCAGCTGATGGCACATGGGTGAATTGGTGATCGGAAGTCCAGGGGGATTACAACCGAGAAGAAAATGTACAAAATGAAGAATGATAGGTGATATATATGTGTGTGTGTGTGTATATATATATATATATATATATGTATGTATGTATGTATGTATTATGTATATATATATATCATATTAAAGGAAAAAGGGCCCTCACTGGTGGTGCAGCAGGTTGAAGTGCAGCACTGCAAGCAAGCTGCAGCTGCTTCAGTGTGAGTTTAATCCCAGCCCAGGAGGTGACCCACATGACCTGGCAGACCTCTCCTGTCTTGCCTGCTGCTCCCCTCAGCAATGTGCTTCATCGATCTTCCTGTTCTGCTCCCGACTCTGTCTGTGGTGAATCCTCTCACTGCTCTGCACCTCTGGCCTGTACCCCAGTTCTGTATGCACAAATAAATAGATCTTAAAAAAAAGAAAGAAAGAAAGAAAAGAAAAACAATTAGGGTTGAAATGAAGATTTAGATCAAATTCAGCTTATTGAGTACCCTCCATGTGAAAGAATACAGGTTTTGGAATCTGAAGGACCTGGGGTTGGATCCAGGCTCTCACCATTACTGTTTTTTAACCTTAGTGAGTGCAAGTTTCCTTTTCTGTAGGTAGTCCGCAGGACGGGAGATGTGTGCAAAGGCCCTGGGCGTGTACACTTGTTAGGCAGTCATATGCAGTGACTCTGCCATCACTGCAGGCACTCTGCCAGTGTCAGGAATTCGAGGGGGCTAAGACAGGTGTTTCTGTCCTTACCAAGCTGGTCATCTGGTGATGGCAAAGCATTTTGGAAAGAGGTAGATTTGGAACTATGTCAGCCCTTTGGTTATTTGGCAAACTGTGGATGTTCCAGCATGCCTAACTGTGGCATTAATGTGATTGGACCATTTTATTGATAAGTTAATAATACACATGGCGCAAATTCTTTCACTTGATGCTTGCAGAAATCCTAAGTCGCAGACAGAGGTTGCATATATTTTAAAAGGGATTTTTGTGGTTTCCCCCAAATCATAGAAATAGTGGAAGAACCATCATGAAGCCCAGGGTTTTGTGTTTTCTGGCCAGTGCAATCTCTACTGTATGGTTCAGCTAGTGGCATGTCTTACCTATTTGAACAAGTGTAAGGCTTTTAATAGTAAGTTAATGAGACTTTTGTGACTTTTTTTTTTTTGCTTAAGTGTTTATATTCAAACTCATCTAACTTAAGATAAAACAATACAAAATGAAATGGAGGTTATACTTTAGCCTCTGTAGGCATGAGACGTATGATCTTGTGATTAAACAAAATTATAGTTACCCTTTCCTTCCTGCTCCACCCCAGGAGTATTGTGGAGTCAAAATGTCACCTCCTAATTTTACTTTTAAGTGCTGCTTCTTTGTGTATGGTGATGCATCGTTCTACGATGTCTTACACACTGGACAAATCACATACTTGCATGCCTTCGGATCGCTGAGTGTACAATTAATAGTCCATCTATCCAGTACCTATTGTTCTTCTCCGTTAATGACAATAATACATCTTTGGGGAGAAACTCTCTGTAAGCACCCACATTTGTTTCACTGGACTGGATTCAAACATGTTACATTTTCTTCTGAAACTGCTAAGATTATAGATGTTTTCCATCATTGATTTTCGAAAGCAAGTGCGTGAACAAGAAGCTCCCGGCTGCCCCAACGGCGTCAGTCTTCCCTGCTCTCTAGGAAGCCTGCCATGGTGCCATTTGCAGAGTGTTCCACTCTAAAGGCAGGAGCACGGCTCACTTCCCAGGGAGTGCTTCCTTGGACCCTGGAGTCGCTGTGGATCCTGCCAGTATTGGCATTTCCAAATAAGGATGCAGAGCATGCGTGTGCTGTCAACTTGATCTTTGAATACGAAGTTGCTGTGAATGGATAGAAATGCTAATGTGCCAGCGATCTGTGAAATACTTCACCGTGTTGGGCACACAACAAATTAACAGGTTCTTTCCTCTCATCAGGAAGAACATTGGAAAGACTGTCCTCTTTTGGTGTTGCGGGGAAGGTGTTCTCCAGTGGTTCCTTTCAGTTCAGGCAGAGGCTGCCTCGTGGGCGGCAGGGTCACAGCCGTGGGGCTTTCCTGGAGACTGGGCAGTGTTCCTAAGGGACTCGCCCCTCTTGGGCCCTTTTCTACAGTTGATAGCTTCAACATCCCAAGGGCGCAATTCCCACTTTGGGTTCTCAGTGCATTATTACTTGGAGTTAAATATAAAGATTTTCTACCAGGCCCTGTATTTATTTATATCCGTCCCCCATTTTTTCTTTGAAGTAGAAAATAGATAGAGATAGATAGTAGAGATAGATACTCCTGTTCCCATCCCCCCCATACCCATTTTTTTTTTTGCCCCCTTTCAAAATGCTTTGCAGATTTGTAAAGAAATGATTATTGAGCTTTTGGGGGGGGCACTGCTCATGATCTTCACAGCTTCGTGTAAGTAGCCTTTTAAATTTCTATTTTGATTTTGCAATTGATCGACAAAAATGGGAAGACCGAAAGCTAGTAGCTGGTGAGCAAGAAGGATTTGCCACATGAATAAAAAGAAACTGAAAAAAAAAAAATGTCCAGAAAGAGCAGACTTGCCTTCTGTTGAGGCTTTTCCTAGTCTCTCTGGTCAGAGAAGTCGCTCCACCACCAAGGGATGGAAGGTAGGTCCGAACCTTCCACTCCAGAACTTCCAGAGTCAGAAATTCCTGTTTGACGAGCCTTCGTATTTTACTGTGAGCAGACACAAAGATCAGTGGGGCAGGGAAATAGTTTCTTCTAAAAATATCAAAAGTTAAGAGTGCAAGATCGTCCCTTAAGAGAGAGAAGTGGGCAGACACTGTGAGCACCAACAAGAAGCACATCTTTTGGCACGGTCTCTGGCCTTCTCTTGTCGTGGCTAATCCAAAGTGAAGTCTTGACAAGACAGAACATTTCCTCATCCTCACAAAGAAGAGGAGACACCCTGACAGTGGACAAGTGGATCCTGGCCCTCCACCGGGCACAACATCCCCTGCTAGAATTTAATATGCTTTTCGGTTTGTCTTTTTGCCAGGAGCTCCCAAGAAATCTGAAAGGTGATAGGTGTGGTGTGTTCCCTTTCCATGAGGTTCCACTGACACTCTTTTCCTTGATCTTATGGCAATGCCAGCTTCTTAGGGCTTGAAGAAAGTATATATTTAAATATAGCATGAAAGTGAACATGAAATACTGAAAGAGAAATGTCTGCCTGGCAAATTGTGCTTTTCCTCCAAGAGGCTGACTCAACTTCTGTCTTGATTTACCTGCAGGAAAGTATCTTTTGCAGATACTACTGGAATTTTTCTAAAATTCCTCTTTTAGTTGTGTCTCTGTCACCTGCTTTACTTCTGCTATTTTTAGCCAGGCGCCAAAGACCTTACAGCTTCCTCAAGTGAAGGGTAAAGAATTAAGATCTGTTGTAAACAAAGACTCATCACAATATTTTTTTCTCCTTTTTGCTGTGATAGCTTCCTTCAAATTCTCTTTTGAGTCAACTTTCATTGCTTAGAACCTTAGAGGACTTAGACTCTCTAAAAGAGAGATCTTTGTCAATTTTGCTTCCAGAATCTTTGGAGAGGCGAGGCCCCTAACAAGCGACAATGAGAGTGACTTCTCTTCCCTGTTTCCACATTACAACTCTAGATCCGGGAGAAGCCATAAGTTCATCCATCTAGGAACTTGTTGAATTCATTTAGTTGAAGTTGTTGTGTAGGGTGAAATACTTAATTTAATGGATTTGTGATAAGAAAATGAGTTTTTGGTATAACTTATCACTGCACCTGGAGAAAAAACTGTTGTAGAAGGAGAAGCTTCTCTGAGACCAGAGCATTTCCTTCACAACTAGTCTAACTTGGCAGCTAATGTAATTTTATGTAACAAAGTAATTAGATAGAATTCATTCAACTAATTAATTAATTTTATCATGGCAGTGTCAGACGCTAAGGGCTGGAGTTTTCCCTTTAAGAAAGAAAGGCTCCCTCCTGGATCATTCCTTCCATCTTCATGTTAATCATGCCCACCTTCACCCCTTAAAAATTATTTGTGAGACTGAAGTATGGTAGAAATTTCTCCGTTGTGATATTTCTTTCCCGTATACACTTTGTACTTTATTTTGTGATGGTAAAGAAAAACATATAGTGAAGTATTGCCTATGTACAGAGTCTGGAAATATTATTTTCTTCTATCATTCTTCTAAGTTGAGTTTTGTGGTGATCTTATTTTTATCTCTCCATCTATGTTTGCAGGATGGTCTCTTTCCCCCAAGTGTTAATGTAAACACATTTTATTTTGAGACAGATCAGTTCACTTCCCTCTGGAAATCCATTCCTATAATGTGGTAAACCTCAATATAACTCTCTGGTCCGAATGACATTTCATAACTGTGTACAAATCAAACATACTGTTGATATTAAATGACAACATTTAATGCTTATGTCAACAATTCACTTAAGTCTCATTTCATTAAAATACTCCTGATCTGCAGGGAAGCCTCTTGTCTGCATGGATAAAGCACTTGACTTTCACCTCTAGTTTCCAGGTTAAAGTGCATTTGGTGAGCTGTGCATCAGACGGATTTCATAGTTTCTGGCCAACGGGGTCAGAACCAGAATCTGGTTTAGGTAATCGAAGGAAATCTTGGCCACTTAGATGAGAGAGCATCAAAACCGAAGCTTCCCTCTCATGCCTGTGTAAGTCAACTTGGCGTTAGGGATAATTTTCCAAAAAATCTTTGAGCGTTCAAATAATGAACATGATTCAGAATGTGAACTCTATTCACTACTTGGCCTATTCTCCCTGAATGTTCTACCTTCTCCCTTCCCTAATCCAACCCCCACCCCCCTTCTTCATTCTTGTCTTGAGGCTCTTTCTGTGGCCACCTAGCACTCTCCTGCCACCCTCCCCGGGACCCCATGGCTTGTTTCCCAGGCATCATGATTGACTCGGCAGTCTTCTGCACACATGCTCCTCTGATTGTTTCCTTAAGAGTCTGGAACGAAGCCCAGCACATGTGGGGCTCTCTTCTTCCTCCTCACTTAGCATGCGGAGTGTTTCCCCCACTTCTAGAGTCTTGGTATCCCCACTTCAAGAATTGGCCTTTTATTGGGATTGCTTGTGTCTTAAGCTGAAGTCAATGTAAGTCAATTGAATAAATCATAATAGTTGCCCCTGCTGTATGAATAATCTAGCAACATTTTTTGTTTTCTATAACTCATTGGAGTTTAGGGGGAGGCTGCAAATCCCCACCTAAATCTTTGCGTTGTGCCTCCTGTGATCCTGCGCAATGCAGAATGATAAATAGGGAGGGGGCGATGAGCTTTGTGGTTGTGAGGACCTGACACCTCCACATAGCCACAAGGGGTTCATGCCAAATCTGGGGACATGGGGTTGTGCCAACACAGGTACCCTACCCCCCCACCCCCGCTTTCTGAAAGTTTTCATCTCGCCACTTTGCTTTTATGAAAAGTCGGCATTAGTGCCATAGCTGAAGGGCATTTTTGCTTTTACTGCAAAAGGCAAAAAAGTGAAAACAGATTTGAGTTTGTTTCACAGCAGTCCTCCCAGAAGCAGCAGCTCCCAGCAGCAAGAGGGCCCCCAGCTCCCTCCCTAGAGCTGGTGCTGGGGCTGCGGGCACACCCCAGCGCCCCAGCCTGGGCTGTCTGTTAGTGTTTGCCTCGGCTGCACGTGCTACTTGGCATGACTTGGTAGGCAGTTTTCTGGGGCTTTTATTTAACTCCTGGGTAAGTGAGTGTCAGTCCCCTCTCCACTTGGTGGCCCAGGAAAGGTCCCATCAGGACATTCGACTTGTGCATGGCGGGGGAAGCCTGCCCGTGCTGAGATCCCCGCGATCGTTTTCAGCCCCGCCACTCAGGGGCGATGTGAAGTGGCTGCGGGGCTCCTCTCCAGTCTTGATAACCGAAGGAAGGCAGATAATTAATACAGCCAAGATGACAGTGGCCCATAATTGGCTGCGTATTATGAAGTTTAGACACTTCCCTTCCTTCTCTCTATGAGAGAAAGAAATTGCTCTAGCATATGTGAGTAGAAGACATAAAACTTGCTTCAGCAGTATTTTTATTTCCAAATTATTCTTAAAGCTATTTAAGAGTCACCACAGAACGTGCTTTACAGAAGCAATTTCATGGCTCCTTTAGGTTTTTGTGTAAATCCAGATAACTGAAATGTTAGCCCTGATTCATTATTGAAAAGACAGGAAGTACACCAGAGCTGATGGTGAAAAATGGGTGCGGTACAAAGGAATTGGGTGGGGGTCCCTTCCGTTCTTTCAGAGGACTTCTGTTGTGATTGGTAACGTCAGGGACATTTGAAAGATGATCATTATTTGAGAAATGGCTCTGAACTAGAAACTTGCTAGCTTTGAGTCCCGTTAATACTGGCAATGATAGCCATTTTCCATTCCATGAGATCAATTTGGAACTTGAGCATAATTTTATTTCTGCTTCACAGTTCTTAAAATCCTGTTTGGAAATGTCATTAGGAGGATAAGGGATGTAATGAAAAATACGTTTTCTCATGTACCAAATCAAAGTGTATAGTTATGGAGTGGCTATCTATACCGAACAACAGTTAGCAAAATGAATCGGCTGCTTTCTACATTTGAAGTTGCAGAGTGTAAAATTCAATGAAACATCCAATAACTGGAAAGATCGCATCAGCATCAAGGATGCATTTAGCGGGTTTCCTCCTACCACATTACCAGAGTAGAAGCACAGTTTAGAACCAAAAATAAAAGCTATGAATGAAGTTAAGAATTGTGGGAGGCCTGGAGGTAGAAAGATAAAGTAGGAGTGACAGTGCCTGCAGACCCAAACTGGGCTGCATGCAGAAGGCGCCGACAGGGAGCTGGGGCTTTGGGGACCCGTGTTTCATGAGAATGGTGTGCTTGTCAGCTCCTGCCATGGAAGCCCAAAAGTTACCATTTGCAACTGGCATCTGTCGGGCCCCTCCTTGGGCCAGAGCACCTCATTCCTAGTGGCTGAATTTGCCAGGTCAAATAGAATGACTGTGCCCGATTCTCAGGTTGTATGCAAAAAATAAGAGGAGGGCTTTCCTCCCACTTTCATTGGTGAACAAAGCTTTTTTTTTAAATTTAATTATTTATGCATACAGAAATGGGGTACATTCAGGGGCCGTGAGAGGCTTCACCAGGAACAGAGTGGGGAGCAGAATAGGCGGATCGATGAAGTACACTGCTGAGGGGAGCAGCGTGTGGGTCAGGAGAGGTCTGTTGTGCCATGTGGGTCAGCTCCGGGGTGGGAGCGAACTCACACTGAAGTGGCCACGGTTTGGCTTAGCTTCTCAGTGGATCACTGCAACCCGCTGCGCCACCAGGGAGGGCCCTGAACAAAGCTTTTTAAAATGTGAAGGTATTCCATAAATAACTGAATTGGATGAATAAAAGGGGGAAAGAGACAAGATTTGTTTTTTTCCTGGACAGGTTTGTTTTCTTTAAGAAGATTTGGCATATTATTTTTTGCATGCATAAAATGGAAACCAGAATGCAGAAAATGGGATGCAATTTAAGGTGTGTGTGTGTGTGTGTGTGTGTGTGTGTATGCACGCATGTGAGTGTGTGAGCACCACAGAAATATATAATCCGATTGTTGAACTCAACTAGAATGTTTGGAACAATAAAGTTAAGCCATTTTGAAATACTGCTCTTTATGCATTGGCTTAGGAAGTACATGTTTTCCTATAAAACACTGAGAGCATTAAGTGATGACATTGCCAGGGAAACACACCTTGCCATCTTAAATAGTAGATGCAACTTTTAAGAATGCAAATGTGGAAATCTGGCAGTGGAAAATTACAAGAAGCTCACATATTCTTGAATTTTCTCCATCTGAGTTTTAACTAGGGGCTGCTTCTGATTATGGCTCTTCCAGGGGGAAAACAGTTTTACAGGACTGACCTTAAGTGCAAAATGGATAGTAATTCAAAGCCCTGAGGGGGCTTTAGAAACGAAGGTAGCTTATTGGTTTTGGCAGGGAAAGGGTTGGCTGGTAAGACCATTGAGCCCCTTAACTGAAAATGCTGACAAGCTGAGCAGGAAGCATGTGTGCTATACCAAGCACAGTCAGTCATTATTTTCATTGGCCACATGTACTGCTCCCAGTTTCAGGTAGTCTGTCCATTTTGTCAGTAATCTAATCTAGGTCGGAAAGGCTTGGGGTGTAACTGCTATTGTTGAGCACCCCTGCAGGCATCCCTGGCAGGGTCTAGTCCGACTTTTAATGAGGAGCCTTGCTTTATGTTGGGGTCCTGCTGGTGGCTTGCAGTATCTATTTTGGGTGTTTTAAGGTGGGGTTTAGCTCTTGAAATTGAACAAGGTGCCTACCTGAAAGATGTTGAGATCCCCACCCCCACCTCTGCCCTTGTTAAGTTGATAATTAGGTGAAATTCTTAGAGGGATTGTGTCAAAGGTGATAGCTTTCCTTTCAAAGGGAGAGTGATTCTGAGGATTTGAAATAAAGAATTTGAAGACAGAAGCTTAATGTATTTGATGTCTTCTGTATTTTTATAGTAATTTTATTTCACAATATGTGCCAACAATACATGACACTTTGAATAATGTATTTTTATACTCCTTTACCCAAGAATTAAACTGGTACAGTTACAAGATGTGGGAATACATATTGACTTTGTAATATTGCTACTAAGCCCATTCTTTTTCTTGCTTTGCCTGGCAGTGATGCTCTCTCACTCCCAGCCCTCAGCACAGCTTCATCTGTTATTCAGGGTAGGTAATGTGCCGTGATTTTTATTTTCCTGAAATATTGTGGCATGATTTCTATTTTTCTAAAATATTGCCTTGAGAAATGAAGAAACAAAATGATCACTACATAATTTTTACAAGTTTCATATACAAATGCAGGTTGGTTCTTCGTTGACATCATTTTGGGAAAATCCTTGGCAAGAACAAGAGGCATTTCTGCACTTTGCCGCGTCATCTTTAGGTCAACTAAAGTGTTGTGGAAAAAACACTTGGGCTTCAGGCTCAGTAAGCTGGTTTTAAGTAAGCCTTCACTTTTTTCCCAGTCAGATACATGCACACTGTTGGGATATTCTTTTCCTAACTCGTTACTCTACCTAGACCATCTAGGAACTTTAGTAGTAGAAATAGGTTCATTTTCTGGCCAGAGTAGAATGAAGAAGGGAAGGGGAGGCCTTTGAAGAAGAGGGATGAAGGGAACGCAGTCATTTGTGATTTTTATTAAAATATGTGTTTATTGAGCAATAGCTCCGCATCAGGCATTAGGAAACTATTAACTTGGGTCCAAAGGAGAACAAGAAGCAACACAAGCCACCGTCATTTAAACAGGTGAGTCGATACAGCTCAGCATAGACTCATTCACTGTAATGAGAGTAGGAAAAATAAGGAATTGGCTAGTACCTAGTAAAGAGAATTCCAAGGTTTATGGGAAGATCAGATACAAGCAGCAGCTGCCACACTTGGACTGAGGTTGAGCACCCAAGAATCCCTTCTCTCCCAGGCTGATCCCTATAGTATTGGAGCACCAACAGCCATGTTCCCTGTGGCAGAGAGGTGGCTGTCGATCAAGCTGAAAATGAACCCTCTAGGCCGCTGGGGGAAATGATTTGTGAGAAGGTGTTGCTTTGGAGGCATCTTCTGATGGAAAATTGCCTGAAGAAGGTGCTGGAGAAGGTGCTGGTTTTAGGATACATCTGGTGGCCCCGCACTGGGGAATCTGCACCTCAGGGGCTGGCCTGGACAGGGAGGGCCTTTTGGTAGTGGCCCTCCAGTGCCTTCTGCTGACGCACTTAACACTGTTTCAGTGGATCAAGGGAAACCATGGGAGAGGGCCCAGATCTGTTTCTACAGGATAGACAAAATGGGTGAATTAGGAGTTGCAATGAAATAAATCACCACCAGGAAGGAAATCTGTGCTCTTACTATTTAACACTAAAGAAAGTAGAAGTCAATATTATCCCTTTTTGGCAACTGAAAAAAATTAAGCTTTAAGTGATTAAATCACTTGTGCAGAGCTACATAGCTAATAACGGCACGTCCACATTTCAAACCCAGCCTTGTAATTTTCTAAGGCTCATGTGCTTGCCTCTAACCTGCTTGAAATATTGGTACTAATAGTGCAATCTAGAAACGATAATTGCATTGAATACTCTTGTCTAGTATCATAGCAGAGAGATCTCACCTCTCACTTGTCCTAAGGACGAGGGCAGTGTATGGAGGACCATCTGTTGTGCTTTTACCATATGTGATAGGAAATTGAAACTTAAAGGCTTAGAATTCATCTATTTCAGTGGAGTTCTAGAAGCCTCCTATCAATTTGAGTTCAGCTTGCATACCTGTTCAGCCATTTATTTGATAGCTGCCAGGAATCTCAGTCTGGCTCTCTGGAGAGCAGGGACTGAAGGTGGCGATGGCGGTTGGTTTGTTACTAGGAATGCTCCCTTTTCCACCTCCGATGTCCCCCTGCCACCCCAAGATTGCCTTGCCATGACTCACTGTTCTGGATGTTTCTTTGCTTGAGATTGAATGGACACCACTGCTCTTTTGGAACCCCTGTGGTCTTGTTAGGCATCTTACGTTGACTTGATTTTGGATAATAGATTTATACCTCAAATTTGGTGGAAGTATCCTTTTCAGCTGATTTACACGATAATTTTTGGAATTACCTCATTTTTTGACTTTGGGTGAGTTATTTCACCTCTCCAGGGCTTAAGTCTTTCGTCCATTCTTTAATCTGTGAGGTGGGTTGGGCTTTCTAAAGCTCCTCTCATCTCAGAAACCGTCAGTGACTATTTCTAGTTTGACGTCTTTTGGCAGCAGTGCCAAAAGTGAGCTTTCAGTAGTCTGATCCTGTCCCTGGCAAGTAGTTGATGACTTACAAATACATGGAGAGAGAAATGGAGAATAGTGTGCTGTACTAGTGAGAATGTGGCTTTGGAGTCAGACCCACAGATGTTGAAATTTTAGTGCCGAAACTTGGTTATGAGGCCTTAGCTTACGATTCATTTTTCTGTGGCCTTTTATTTTGTATTGTGGAAGAGCCATTTCTGGACCTTTGTATTCATGTAGAGTAAGGGAACTCTTGCATGTAAAGCACTTTGTACAGTCACAGGCACATAGTCGGTGGTCTGTAAATGAGATATTATTACTGTAAAATTAGAAGCTCCTTGAGGCCCAGTCTTCATCCTACTTGAATTGCTGGTAGTGCCAATATCTAACAGCACCCAGCCACATCACAGTTCTGAACAGATATGCTTATATCCACGAGGAGAGTCCTTTTCAGATTGTCTTTATAAAATAAATGTTTTTCATATGAATAATCACACTAGAGTTGATCTGTTTTCTAAGCTTTAATTGCTCGTATTCTATCTTAAAGAAGTACTTCTTTGTAATTTTAATAAATTTCCTATTAGTAATTTTCTGACTACATGATCCTTTGATTTTTTTTAAATCATTATTACATGGCATAATAGTAGGAACTATTATGGATTCACAATTGCTAGTCATTATTCCAGGCAATTTCCACAACACTAATTCTTTTAAGATTCATCACTCTTTCGTAGTCTCCATTGTCTAGATGAGAAACTGAGGCACTGGCAGTTGAATAACTTGCCGGAGTCACGTAGCTCCTACGTTTGGAGCAGCAGCTTGGCCCAGATACAATACTCTTCACTCCTACCTTACATTACTTGGTTCCACTAGCCTTTTGAAACACTTCGTCAGAGGTTACTGATAAAAATACAATCAAACTCAAATCAGCCCAAGTCTAGAATGAAAGGGTAGGTGTATCGTTCAAGGCAGCTTCACATAAATCTATTTTTAAGGCTTTAAATACATTTGGGGGGAGGGATTGTCTTCCATTTTCCAAGTGACTTCTGAGATCAAGAATAGCAAAAGCCAACCATGTAACTTTTATGTTTAAAGATTAAAATGCATAAATAAATATTTTTTAAAAAACGATTAAAATTATCTTTGACGCATGATCTCTTCCAGTTATTCATCCTCTTCCATGCCTGAAACATAACCTTGCCTTCCCCCTCCACTTTCCCCTTGTCCACCGCCACTTAACAGCGATAACAAGGTTTGGCTCCGTGGAGTCTCACCTTTCTTACATGGACTTAGAGCAAGTTCTACCAGTGTGTCTAATCTGCTTACTGACATAACCTTTTACTACTTAAGTAGTCTTTTAAACATATGGAGACAGATTTATTCCTGATAATGTAAAATAGAAGTGATTTGATTTCATAATAATGAATAAAATGACATCAGTGGCATATTCTCGGATTGCATTGGTGAAACCCCCACATTGTCCTCTGGTGCCCCACTTCCAGGGCATTTGTAGATAGAGAGATCTGAGAACTAGGGAACCTGGATGAAGTATATGTATGTTCAGATGCCAACAGCTTATTTGATTTCTCCCTGTATTTTCGTAACAGCATTATTTCCACTGTTAGGAAAAAGATTGGCTTGGTAGACTTTAGGAACCACTTTAGTCAGCGTGGATAAATGAAAAAACACAAGTGATCAGCTTTCATCATGACAAATGGAAACTGTCATTTAATTTTTATCCCCAATTATACAGCTCCGGGACCAATTTTTCAGGTGGAATGTTGGAGCCATTAAAAAGAAATAAGTAAACTATACCATATTCCATCATTTTTCTGGCAGCTAACCAATGATCTGTAGCCTTATTACATGTACGTTTTTATAGAGATATTTTTTCTCTTAAGTTTGCAGAAGGATTTATTAACTCTTTACTGATTTCTTCTGGAATGCATATCTAAATGAATTTTCTTTTTATCACTCAGTGTTGGTTGGGCTTTACCTTTCATTTTAACTGACAGCTATATTCATTTTTGCCTTTTCTGGGTTTTGATTACTACAGTTGCATGGGGTGATTTTTTTTTTTTCCAGCTGGAGTTATGTTAATGGACCTAATGTTGGTTACAGATTATGTTCCTTTGGAATTCCGAGTCTGATTTATTAGAAAAATAATACATACATAAAGCCCAGCCAACTACTTCTGTGTGCTTCCTTGATACTAAAATGGTGTGCTCTCTTCACTGCCCTCATTTTGTCTATTCTTCCATTATGGCACTTGATCTGTTTGATATCTGATTTCATGACCATGTTCCTTGGTAATCTGAAATTTAGAAGCTATAGATACTTTACTGTTTGGCTTTTATATTTTGCATGCACAAACTTAGCAGAATCTTGGTACACATTTGATACACAAAAGATATTTTTTGAATGATGAAATGCTTTTTTTTTTTTTTTTCGTTTGGAGGATATTGTAGTTAAACATTCTTCAAAACTATTGAGATCTTTTGAAAACACTAAAACCCTTTATAGCCATACATTTAATCATTTTGATTCCATCTAGAAATTTTTTGCATGTTTGAATTTTACAGGTGAGATCAAAGATTACCGGTGATTTGCCTGATATTAAGAATCCTGAAGAGAAGTGTTGTTGGGATGGGAGGATGGGAAACAGATTGCTGGCTTCCAAACCAAGACAGGCACTCTGTTTGGGCCTTTGTGCTCAAATCGTGTGGTCTACTATAACATCATAAAAAACATGACCGATTCGTAAGTAAGATCTGAGGTTACAGTCAGAAGACCCGATTGTTGGCATTTCAAGAAGTTGGCTATATGAGGAGGCCTGTTATCTGCATGAGGACTGTTTTTGCATCTTTATTTCCCTAATGAGCCAGTCACTGGAGTCTGTGGCTTAGAACCAGAGAATGTTTGTCCTTACTTGACTTAAGGGTCAGAACAGCTAAACTTAAGTTTTCAATAAAAGAAGTACCATAGTGTATTGTGAGCAATAAGGCAACATTTTCTTCAGATGTGTGCCTTGGCATATGCTTAGAGGAGAAATGATACCCTCTTGTATTTACTTATAAAACTGTCATCTGGTACCTTTATCATTAGAATATGCAAGTAAGCTTATAAACATGCTGATGAAAGAACTCTCTTGGCTGGGGATCTTGATAAGTAAAAGGTGTTAGATCGTGTATCTTATCCTCAGGGGTGCCGGGCTGAACAGCTGCTCTTAGCCTTATTAATTCCCGTAGACTCCTGCTTCCAAAGAACCAAATGGCCTTTAGTACGAGTCACTATCACGGGAAGTTACTTTTAGACAAGCTGTTTGTTGGGAGTGTTGACAAAATAGTCTAGTATAGAATACAGCGTAAGATGAGGGGTGTTCTTCCTGACTTCTTTTCCCTACCATTTATAAGGAGGATTAAACTCAGTGACATAAGTAGTCATGATTGCTGATCTGTCATAAACTATTGCTGTGGTAGGTATCTAAGGCTACACTGGGTCTTCCAATGGGAGGAAAAACTCCAGGCCTTGACCACCTTCACTGATGGTGAGATGGTAATATTCTGTCCATTCTCTCCTGTTACAAATGAGGACTTCTGTTGGGGCTTTCCTAGGAGGTGTGGGGGCATTGGGATTTGCACTTGGTGAGTCACAGAATTGCACAGTTGAAAGAGACTGGAAAGAAAGTTTTCAGCTTGAAGCTTTAAAGTAGGCCTTTTCATTTCTAGAATGGAATGACTTTTCACATATTATGATGACATTAATTGTTCTCTGTAACTAACAATCTACCTATTGGTCCCTTGCCTTGCTCCCCAGAGCCTAATCCTTGCTTGTCACTGTACATTTAGTGTGACACCTTGAGTGTACAGATTGTTTTATGTTCCCTTATATATTAAATACTTTAACATCCCTATGCTTTTGTCATATGCTCTGCCTTCAACCTTCCTTGTCATCCTAATTGTTGAATGATTGAATTCAGAAGTCAGTTCTCTGTATGTCTAGTACTCTCATTGCTTCTCTCTCTTATTCCCCTTTTAGAGTAAGATGGTCTTTCTGAGATGTACACTGTTCACCTCTCTCCTACAGTTCACTCCTCTCACCCCCCAGAATACGCACATACCTCATACTAGCCTACACTTCATACTATGTTATAATTTCCTGTTTGTTCAGGGGGTTCCATTCTGGACTGAATTGTATGGAGACATCAAATCTTAAATGTATCATGAATTTTGGGTTCCTAAGGCAATGTCCACTCTTAGTAATATGTCACTGAATGTATATTGTTCCTGTCAACTTAGAGTAGAAGTAACTATCACTTTTCCTGTATTGCTTTTTCTTTTACTGATTCCCTATATAGTCTTTTTTTTTGTTTGTAGGTATAGATATTAAGATACATGATTATACATTAATCATTGAACTTAAGACAGTTGAGACTCTCAGGACTGTTAAAGTTGCCTGATTGGGAGCTTTGCACGAAACTGGAAGTTGAGGAATATTAAGAGTGGTGCTGGAGTTATTCCAGAACAACCTTTCATGGATTTCAGAGTCCTGATTTCTTTCTGAAGACATCAGTCTACAGTAGCTGGGTGATTGGTGTGAGTGAGATGAGTATCTGGCTCACTTTATGGAATGTTCAATCATGGTTACAGATTTAATAGCATATTGAGCAGCATTCTTATTTAAGAAATCTCAACCTGATCATTAATGGCACATTAAGAACTCACCTACTCTTACCAAGTGGTGGGTTAGGTCTTTCTCCAATGTGTTTGCAGTTCCATGTAGGAGCTAAATTATTATTAAGTGTCTTGGTAAAAATGAAATAATATTCTATTTCTTTAGAAAATCATTTTTGTCTTATGGCATATTGAATACCTCTGTAAGCTCTACCCATTACTTGAATGGTCAAACCACCGTGGCACTGAAATATGTCTCCATTAGTGTCTTCCATCCTTCTTTGGAAGGTACAGTACTGCTCATCTTTTTCATGTAATGGAGAAACTCAACTGGCATGGGTGTGATTGCTGAGCCCGCAGAGACTCAGATGGCAGGCAGAATGTTTTAATTTTTTTTTTTCAGAAGAAAAAAGGTCATGTTCTAGTTCATATTTCCAAGGGCAATGATGGCTAAAACAAGGCTTAGAAGCATTGAGCATCCAGTTTTTTCAGAAGCTCAGTAGGAAAACGTCACAAACCAGGGTCAGTTGATCATGGTTCACGTGGTAGGTTGTTGGTCCCTCTAGCCTCGTGTGAGACTCATTCTTGCAGCAAGTGGCCTTTCTTACTAATCGAACTTTGTTGCCTGCATGGGTCATTTCTGGGGCAGTTCAGTGACTTATGAATACAGAGGCATAGAATTTTTAAAATTTGACCTCCCTCTGAAAGTCCAAGATACACATACAAGGAGGGACGATGTATGTCTCTGAACAGTAGCAGTAAAACATCCGACTTGATTTTTTTTCCTGTTGAAAGCACTTTATTTTGACTTATTTTCCATTCAAAATTTTATCTAGTATTTAATAAGCACCTAATATGTGCTGGTCACTGTATGGGGTGATAGTTCCCACTCAGGGAACTATGGTCTGCAGCAGAGATAGAATCAGCTCGAGAATAGAGGGCGTGCAGGCAGATGGTCACAGTTGGTATGTGTGGTATGTATAGAGAGTGCCTTTGTCAGGAGAAAAAATGTTTTCTGTTCAGCATATTGGTTCAGTGATGATATATTTTGAGCCAAAATTGGAGCTCTAAAGATGATGGGGAGAGAAGATTATACCAAATAATCTTTACGTTTGTCTCGGAAGCCCAACTATGATGGGAATATTTATATAGTTCAGCCATTAAAATATATGGATTTCTGGGGCATTTCAGAGGTGTAGAATTTTTAAAATTTGACCTGCCTCTGAAAGTCCAAGATACACGTTTGCTGTACTTTTATGGTTTCTGCTACTTGTGGAATTACTAATACAGGAACAGGTCTTTTTAAAAAATGTGTTGCAAACAATTTACTAAAAACTGAATCATTTTAGGAAGTCTCTATTCTACTCTTGTGTTTTGATGGCAAAAGTAAACCAGAAAAAAACGAGCAATTGCCCGTGCTCAATGCAGATATTATTAAAAGACCTTCTGTGCTTCTGGAATGTTGCACATTCCCTCTCTCCAAACACAGCTTGGCTGTGCTTTGTCACTAAAGTTGATCTGAAATTTCCCATAGATTACTCTGAAATGAGTGTACCTTCATGACTTTGCATAATTGTTTGCCTTTAATATCGTCAAGATCAGCACGTGGACATCCCTGCAAAACATTAAAGAATTGGTCCTTTGAAGCTGCAGCCTGTCAGCAGACCACACCCTTTGAGGCCACGAATAGAAAAGCACAGAGCGCTTCAGTGTATTCACTCATCAAGGGTAGTATGGAAGGCTCAGTAGACGAAGGTGTGCAAAGTAGTGAACAGTTTCAAGAAGAGAGCAGCTTTCGGGTTTCTCTCCCTTTTGGTCATGCTGCACTTAAATGACTGAGATGGACTTCTTTGTGGACACCTCTTACAAATGACACCACGGTGGCAGCACTTCAGGAACACGAAGGTCTTCCTTATGCCCATAATATCTTTCCCTCCACCCACCCATTCTTTTACCTTTGACCAATTTGTTTTTGGAGGGGAGTAAGTGGGCTGGTAATGAACAGCTCATTAGACTTTCATAAAATCATCTTACTGAGAGTCCCTTGCTGGACGTTCTGGGGCTCAGAGATTGCCTGTTGAAAAGGTCTCTGGTTTGGGTAAAGTTGTGTATTTCTTTGCGTGGCAGATCTGCTGGTGACTTAGTGCACTCCCCGATGATAATGCTTCACCTTTAATACAGCTTGACAGGATTTAACCACACATGCAACAAATCAATGCAGGCTGGAGCACAGATGCACTTGATCTATATTGTTTGTCTTCTTTTGACTGATGCAGGCAAAAGAAACCATCAGATAGCTTCTTGGTTAATACAGCTTTGTTCTGTAAAAGGAGGTAGTGATGTATTTGAGGATGCATATATAGACAAGACCTGCAATGAGGAGGCTACTACCAGTCTGGACAATGAAAAGTTAATATTCAGCTAAACTATGTTATAAAAGGAGCTTGAATCTTTGGAACAGACCACATTATATGCAGATTCTCTGCTATTTACTAGTGTCATTGAAAAATATAGCCCACTAAAAATTTTAAATGATCCTTTTAATGAAAGCTGTGTCATTTGTGAGTGGCACTTACCTATAAATATTTTAAGAATTGTGAAAATAAATTGGACATAGGCTTGTGATTTGTTTTTCTTTCTTCTTTTCTTTATTTTTTTTTTTTACCCCTTCCAAACCTCCCTGAACAGTTCTGTCTGATTTGTTTCATATTTTCCTTCCACTGCTGTAGAACATCTGTTGGAAAATAATGCTTGTCCTGTCAGTTTCCAGAATCAGCAGCAAACCAAAGTGTGTGCTCAAGGTAGATGTCAGCATTCCGTATTGCTGCTGAAAGACACCAGACTGCTGAAAAACAGAACTAATCCTGGATTGGAAAAATTCACTGTGAATAAAAAGGTCTGGACCCTTCTATTCTGGAATAGGAAACTCACCCCAAAATGCACCAAGCGGATACCAGCAAAGATGTGATTTTTGGCACCAATACAGGATGATTATTGCCTATTATTTAGTGGACATTCTTTGTTCTGAGACTCGGGTGTACTGTTTTGCAGGACGCTCACAACAGATCAATAGTAATTTTGTTATGGGCCAGATGTCAAAGCAGAAATGTGCTCTCAAATCCCATTGACTTGCTGTGACCACTAGTATGCTGAACTACATTCGCTCAGTAGCCGGGCGTTTCACGTTGTCCCGTAGCTCTGTCCTCTTTCCTGGGGAGCCTTAAAGCTGTGTATTGTTAGTCCAGATGTCCTTGTTGAGTTCTCCTTTCTCTATTACATAGCTCTTCGGGTCGAGAGTAGAAAACCCTCCCCTTCTCTCCGCCCTGGTAATGAGTTGGGTGTGCAAGTAACATCCACCATAACTTTTGGCCACAGGTGTTGTTTTTATGGGAATAATAAAATCGGTGGTAGGGAAATGAAGGAAAGTAGACAGCAGGAAGTGTGTTTTCCTCTTAGCTTCTCTGTAATACCACTTTGAAGTTTTAATTTTGTGTGGTTAAGATTTAGGAGTTGAACGTTTCACGATGAAATGGAACAGGCATGCCTACTTCCTACTGCTTAGTACATTCCTGTTTTTCACTTCTGCTTCTGTGAAGCTGCTGGTTATCCACGGCTTTTGAACAGGTGAGTAGCCACCATCTACAGTCAGAAAAGTTATTACCTGAGAGTAAAACGGCAAAGAAAGTCAAGAAGGTGAATTGTGTGTCTCTGTGGTTGCTTAGGGAGGCAACCCAACTATATTTACCCCAAGTAAAGACCTGAAGGCTTTCAGCATTAAAAGAAAGAAAGAAAAACAACAACAACAAAATCCAAAAAAACACGTGGCACCATCTTGCCCTCTTGTATCACCTGATGCTATGAAACCAGCAACACGCATGCATTTCCAGTTTACCCTAATAGAGGGGTCACCGAGTAAGACCCTTGAGGGGCAGCAGGTACTTCTTGGTCAGTGCAGAGCCATTATTACCTGGATATGGCTTCATGGAGTCCCTGCTGCATGCCATCTGGTACTCAAGGAGTACCAGAGGATTTTATGCGTTTTTAGGATTTCATAGCTTCTTGAAGTTCAACGTATACTCAGCTTTTGCCAAACCCAAAAACCAGGGATATGGCGTCATCTAATCCCTGCTGCACGCCATCTTTGTAGAGAAGCTTTAGTACCAGGGGATTTTATGAGTTTTATAGCTTCCTGAAGTTCACCAGCGTGAACATCAGCTTTTACCAAACCTGAAAATAAAGAATTGCTGGGCTTTTTCTTAAAGGGACAGTGCTTGACTCTGGGCTGTGTGGTCTCTCGCAGCCCCTCACTGCTGGGTGACAGCAGCACAGGGAACGTGAGCTAGCACCACTGTGCCCTAAAATGCTGTCAGGGAGTGGAAGGTTTGGAAGGTTTGCATTTCAGTGGATCTTCAGGTTTCATGAAATTTCCTTTTGACTTTTCTCAGTCACTTAAATATGTCAAAACCACTCTTACCTGTTTGACTGGGTTTGCTGCGCCTTGCTCTAGACCTTTCATTGTCCAGGATTCTTTTTATTTTTTTTTTTTAAGATTTATTTATTTGTGCATACAGAAATTGGGTACAG
>NW_004567126.1:22051243-22132762 GCF_000260355.1 Condylura cristata
GGGGAGCAGAACAGGCAGATCTATGAAGTACACTGCTGAGGGGAGCAGCGGGCGGGTCAGGAGAGGTCTGCCTCACCATGTGGACTCCTCCGGAGCAGGCGGGAATCGAACTCATGCGGAAGTGGCTCTAGATTCTCAGTGCAGTGCTTTAACCCGCTGCGCCACCAGGGAGGGCCTGTCCAGGATTCTTAACGTTATTAGTGAATTTGAAACTCCGTCATATTTTAACTGAGTTTAGTAGCAATGTGTGTGAGGGAGTGAAACTTTCATCAACAATCATAATCATCCTTGGAAAAGTGATATTCTAATCTGACTTCAACATTTTACAGACATTCTTTTTTTTTATTTAAGATTTAGTTATTTATGCACGCAGAACTGGGGTACAGGTCAGAGCTGCAAGGGGTTGAGAGGATTCACCAGAGACAGAGTGGGGAGCAGAACAGGTAGACTGTTAAAAGACACTGCTGAGGGGAGCAGCAGGCAAGATGAGAGATGCCTGCTGCTCCTGTGGGTCACCTCCCCGGCTGGGGATCGAACTCGTGCTGAAGGCTGTGAGGCTGGCTTCCCAGTGCTGTGCTTTAACCTGATGCGCCACCGGGGAGGCAGACATTCTTACAGAGTGTCATTCATTCATTGTAACTGGCGTTGGCTCAGGAATGGAGGGGCTTGAGGAGTGGCAGGGAGAGGTGGAAACCAGCAAGGGTCCAGGACATCAGTGACCAGCCTCATTATACACCAGCACAGTTAATTACGATTCTTCATGAGATTTCTCAACCCCATTTTATAGGTAGGAAACCAGACAGGGAGGGTTGGGGGACTTGCTGAAGGTCCTACAGCAGATGGTGGACTCTGGGCCCAGCCCAGGCTAAGTGCGTCAGAACAGAGAAATACATGATAAGGCTGGTTGAGAGGACACTTAGCTGACTGCCTCGAATTTGGTAGGTCCTCTCTATATATTATTGACTTGTCTATAATGAACGGGAAGGGTGAGGAGGGACTTAGCAATAAAGCTGCAGGGACTAGAATACGATGCCTCTGTCAGAGGTTCAGCTAAAACTTGCAGTCAATGTATGTTGTGTCAAGCCAAGAATATGCTTTTGGAAACCAAAGAGGAGTAATAACTATCAAAAGTTCAGGGAGACTCATATATTTAAAAATGTGGCAAATCATAGCTATTGACAACAGCGCACCGCACTGTGAAGGTCCTTGCTGCTGAGTTCGTGAATTCCCATTTGATCACCAAGGTTGTGTTTAGAAAGTAGGGGGAAGTTTTTTTTGACTCATTGCCAGTCATTTACTTAAATTTAAAATATCTCAACATTAAACTTAACTTATTTGAAGTGCTGGCAGCCTAATAAATTCAGGGGGCTATTTTAAACATTGTCAATCTAAATTGTAATCCTATTAAAATAATTGAGTATTCTGAGTGGAGAATTCCTTTGTCCTCCTGTCCATGTTGTAAGAGAACAACACAGAAGGCATTCTAGAATGTCCTCTGAACATCATTGAACAAACCGACGTGCTGATGCAGTGTAATCCTCGTCGGCAAAGTACTTCCTTGCCTGTGCCCCTTAAAAAGGCAAAACAGCAACGTAAAGACAGATTATTCTAATAATGGGAAATGGGATTCTATTTAGAATGATACCTTAATAGGTCCTGGAAACCTTCTTGGTTTATTAATTTGTGCTCATTTCTCTGTGATTGAAGAGCTCCTGTAACTTGAAACGTTTGTATTTTCTTTCTTCTGTTCATTTCTTGGGCTCCTTTTCATCCAGCACCTTGGGTTACCTTGAATTAAATTGGTTTATGGCATGCCGTTTTCGGTAAAACTCTGCAAAAGGAATGGTCACATAACTCAGAAAGGTTTGCCCTTGGAGTGATTTAGTCATGCTGGATGATAGCTGAGGAGGCTTATTGACTTTGAGCTCCCTTTGGAACCAAATTCAGAAAGCTGTGCACTTCTGTGGCACCTGTGAGACACTCACTTGAATAGAGCTACTGCGAAAAGCATTTCAGTTATTGGCATTTTTCCTAATGCATTTTGTATGTGTCTATACCACAGGGGGAAATGTGTGGTTATTGTTGAAATATCATCTACATGGCTTTGCAGCAGCAGAAGAAAATCCTCTGAAGCACTCAACAGATGAGTCTCGGAGTGTGTGACAGTTGCGGTCTGGGCATCTGTGCTCCCAAACACCAAACCAGATTCATGGCTGCATTATTTGGATGCCCCTGTTGGAATCACTAACCCCCTTTAAAGGGAACTTGACTTGACAAATCGGAGGTTGATAACCATGCACTAGAATGTCATTTAAGTACTGATGTCGTTTGTGTTTACCAGGGCCAGGAAGCTGGGCCCTGGCTGTTTGAGGCACTATGCTGTGTGAACCCCAGATTGGGAATCAAGTCCTCAGATGAGCATAGGAGTTCATTTCTTTCTCCTTCAAAACAGATAGACTCCCTCTTAAGTAAAAATTTGGGTGCACAGGTTTTCATCTGTCATGTGAGCTGGGCAGTTTGCTTTTGTTTAAAGGGAGCACTTCTCAGGGGTTGGATGTGTAATATCCTCAGGCTATCAGAACTACCTTATTCATTTCGACAAATCCCTTCTCACATAACAACATTGCAGGAAGTTTGGGTAATTGATTCTCCTGAGCAATACAAATATTGGGATTCGTAATCATTCCAAGAGATGGGCAGATCTACTTTTATATTCAAAAACCATCTGTTTACTCTTCTCCGGCATTCTTTATACAATTTCTGATCAATAGTGTACCACGTGCCAGGCTGTAGGCCACATGGTGAAGATGCCAAGGGCGGGGGGAACAGCAGAATCTCTGACTTCACAGTCTGTAGGGAAGACAGATCCCAAGTGGATAATCACAGTGTGCTTTTAAGTGAAGACATTTTTATTTAATTAATGTGTGCAAGGTACTGGGGTGGGAGGGCCAAGTGACAATGGTGAGCAGAAACATGCTTGGCTTCTGTAAGGAGTAAGTATATATATTTATATATATATATATATATTATAGTAAGTATATATACTTATATATATATTAAAGATTTATTTATTTGTGCATTCAGAACTAGGATACAGGTCAGAGGTACAGGGGAGAAGAGGATTCACTAGAGGCAGAGTGGGGAACAGAACAGGCAGGGCGATGAAGTACACTGCTGAGGTGAGCAGTGGGTGAGACAGGAGAGGCCTGCTGTGCCATGTGGGTCAGCTCCCTGGCTGGGGATCGAACTCGTGCTGAAGTGGCTGTGGCGAGCTTCCGGGAGCTCCTGGTGCTGCACTTTAACCCGTTGTACCACCACGGAGGACCCTTATTAAGTACATATAATGCAGTGATCTATTAAGCAAACAGTCACTCAGATGTACAGTTATAAAGTGATGCAAGGGTTGGGGAGGAGAAAGTTACGGTGGATTCATGCCGTAAGAGAACATGGTCTGGTCTGGACTGCCAGGGAGGGCTTCATGGAGAAAGCAGTGGTTGAACTGAGACTCAAAGGGCCATTGAAATGAAGTTGCTGCTAAAGGGCAGACAGAGCTTTGGGGAGGAAAGGAGGCATGGAAGGAGTCCAAGGAAGGCCATTTGCCCAGAGCCTGGGCGTGGGGCTGAGGGAAGAGTGGGGAGGTGGAGAGGCCAGGCTGCTCAACCCTGCAGGCTGAGGGTGGGGGATTTAATTCTAAGAGGTATGTGCCGCCTTTGGGGTATTCAGCAAGTAGTGATTGCTTTCTGGAAATGATCTCCGTGGTGACAGTATGGTGGCGGTGGGGGTGGGGGCACAAGCGATGTAGATGGGCAGGGACAGTTGAGGAGGCAACTGTCTGGGCAAGAGGTGGTAGTGCTTGTATGGAGGTGGGGGCCTGTGGGTGGAGTGGCTTGGAAATGGGCTGGGAGAAGGGTGATACGGTCAGAGGCTGTTGGGTGACATTTGTTATGGACACATTAATAATGGGAAATAAATCCTTACTTTTTCTTCTTCAAGAGGAAACTTAGTATATTTTGAGGTAGTTGTCAATCTGTTTTCCAGATTTCTGGCCTCCTTCTCTACCGACGAAAAAGGAAATCGCAGTTCCTATTTCCCCTGCTCCTTTTCCTATAATTACGGCACTGGAAGTAGTCAGTTATGACTCCAGAAAGAAGCCAGCCTGAGTCGGAAGATAATATCGAAGCAAAACATTTCTAGCAGTGTCAGCAAAATGTGAAGATACCATCAGAAACAAACATTTGCTGCCTCCTACCTGCCCTGCCGATTTTAACTCTGAAAATTTACATGATTTTTTCTCATATCAAAAATGAGTTAAAATCCTAGGGAGGCTTTTATTCTTCATAAACTGAAGTCAGGGTAATTTAGTTTATGTGGAGGAGAGTATTAAATTAGCTGTCAAATGTGCTACACAGGTGGATGGTAACTTTTGAATGAAATGACCAAATCTCCAATCCTGAGGCGTTCATTTTCATCTCTGCCTTCCACTGGACGCGGCAAAACATGAAATGTTGAGATAATAGTACTAAAATTCCAAGTAATTGCTTTTGTTAGCTCAATTCATGTTTACTCATATTAATTACTGAAATTTGATAACCCCTTTGTTTTCTACTTAGCACGACTCTGAATGCAGTGGACAGAGCTATAAATCAGGTAGTAGTTCTCAGACGAGGCCGCTTCCTTGGCTTTGATGTTGACAGCTTAAGGCTAATTCCTCTAGCTTGATAGGTTTATAATTCAAGAAGATGTGATTTAATGTTGATGGAATTTATTTTTGAAACACATTAGAAGAAGAAAGCCTTTCACAATAAAAAATAAAGTTTTGAAGTAAATCTTAAGACAAAGACTGTCACAGCCTCAAAACACACAACTTTAGAAATCTTTATAGGGTAGGTGTGAGCCAGAGAGGAATGACAGAGTGAAGACAGAAATGGGGGAGCCCTGTGTCGTAGTAATAAACTACTCAAGCGAAGACATCAGTTTAGTGTTTGCTTTCTAAATTTAATTCACATAGCCTTCTTTTCATAATAACATTTCATTCACAGTGTGGCTTCCACGTTATTTTTCTGGCGTGACTCTGTAGGAGATAGATACGTAATTTTTAATTTGAACTCTAGGTGTACAGCCTTTGGAGAAATCTGACACCATTTTTCCCCAAACTGCTAATACATAAGTTTCCTGAGTCAACTGCTAATTCAGAAGTTTCCTGAGTCTCTTGTACGATCTTCCGATCACCTACTGGGGAAGCCCTGAGTGGCAGCAAGTGCTGGACACACCACGTCTTCTTGCCCTCATGCACATCCCTGTATTGGACTCTTATTAGTTTGACTTTAATTTTTTTTTTTTTTTCTGTTACTCAGAGCTCCACAGACAAATTTAATGCCTGGTGGTGAAGAAAATTATTCCAAATTGTAAAAGCACAGTTCTCTGCCCTTTAAAGCCATAGTACATGGCATTCATTTTGCATACATAACCGGGCCTTTTAGAATACTAATTATACTGTATTTTGCTTAGAGACCATTAATATGGATCAATTGTTTTGTTCATTCTACATTCATAGAAGTGGCTGTGCTTTCTGAGTTATGAATTAATAATTTTTAAAATCATTTCTCCTATCTCTTCTTTTATTCTCAGTGTTTTATTTCTCCCCTTTAAACATTTGTTATGATTCTGTCATGGGCTGGAAAACGAGAACAAAGTTTAGTCGCAGTATATAGAAAGTATGTCAGTAGAGTAAATGGTGACAACCATTTTCCTGAATACACTTCATTGTGGTCCCTGACGTAAGTGGGAGTTACGTAGGTCATGACATGAGTGACTTAGATCTTCCCCTGTGGGCCCTGACCCTGGAGAGTCTCATCTGCCTGGCCTCATAGATGAGACATTATGAAAGCTCTTGTCCAAGATATGTTCCCGTGAAATCCTTTGAGGCAATGGCAGTGACCTCTTCATGGTAATATAATGTTTTATAAATTTATCCCTTTCTCTCTCTCTCCCTCTCTCTCTCTCTCTCTCACACACACACACACACACAATCCTAGCTTATTTCTTTCTTTAAAATGACATCTTTATATTCTGTCAGTTGTATATTAAGAATTATAACAAAGCAAGAATAGTGAAAATAAGAATTGAAGAGCTTATAGACAATCACAAAGCTTCTAGGCTGGATACGAGATTACATGAACACACATATTGATTTGGGGAGTACGAGCTATATATAGTTTAGATTCGAGCGATGACAGATGGGGGTTCACTAGCAACAAATCTGATGACTTCTAGGCGTAATTCCAAACTCTTAAAAAAATTCACCAGATGCAAGGACTCTTGCCGTTTTAATGGATTCTCTTTTTATATAAATGAGTCCCCTTTCTATATTTTCTCTATGGCCAGTGATCCTGAAGGCATTATAAGAATTGTTTTTCCATGTAATGGATGGATTGCCATGTAGTTGTAGGGTAGTTATATTGGTAAAGCTGGCTTTTGTTCTAAGGGAAAACATCGATATCTAAATATTTAAAATAAATATATCTTGATATTTATTTAATTGTTAAAAAGATCGATTTATACAGATAAGAACTGGGGTTCAGGCCAGAGATGCCGGAGGTGTGAGGATTCACCAGAGACGGGGCGAGGGACAGAACAAGGCAGATACACTAAAATACACAGGGAGCAGCCGGCGAGCCAGGAGAGTCTGCTGCCCATGTGGGTCAGCTCCGAGGTCTGGGGTTGGACTCAGGCCACAGCAGTGATAGTGCTGAGACTTAGCCCCTCGCAACCAGGGAGGCCCTCTATAGATATTTTAAACAAATACCTGACTTTTTAAAATTTGCAAAAGGGTCTTCCTGGTGGCGTGAGGATTCAATCTCACACACTCAAACTATCTCCAGCCACTGCAGCATGAGTTTGATCCCCATCCTGGGCCAGGGAGCTGACCCACATGGCACAGCAGACCTCTCCTGTCTCACCTGCTGTTCCCCTCGGCAGTGTATGTCAGTAGCAGGACCTGATCTGCCACCCACTACCTCTCTGGGGAATCCTCTCACCCCTCCCCCACCTCTAGCCTGTACCCCAGTTCTTGTATGCATAATTAAATAAAAACACATCTTTAAAATTTATAGTTATAACCCACTCAGAACTATTTTTTCCCTCAAGACTTATACCCTTGTCTTAGAATCATTTTCAAAATGTACTGTTTTTGAGGAGGTAGAACAAGTTCTTCTAGCCCTTTGATAGAATTTGGCAGACTTTAACATATTTCCTTTAATTATTGGCATTGTACCCTTTAAGTACCCTTAGGCCATTATATATTTTCATCAAAAAAAGTTTCTAATTAGCCAAGTCATACTAGAGCATTTCCCTTTAAAAGATCTTTTAGCTAAAGCTGAATTCCCCACCAGTGACCTCCGATCCTTTTTAACTAAGTTCTTTCAACTTCGGTCCCCTCCCTTCCCCCTCCAGTCTCTCCCTCCTTCCTTTTTTCTTCTTTATCAATTGATGTAAACATGAAACCCACAGAAATTTGGCAGGATCAATCTGTGGTTATCACTTCGTTGCTGCCCCCACCCCACCCCCAGAAGTCTCGCCATGCTTAGCAAGCAGGTCTTGCTCGTTGCACATGGCCACCTGTGCTCAGCGTCTGCTTCTGCCTCCTTCTGCATCAGTAAAGGCTCCTGTCCCTGCGTCTGCGTAAGCTCGTGCAGACTTCATACAGAGCACAGGGTAGGCGTGGCACCCTGCCCTGCAGGGCCCCTCCGGTCTGGATTTTCTTTCCTATGTCTGCTTCTGACTGTTGCTCATTGTAAACTTTCTCTCTGGAATTAGGAGATTGATTGAAGTGAGAAACGAGCCAATGCCATTCTCATGGCACAGAATTGAAAACGGCTTCATTATGTCCTCCAAAGTGCCTTGCCCTCCCTAACGGGATGTCATGGAGCTCTAGGACCCACTAAGTGGAGTTTGCTAACATACATGCCTTGGGAGACACGGGTTTTTCTTGATTCTGGTCAGATTTCTCTTCCTGTTTTGTCTTGGTAAACCCTGTGGATCATAGTGACCCCAAGTCACTATGTAAGGGTATCCAAATTTTAGCTAAGCTGTGGAGACTGACCCCCAAGTAAGGGTATCCAAATTTTAACTAAGCTGTGGAGACTCAGGGAGCATAGGGAAGGAGGGAGGCGAGAGTGGAGTAGAATGTTCTGAACGGATCTCATGCTGCAGAAAGGGAAGGGGGGACTCCCAAGAGGTAGCTTCTGTCCTGTCCAGGGTACATGCAAGGAGGAGCTGGGGGCAACACCCTTAGATCTGCCCCCAGAGCCCTTTGGTGGGATGAAGGGAAGGACGGATGGCTTGACTGGGCTTGAGGGGGGAGTGACTACTCTTTGGATCTCCCCAACCCTCATCCTTACCCTTCCCCCCCACCTCTCTCTTGACAGAAAACAAAGATCTGTCCAAAAGAGCAGAGTGTCAGAATCTGAGCTGGGTGTTGATGCTTCCTCTTAACGGTGATCAGTTTACTTCAGGTTTTTTTTTTTTTCTCACAGGAGAGACCATGCAGCCCCATCAGTAAGTCAAGACCATAGAATATTTTTCGAGCATCTGCTAATCATGTAGGCTAAAATATTCCTGAAGTTCAAAAGAAAATTTGTGTTTGGGAGATGCCTTGTGCAGCTCGCTAAGGTTTATTTTCTTTCTAAAATGTCAGTTTCCGTTGCCTTTCCTGCAGGTAGCCCTCCTGCCTGTCCGTGCCTGAGTCCTTCAGTATCTTAGGTCGGGCAGCATCTGTTCCCACAGAGCTTCCCCTTTCCCGCAGAAAGCTGGTTTGTTTGGCTGACAGATGGGGTTCCCGCTTTGGCCTAGATGTGCCTAGTTAAAGGCTTTCTGTTTGAAGCCCGCAGGTGAATCCCAACTCCACGCAGACCCCTGCTTACATAGTTCCCTTCATGGCCACGTAAAGCAGTAAGGAAGTTTTTAATTGACATTGTCTACTGTTAAGAGGGCAGACTGTGGACATCTTTCAAGAGGGCTTTATCTGTGAAGTGTCAGGCGACCAATTCATTGGATAATGCAGCGGGTTTGCTTTGGGGAAGAGAGGAGCATATTATTGTAGTGCATCTTTTAGAATCGCTGCACATCAGAATCGCTCAGAAGCAACAATCCCTCAAACCTATGTTGCAATTTAAACCAAAGCTTAAATGGTTTGAGTGATAGGTCTGGTTAAAATAACAGTATTTAATGCCTAAAGCACATCAAATTTGGGTGAAGAGGATGCATTGTGCATAATGCTTAGAGATGTCTCGTTATGGTGTGGTTACCTAGCAACAAGTGGGAACTGTATGAAAATGAGGTGCTTATCTGCTGTTGAAGTGGTGCAATGAAACTTATTACACTAGCCTGTTTTGCTTGGCATGTTATTAAAATCAGAGCTAATGTGGAAAGAGCCGGAGCCTGTCCCCATTTGATACAGAGGCGGTGTTAAATGCGGCTCCTGTAAAGTGCCAATACTTTGGTCAGGAAAATGGAAACTTGTAGCCTCCTTCAACACCCAACATCAGAATCTTAGAATTGACTGATATCATCAAAGATTAATAATAAAAGAGCAAGTAGAATCTATAGGGTGACTTAAGAAGTGGCTGGTTATTTAGATTAAAATAAAATTGCAGAGAGCCACTTACCGTTTTGTCTCTAATGATAGCTTGGTACAGCTCCGCTTCTCCTAGCCAAATTGTATTTAACTGTCTGCTGAGTTTATTGATGAGTGCTAACCACAGCCTCCTTAAGTTTGTTTAATTTACAGAACTGTAATGCACTAACCTGAACTTTAAAGGTTCTATTTTTATTTCATCACTTTAAAACGAGCTTCAAATCTTTAATAGGGCATACTGTTACGTAGTTTGGTGGAAATAGAAAAGCTTCGTGTGCCGAGTGTACTGTTGTTTGGCCATTGTAGAAGAGTGTGCTTCTCTGCAGGACTGTCCTGTAGCTCGGGTAACTTCATCAGGAAGTCTTAATTCACGTGTCTGTTTACATCAGATTGTATTGACCTGCTGTCTGTTTACAAAACTGTATTTCTCCCACTTCCAGCATGTGCACCTGCTTCATTTGCCCCCCACCCCCAGCTTCAGTCCCCGGGCCATCTCACCCCCGTGGTCCCTCAATCACTGTATTTTTCAGTCTAGAGTTCCTCTTATTGTGCTTCACCAGCTTGCTTCTTCATTCCCTTGGATTCCACAAATGATGGAGATCATCCAATAACTGTCGTTCACTTTCTGACTTACTCCTCCCGGCACAGTCCCCTCGTGGTCCTTCATGTTGTCAGAAAAGGACACGTTGCCTCTTTTACTAGCTGAATAGTTTCATGTATATTTAAGGAAAAGCCAACCGAGAGCACTAGCAGACTGCTGTCTTCTGGGCGGCTCGTGAGCCTAACATGATCTAGCACCAGCGATCCCAGGGATGAAGAAAAGTTCAAGTGCTTTCTAGGCTCATCAAACACCTGTGATGACACGCGGGAATCTGGCGCGCGGGGCCGGGCTCTGTTCGTTGTATTCTGACATTACTTCTGGGGCTTTGGAATGTGTTTATATGTAGCAGATGGAGCTATTAGTTAGCTGTGCTATCTTGAAGAATTGCTTTCCCAGGTAATCAGCTCTGCTCATTTAGGATGTCGTTTCCCCACCTCGATATGTCAGCTCAAGAAGCAGGAATGATTAATCGCTGCGACTGGACAGTGCGCTGGAATAACTCTGGAAGGGGAGCCATCCCCTGGTGCTCCCCAGCAGTGGGGAGTTTGGAGTGCTCCCATGCAAAGCAGACAAGATCGGAAGATGACCAGGAAGCCTCCAGAAGCTTACCTGTCAGTGTACAGAGTTGCCGTGGCAACCTGAGGATTTGCAATTCATAGGAAGAGTAGAGCGAGACAAAACCTTAAGTCATGGCTGTCATTACAGTAGGATAGGAGCCACCAACACCTGGCAACCTCTATTACTTCAACTTGTTTCTTTTCACGCTTGGAGGAATAAAATGCATAAAAGATTAATATGCATAGTAAACCTTTTGGTAAAATATGTATGTGTGCTGCATGCCAGATGAGTGAAAACTTCCAAGAATTCTCCTCCACTTAAATCAATATTAGTTAATAATGTTCAAAGTGAGCGCACCATCATACTCTCCTCCGCAGACGATTGTGATGCGTGGGGACGAAACGCACACACTCGCTTTCTCATTAGGAAAGGGGATAGATGGTGGTGTCTTTAAAAAAATTGCTATCCCTCCTGGAAATGTTCATGCTGTATTGCTCCGAGTTCTGTGCCCTCTCTTCCCTCGGCCCCCTCCTCGTTGCTACATAGCAACAAGAAAATAAAGTGCTGAGTTTTGTTAGGCCTAAAGGAAAGTGCTTTTCTGTGCCTCTTTGGTAAGTGATGGGTATTTTAAGTTTATCCAGGTGCAAGAACAGTCCGCAGAGATGAGTATAAAGACACACAATTGAGGATTTTCTTTCTGGGGGGAAAAAAAAAGAGAAAACCTGCTTTAGTTTCTAAATATGGTCACATCATTTATGCCTATTCTGTAATTTTGTCATTTAATGGAAATGGAGGACTTCTAGCATTAAGCGAACATTACAGTTCCTTCTTGAGCTTTTCTTAATGTTAAAGGAGGATGACTACATCATTTTAAATGTTTTCACGTTTCCCCCATTAGTCAGTAAGGCTTAGCTTTTCTTTTTGCTATGTTAAAAATGCACAATTTTTTTTTAAATGAAAAACATTTTATAGATGTGTCCTTCAGTGTGTTTGGTGACCCATTTAGATTGCATTTGATTGATTGATTTATTTTTTTGCTGTTGAAAAAAATGTTTTTCCAAGTATTTTTTTTTTTAAAGCTAAACAACTTCGTTGGGAAATTTCTGGGGCACAAAATCTTCTGAAAATCTGCTTCTGAATGTCAGAAAAATGTAGAGTTGCAGTAAAACCATAGCAGTCAGTTTTCTGACAGGTGCATTAAGTCTGGAATTAAATCTAAAAGGCTGATGTGTTAAAAAACACATTAAATATTTAGTATTAAAGATCAGCTTATAGCGCGGCTCTCATCTTCTGGAAGGGCAAAGCCAACTATCTTGTGCTGTTCTAAAGAGTTTGTGCTTGTTAACGGGTCTATTTACTTGAAACCAGGATCCAGAAATCTGGGTTATGGCTAAGAGGACGAGAAGTAAATAGACGTGTTCAGCTTGCACGGCTGCCTGCAGCACTCAGCCGCCATGCTGTCCCTGTTGAGGTGGGCGAGGCTTTTGAGTGGTCTCTTGCAGCTTGTGGCTGCATCGCCCAGCATTCTTCAACCCAGCACAGTGTTGTAATTGGAGATCATCTTCCTGAAGATGGAGCCTTTTATTTTTGTGGCTTTCTGGGGAGCTGTAATGCCTGCCTGCTTTCCCTTTTAATCAGATGTTTGAGAGCAGCAGCTTTGGGTCAGATATTCACAGCTGATTTTTGTAGTATTTTCAGTAACTTGACTTTTATGTTTAAGTGGAAAACCACCCTGAATAGTCCCCTTTTAGGAAATAATGCTCGGAGGCAACGTTTTCCAGCATTTGGTGGCTCTTACAAGCACTGCGACCTGTAATGTGCAACCCCCTTAAAATCATTTACCTTGCCTGGACATACCTGTAGACAGGGGGAAGCTGCCTATTTCAAGTTTGGCCTCTTAATTTTATTTGTGTGCCCACATGTCCCTTAATTTATTTTCTGGGGAACTGCAGTGGCAAGATTTTAAAGTTAAATTACCAGATTCCAGTCAGGATTCCCGTGAATGGGCTGGAGGATGCCCTCTGGGCATAAGCACGTGGGTCTATGTGGCAGAGTGCGAATTTTGAGTTCATATAATCACTGTACAGAAATATTTAAGATGGGGCTCTACTAAGTCTTATCTGTTGAGATGTGGTCCCTTTTGCATCTGGCAGGCCTCATGCAACACATTTTCTTTCAAGTGATCTCTGAAGCTGTCAGGTTCATTTGCGTGAACTGTGCTTGAAGGAAACATGTACAATTTTCTCTGGCAATGGCACGCTGCTGATGACATATTTTTAGAATTAGCTTTTTCTCTCCCCCACCCTTCTAGAAACTGAACTTTTATTTAAACTCCCTGCTGTTAACATTGGAAAGAAAGTTTCCCGTGCCAATGTTTGCCCAAATGGAAGAAAATGTTTGCATTTTGTATGCAGTGCTCATAAACTTGATGAGTCTAACAGTTTGGCACCGCTGGTGAGCACGTCTGCTAGGAACTCCAAAGGGCAGGCAGAAATAGTGCAGCAAGGCACTGCAGCTTGTGTGGAGAGGTTTGGGGACCTTGTCCTCTCAGAGCTGGAGGGGCAGGAATGCAGAAGTCTCTTCTCATGCTGTCCTTGCTTCGGGCAGAGATTTCCATTTTTGTCAAGCCCTTGTCCACAAAGGAATCATTTCTTCCCTCATTCGTTTGCTTAAGATTAACCCTGGATTGATCCAATGTCTCAGGGCAGGTTTGCTTTACTAAAGCCATCTGACCCTCTCTTTCTAGATGTTTGGTTTTAGCAGTGAAGATCTTGCCAGGCTTTGCCAGGGCGCTTCATGGTTTTTAACCCTTTAGTCCAGAAGCTGGTGCTTACCTATTAATTATCAGCAACATGTCCTAGGCACACTAAAAATGTACTGTGCTTTGGTTTAATATAGGGTCAACATTTTGGGGATACAACACAGAGTTCAAGA
Source organism: Condylura cristata (assembly GCF_000260355.1). NCBI lineage: Eukaryota > Metazoa > Chordata > Mammalia > Eulipotyphla > Talpidae > Condylura > Condylura cristata. The sequence goes on from NW_004567126.1 coordinate 22,064,971, forward strand.
AATAAGGCATTAAAGCAATTCCTGCACCAGTGCGTCATTTGCTCAGAAAAATGTGCCATTGAATGACAAAAAGGCGGAAAGCTATAGGGGATGAACTAAGAAGTATGTAGCAAATGACCTAGACGAGGATCCAAGCGAGAATGATGTGTTCCAAGAATCAGTGTAAGACAATTTAGGAAGATGCACTTTTCTTTGGCCCCCATCCGACAGCAGCACTGAATCAGGTAAATGAAACTGCTTTGGCTTCGCTCACCACCAGCAAGCCAAGAAGAACTCGGCATGGGTCATTAAGATTTACGGCTCAAATGTAAATAATTCAGGGCCCACAAACAATAATTAAAAAGAAAAAACAAAACAACTGTGGCACTGCTTGGAGTTGGGTCCTCTGGGCCTCCTTTGGTCGGGGTTGCGGGGATGAGGGGGAGCGTTCCCGTTTTGGCGGGAGACCTGTCCATCTGGGTACAGATGGTTGAAAGAGCTTTTTAATGACCTTTTCTAATGCTAGTGAATGTGTCTTTGGACACCCTCATAACCAATGGATGAGGAGGGTGGAACAGCAGGATGGTGGCAGCTGAGGAATTAAATGTCCTGAATTTGTTAGACATCTGCAGAAACATGCAATTTGTTGGGCAGGAAATTGTAAACAAAACAGACTGAGTCAATTATCAATACACCTGTGACACCCCAGGATGCCAGCGCTGGTGGTATAATGGCAACTTTCAAAGTCCATACCCCTCCGGAGCAACCTGTTGAGTATTCCAAAGGAGTGCCAGGTCTATTGGATGCTTTCTTTGCCCTTGGGGCCAGAGCCTGGCTGACAATGTTCAACCAGCCTACCAGCTGGGATGTTCACAGCCATCCCCGGGAAGCCAGCGCCCAGTTCTCTGCTGTGGCTTGTCTGCTTGCTGAGAGAGGTCCTCATGAGGTGTTCTGTGCTGCTGGGTCTTTCTTTGTTACTCTACCCATTGTTCTAAATCCTAAGTCAGTGGTGTGTCAACCACTGGTGTCTGTCAGCAGAATTAACACACTCTGTACTCGGGAGAGTCGAATTCAGGTGTGGTGGGGGGCCCTGGACATGGACCTTTTTATAAGAAAGCTTCCCAGGTAATACTGAAATGTACGCCTGGTTGAGAAGTAGTCCCAGGTGTGTCTCAGAGTAGAGGTTCTGTACCAGACCCCAGGGAGTGTCAAACTGAATTCACAGACGCATATCTGTGATGCAACATGATCTACAGATCACCACGATCTGGGTCTTTGGTAGAATTGAGTTGAAAGTGGGTAATGGCAAAAATGTATTCCTTTAACTAGCTCTGTAGAAGACCCACCGACTGACTTTGGGTTTGAATGGAAGCCACTTCCTGCTTCTAGCATCTGTTCCCAGCTCTGGATCTTCCCATCGGAGGTCCATTCTGTCATCGTGCTCACCCAGTTTAACTAATCAGATTATTGAATCTCAGGAGCTCATTTTCAGGTTCATGGTCAAAGATTTCTTAATTCTCTAGAGGATTCAGTTAATTTCCTACGTTAAAAGACCAGATGGGGTATTGGCTTTATGAACCTGAAAACACAGCTTTCATTAACCAAGAGATTTTTGCAAACTGCAATATCTCTGATGATTGTAACTTGTAATAATTGTTAGGAATTTTTAAGATTAAAAAGGAAAAACACATCCACCCACAACGTGTTTCTTAAAGGCAAAGTATGGACACCAGAGAATCCCAACAGGTGTAGTTTTTCCTTTCATTGGGGTTGGGCAAAGAGGAGAAAGGGTAGAAAGGTTGTTTAAGCTTAGTCAAGTGCTCCAGAGAATTTTCTGGAGATAAAGCATCATGGTCAGAAAGGAGGCTGGGTAGGAGCTAGAAGCGAAGGCCAGTCTTGGAGGGAAGAGGCCAGTGGCTGGAGATGGTTTATGAACAGGAAAGAGGCAAAGGTATTGGATAGTCAGGGACCAGGGCTTGAGGGGGAGGGGGAGGGGGGAGCGGGAGAGGGAGGGATTTGACCAGGGCTAGAGGGGGAGGGAGAGGGGGAGGGGCTCTCAGCATAAGAGACTTGAGCTCTCGTGGATGTGCCCACAGGAGCAGTTCACAGCTAAAGCCCATTTTGCTTCTGATCGCTCATTTACATATTCACCCCCTCTCTGTCTCACCTCCTGCCATCAGAGCACACCTCACTGGGCTCTCCTCTCTAGGGCCCCCGCAGCGGTGTGGGTTCCTTTTCTTCCCTTCTATAATATTTGTATGCTAAATTATGATTTAATGGGTTCCTGAATCTTTTATCTTGAGTAGATGATGATGTTGTATAGTTTATGTAAATATTTGTCTTGAGGTGTTTTAAGTGCTGGCTCCTGTAAAGTCTCACATTTGAATTGTTTTATTGCAGTCACTCTGTTTAAATTAAGCCCTAATCTCTTCAGTCCTATTGTCAAGGCCTCACTCTTGGCTTGGGTTTAATGGAGATAAAATTTGGTTGGTTGCTTAATGTGGTATGTTTAATTTAATTTTTCAGGTAGTGATAAACATTAGGGTTTGGGCTATAGGCTCTTTGACATTAATATGTATAAACCTTGATCTCAAGTAGGGAGCAATTTAAAGTGTTGCACTGAATGTCATTTGCAGCAGTTTTTTTTTTTTTTTTCCAGTGTACAATAAGAAATAATATTTCTGGTTCAGATTCTTCTGTGGATCTTAACCGAAGCAAACCCCCAATGACTCATGCTTTCCTGAGGCTAATAGAATTTTGGGAAGCCTGGAAGGGTAGTAGTTTGATATTTATCTCTCAGTTCTCATGTACTGTAGGATTTTTCTAAATATAGCCATTCTGACTCTAAATAGATCCCATGAAGCAGTAGAATAGTGGACTGTCCGTTCTTGTTAGAACTAATAATGTAAACCGCTGGAGTGTCCCGTTCCCCTCATGCCCTCGGGCTGTATTATTAAAGAAGTTTCATTTTCGTCTGTGCATTATCAGAATATACAGAGCATCACCATTAAGCCACGAGTGACCTTTGCATTTCCAGGATGGGTAAGGCAAACGTTTTTCTCTTAGTGTCTTCATAAAATCTTACTTTGTTGAAGAAAGACTTTTACAGGTGATGCAGAGACAGCAAGAGAGAGTAAATTTTTCTTTATGTCAGGTTGAATTGCTTTTACTACTCATCAATATTGCTTCACTTCTTACTTGCTTTTGAATCAGGTGTCAAAGAGTCAGGTCCATGCTATAATTTGAGGTAGATAAGTGTATCGTCTGTCCACTACATGCCTCTGCTTTAAGGAGACCGAGATGTTAACATCTGAATTGTGTCTGTAAGGTGGTTAGCGACTTTCCCACAGTAATGAATTACTTCCCCACAAGTTCCCTCCAAACAGTCAGCCCCCTTAGTCATGTGTTGCATGATTTAATTAAAAATGTTTTGATTTGCATTTAACTTCGCAGGAATTGACTGTCAAGGTGATGTAACAGTTTAATGAGCTGCTGGGGGAAACTGTAGTCCCTATCCAGACAGTTTTCAAGTGAATTGGAACCTGTTTTCTCCTGGATGGTTAAAGAGGGAGATGTATTGGACCACATTTCTCCTTACATGTTTCCTCCTTTCTGGTGTTTCTACAAACATCCCTGTCCTCTTGTCTGTTGACTTATTTTAAAGTTCCTGTCGATACTTACAGACTGCCCATCTCAGCTCCCTCTCAATTCACAGAAGATGCCCAGAAATGTTCCCGCCTTCTCATCTCTGCTGTCTCATTAAGCGGAATGCCCTGTGGCTCTAAGGTCCAGTCTGAATAATCATTTGACCAGTCTGGAAAAAGTCAGAATGTCATATAGGGCATTTTCTAATTTTCTTTCTTTCCCAGCTGGTCACACTTTGTTGCTTGCCTGAGGTTTTAGACTGTGAACTCAAAAACCTACCAGTTTTTTTTCCCTGTGTGTTTCTATAATTTGTGCAATTAGCCAGCGTGAAGGGGAGGGGGAGGGGTCAGTGGCTACATTCTCTGACACCAATCCAACAAGGTGGTAGTGCTGTAGTTATATGTCAAATCTGAAAATAAGCCATCTAGGTTTGTACCGGACAGAATACTAGATACCAGGACACCAGAGGAATTTAAATAGTATGCTGTGCTTTATCTGCGGTTGTTGGTTCAACTGTCTCTGCTGCTTAAATACTGATAAGGAGAGTCTACAAGAATACTAGATGTGATTCGTGCTACTTGAGTTTACTGTTACCCAGCAGATTTATTCCTTCCATGTTTACAATCTGAGCAGTTCGCTTCATATCAGGGTTTAGTGATTCTGATGGGCAAAAATAGAAATATATTGTTTCTTTTTTTTTTTTTTTTCACTCTGGAGATTTAATACAGGAAAGCAGCGGACAATTGGCCTAAGATGCACAGCTTTGAATGTGATTCCTCCTTTTCACAAAAATGTGTCTTTGATTATCTCTTCATAAACGCATGGCCTGGAGCTCAAACTTCCTGTCAGTGGAGTTGTATATTAATGGTTTGACTTGGCATTATCAGCAGAAGAGGGGTGCCACAACAGTATTTAAGCTGCATGCCAGACATGGCAGGTGGGACAGTAGATAATAGTGAACTGAAGGGCTTCACAAACACCATGTTGCTTTGTCACCATCATTTATGTTTGGGGGGCTTTCTTCATACAGACACAAAAGAAATAGGGTAAACATAGTATATAGTAAGGTGGATGAAATGTATTTCAACCCTAAGATCCCCCTGCCTTCTCCATCTTTCATTACAACTTCTTCCAGGAAGCCTGCCTTGATTGTTCTACTTGGATATCTTAGAAATTCCATTTTTTCTTGTTCTTTATAAGTCTTGCATAATACTTATTTTAACTTAAATGCTTTTTAAGTTAACCTTACTTGACTCATACCTCAAGCAGATTTTTAACAACACACAGCTTGCTTTAATTTTTAACTATGACCCAGAGCTTCTGACAGAGTCAAGCAGTAGGCAGCCAATATGTGCTATGTGAGTGTTCGTGGAAATTGAGGATGAGCATAAGACTTATATTTGATTAGCCATTTATAGATTACAGATTGATGTACTCAAATTAATAATAATAACAGATTGTTAAGAAAATTTTTGACTAGCGAATTTTACAGTCCAAAATTGCTCTCATTCTTCTCTGGACAAAGCCAGGAATACTGTCAGACAGGTTGAGATTTTCTCTGACTAACTGCAGCCACTGTATACTTCAGCTGGGACTTGAAATCAGGTTTTCAGACTCAAAACCTTTCCCCTCACTCGCCCGCTCTCCTGGCGGATGCTTTAGTTCTCCTGCACCCGAGTCTGAAGTCTCTCGGCACCCTCCGTGGTAGGGGAGAGTGGCCGCCTGGAAAGGTCGCTGACGGGAACTCGCTTGAAGACAGGTGTCAGAATTTCATAGCAAACAGAAATAAAGAGATTTGATTGGACTTTATCGTGGGCATGAACTAAGAATTGGGAATATTGTTTTATATCTGACAATATTTCAGCTATAACTGCAGCTTTATTTCTTAGAACGAGCGCAGAATCAGTGTTGTTTGAGCAGTGTCATCTTTTTGGATATAGCGGGGTGTAGCATACTACTCTGTCCACCTACTCCTGGTGCTTTGCTATCTACATCCTGACCGAGCTCCCCTTCTGGCGGTGGCTTAAGTTGACATGGGCAGATACTCACTGGTTATTGACTGTGCTTGTGAGTTAAAAGTCTCGATCAGGCCCTCCCTGGTGGCCTAGAGGTTGAGTCTCAGTGCGTCACCACAAGTGCCCACCACAAGGGCCTGTCTTCAACCCCTGGCCAGGGAGGTGGCCCACATGGTGCAGCACACCTCCCCTGTCTTGCCCGCTGCTCCCCTCAGCAGTGCATTTCAGTAGTTCCTCCTGTGCTGCTCCCCACTCTGTCTCTGGTGAATCTTTTTGTCCCCCAGTACCTCTGGCCTATACCCTAGCTCTTCCACATAAAAGTAAATAAAATCTAAAAAAAAAAAACCCCAAACTTTATTATTTCGAAAAAGTCTTTATCAGTCACTTTCATTGAGTTTACGAAAGTCCGCAGCGTGGGCAAGAGTTATGAGCTCATTTTGTTGTTTGTTGTCTTTTTATATGAAGTGTAGAATCTTTAAGAGACTTTTAAACACTATAATCCTATGGCTTGTGGTAGACTCTAGTGCTAATTGGGGAGAGAGTAATTTTATAAATGGTGGGTGTGATTTCTTTTTATGCTGTGATTTTTGCCTCTTAAAACTATGGGGGCTCAAATGATGAATGTTAAGATAAGTAGGATGGGATTCCCTGAACTAATAAAAGTATTGCATGATTAAATATCCAGAGAGCTCCTTCTTTACATTGAAGAAGTGCTGAGTGTTTCCCTTTTCAATTCCCTAATCATATACTGTCATGAAAATAAAACTCCATCAGGTTAAATATAATTCTGGTCACACACAAAAAAAACAAGTGAATAGTTCTAGAAGAGGACTTCATTTCAATACAGCACTACTTAATGGGTTGGAAATGAGATGCTGTGTGCATGTGTGTGTGTTATTTACATAAAGAATTCCCGAGTGTGATATCATGGGACTGATTGTATATATTAGCTTGAGATTAATTTTAGTTATGTGCTTAAGAACTGAATTGTGGAGCCAGACTCCCTGGGATCCAATCCTCCCCGTACCGTTTAACAGCTCCAAATGGTGTGACCTAAATGGTGTGACCTTGTTCAGTTAGGGAGTCTCAGAGGACTTCAGTTTCCCTGTCTGGGTTATGGAGACACTATCTTCTTCTTGCAGCTGTTTCAAGAATGAGATGAATTATTTTACAAAGTGCCTAGAACAGTCTAGGCCTATAGTGAGAACTCTTAGGTTCTCCTAGGTGTTAGGAGTTATGATTTGATCACTATTTTAGATTACTCTTAACATTTAGTGGGCTTTGCAAAAGGAAGAAATCCAAACAAAACTGGGTTAAATTGGGCTGAGAATGCTACATCTTTAGTTTTGCTGTCCACAGAGTTGTAATCTCCTAAGTATTGAAAGAAAAAAAGTAATTTTACTGTCAAGTAATAATGTTTTTAAGAAAGCATTTTAAGATCTTCTTAAATGTTCTGTATAAATGTTGCCATGTACACCCTTTCAGATGTCTGTATCCTTATGAAGGCCCCATTTATATAAATAAATCAGGCATTTCTTTAGGTTTTTATTAAGTAAACTTCAAGTGACCAATTTTAATGTCTTACATGGAAACACAGTGAAAGTTCCGTGAGAATTTATATTTCAGTTGATCACTTGTCCCAGGTTAGGTGTAATGGTGACAGATGAGCAGTAATTGAGTTGTGAATAAAGTTTTGGAGGCGATCAATGATATCATTCCTTGTGGAAAATCTCATGCTCTTCCATTATGGCATGGGGCTACCAATTAGCTATTTTTCATGGGTGAATGCTCTTGACTGATGGTTAAAATATACATGTTTTTATAATAATAGTGAACAACTATATATACCAGAGATATTTTACAGGGGTGGAGTAGGAATGGGACTGAAAATGGTTGGGGGGGCGGGAGGAGGAAGTACACTGGTCTGTGGTGATGGCACATGGGTGAATTGATGATGGGAAGTCCACAGGGATTAGAACTGAGATGGGAAAAGGCACAAAATAATGTAAAAATAAACTATTGTAATAAAATAAAGAAAAAAAAATGTTTTCGAACTGGCCCAGGATGGGTTAGTGGTAAGTGGTGTCATGGAAGTAGGGCTTTTACTCGCTGATAACCAGATCACCCTCAGTGGCAGGCCTCCCACAAGGCTAATTTCAGCCAGGACACTGAGCTGCTCCTGTTCCTGAGAAACAGGGCTCATGGGTGGGGGGGGAGGCCAGGGGCCGGAAAGGGGGACTCTCACGCCCGTTCACTGAGCCTAGGCACCTTTTGGGAGAGCCATTTGATGCTCTCCTTCATTCACATGCAGCAGTGAATCACTTTTGCAAAGCTGGTTTTTTTTTTTGGGGGGGGTACACTATAGAAAAAAAAAGTTGACTTCATAAAGATGTTTATGAAAGTAGATTTGGTATTAATTTTAATTGCTTTAGTGTGTTTCCTACAGGTGTGTATATGCTTCCTTCAGATCAGCTTGATTGAGTTATAAGCCCCCCAGAAGCATCTGATAGTAGACTGGTTTCAGAGTTTACATTAAAAATATCTTGCAATCTGTCATTTGGAGGTTTGCAAAAATTCTAGGTTTTAGTCGGATAAGGAGTGTTGTAAAAATTGGGCTGCAGTTAGAAGAGACTTGTCTTCAGATGTTATTTGAGTGCCAAGCATTTGCGATGCTTTACTTGACTTTGTATTTGCCCTGCTTTGTTTCTTTTTCTGCAAACTCAGGTCTTACTATAGAAATGAAGTTCTAGCAACTTCTAGAGTATTTGCCAATGATAATATCTAACAGGCAACAAGTCATAGATGATTAACTTTGCTTTGAAACTCTTCTGCAATAGAATTCTCACTTTCTTTGACCACATGGTATATTCTACTTTTTTGTGAATCTAGGTGACCAATGGGTAGACTTGTTTTGCGGCAGATTGGAGTGAGGCTTGTCTAATTCTTCGCATATTCCAATTTTTATGAAGTTTAAAAATGTAAGCTTTCCCTATCATTTCATAACTAAACATAGTAATGAAATTTTATTTGAAGTCGGGAACATTATCCAAATCTGAGTTGATGTGTGTAGGACACTCCACATTCATTGAGTGGCACAGATTGTGTTAAATGGGCCTGAAATAATGTTCAGGAAAGAGAATCACTTTCTATTCTTCTTGACACAAACAGTTTGTCACAGATACGCATTCCTATCCCTGTCTTGTTAGTGCAGTCATTATATTGTTCATTACAAGTTTTATGCAAATATTCTAGTTTTCCTTGATTAGGTTTACATGAATACATTGCAGTTGTAGAAAAGGTGTTATTAATATATGTGATTAAATGTGTAGTTAATATATGCAGTTCCATAGTGAGTGGTGTGCCAGATATGGGTTCTCTGCAGATTTAGCATGTAGGTGTTTCCTGCACTTAGTCTTATTCGGGGTTTTCTGCTTTGCATTTACTGTCACTGTTAATCTTCAGTGGTTTGTCGCTAGCCTGTGCGCTTTCTCATTTGCGTACGGAAGAAGCATTTTTATGATGGTGGGAACAACTGGATTATGCTTGCCTTTGATCTGGGGTTCTATCGGACATTCTACTCTAAGAAGTCATAAAAGAGAGGTTTGGTGTGACGTCATGGTCTGGTGCTGAGAGTGTGAACACAGTGTATATGCCAGCTCTTCTGGGAATGCACAGATTGATATTAATGAATTAAACTCATCTTTTAAATAACCTTTCTCTCTTCCATCTCCTCTATGTTTAGCCCTTCTCCCTCTTAGCTAAATGACCGCCACTGTAAACACCTGAGACCATCTTTCTGCTTTGCTTACTCCCATCTGTGTCTGCCATATTCTCCCCATGGCATCCTCACTGCACATTTTGTAAGCTCGGTAAACAGGCATAAGGTACTTACTCTGGTTTTTCTTTTTTGACATTTATTCTCTTGCTCTTTTCTCGTGATGCTTCTCCTCTCCATCACTACTTCTTGTGTGTATGTTTCTTTTTCTTAAAAAGGAGTTCTGAATTTCAACTATGTCCAGAAAAGAGAGAGGGCCAGGGTGCAGCATTGGAAGGAGGAAAGAGGGGACTAGTAGCAAGTTTGAGGACTAAAATCATCTGACTGGATTAGAGAGCAAGGATAGGCGAGGTCGATTTCTGGGGACATATTCCTTCTGTTGGATAATCGTGCTGGATAGTACTTATCCAGGAAGAATGAAGAAGAATAGTTTACAAAGGCATAAAATGGCAATAGAAGACATACTTCTGGCCCTCCCTCGTGGCGCCACAGGTTAGGAGGACTCAGCACTGCAGGCTGGCCGTAGCCTCAGTGTGGGTTTGATCCCCAGCCCCGGAGATGACCCACATGGCACAGCAGACCTCTTCAGACCCTCCTTCTGTTCCCCTCAGCAGTGTGCTTGGTCAGTCTGCCTGTTCTGTTCCCCACTCTCTCTCTGGTGAATCCTCTTGCTGCCCCTGGCCTGCAGTTCTGTACGCATAAATAAATAAATTAAATAATTTTTTTTTTTTAAAGAAGACATACTTCTGCCTGGCATCATTACTGTGTAAAGTGGGCCAGGCTGTGATTGCATCTTGCTCAGTAGCCTGCTTGGCGGTTTGTTTCTGGTGTTTTGGTTCCAATGTGGGGGACAGCCCCAGGGCCCAGCCACTACCAGCATGTAATTTTGATTTGAAGGTTTAAGTAGACATGCTTTCCTGAAAATAGGCGAGCATTAGAGGTTGACTTAGATTCCTATTCGGCATGTGTCCAAGGGGGACCTGGGAACAGATGTGTTGTCTGCTCTGAATGCACTGGGATCCATCCATGTTTTGCTTACAGACCCCCTTCTGTCTGGTGCACTCTGCCCTCTAAAAGCTTCCTGAATTGCTTTGTAAACAAGGCAGCTACTACAGCTGCAACTGTTGGATTTGGACTTTCGCCAGCTTGAAATTTATCCCTGTCCTAATGCTATATATCTGGGAGCAGGCAAAGTGGCTTTTTTTTGGGAGAGCATATGGAGGTATTCCCCGAGGAAGGTTGTGTCGAGGGTAAAGGGGCTCAGAATCCTTAAAACTGCATGTATTTTCCCTGGATTTATGTTGACTTCTTTGCCACCAGGTCAGATTTCAGCACCTTTCATTTACTTTCCCTGGCTACTTAGTGGGGCTTGGGCTTCATTAAAAACCCATAATTCCAAAACCCTTTATCTTGCGGGGCCCCTGGGGCTCAAGAGGACTTGATTCTGTCCCTTGAGTGAATGAAGATTGTTTTTCAAGATGCCTTTCTTTGGTATGCTAATATTTAGCAATGAAAACAGACAAAACAAAAACTTAAAAAAAAAGAAAACGGGGGGGGGGGTAAGAGGGGTAGTGCAGAGCATATGATCTCTTCAGAAACCATATTTGGGGATTAGCCCTATTGATGTTGGCTTGGTGACTATTCCCTCACAGATTCAGGATTTCACATTTTCTTTGTGTAGACCTAGAGGAGGTGTGGCTTCATTTTCGAAAGCCAGCGCGCCAGCATTCTTGCATACATTGAAGTTTAGTTTTGCCTTAGTACAGTCTTGGCTTGCTGAGGACTTTTCCGTTTCAGCCCCTTGTGCCTCCTTCTCTAGCTTTTGAAGTCTTCCACTCAGGTGGGCTCCTTCGTGCCTTTTCACAATGTCAGGATTAAAAACAAAAAACAAAAAACAGTTGATCGTTCGTCTCTTCATATACTTTATGAAAACAGAAGCTGGGCTGCTTTTTTGACCTCTTTAAACTGAGGGTGCGTGTCACTGTGTATCTAGAGTTAGTATTGCCAGTCTGTCTGCTTTTGGTTTGTTTCATATTATGGGATTAGAACTGAAGCCTATTTCATTTTAGTAGCAGCAGAAAGCACAAAATCTTGAGGTGCCTGCCAATATCCTCTACTTGGAATAATAACAGAATGTAGCATTCTTGTTGGAATAAGTATTTTTGGGCCAACATCTCTCTCTGCCCCCCCCCCCCTTTCTGTGTGACGAAGGAACATTGCCTTCTTTTATTTCTGGGTTTTGATTGCGCGGGCCCCTTCTATAGGAGTATGTCTTAACTAACTTCTTGGAGTAGAGCTGGTTTTGAGTAAGTGAGAGTAGGCAGAACTCTGCAGAACCTATGTCACCGGGTCCCCACAGGGAAAGGAAGTGTCAGTGAGATTTCCCAGTATGCTTAGGGGCCATCGCCTTCCTATGTGATGTAATTATGGCTCACTGACCAGTGCTTTTGCAAGCACCCCTTCCCTCCCACCTTCTCCTCCCACCTCCCCCCCCCCCCCCACACACACACAAAGCTTCTGGCCGCCCCTCAACTCACAGGAATGCGGCCGGGCACAGTCAGATAGCAATCCAGGCCTTCATTGATTTATTCCTTTTGGTTTCAGGCCCAGATCTTGAGCTGAGCAGGGATTTCAGCTGATCAGGAACAGCCAACTAGCTGTAGTATAAAGAAATGAGCTATTGTGCTGGGAAAAATTTGTTGTTTGAGGAACTAAAATGGACACATTTCTTGCGTCAGAGCAAAGTTAATAGAAGGGAGTGTTTTCAGGGGCATCCTTCCTTCATTCTTACTTCCAGTGTTCCATGTAAAAATAAGAAACAGTGTGGCTTTTGTGTAAGCCGTTGCCTGTCCCGTTTGCCACCTCCTTGATTTTTTTTTTTTAAGGACTCTGACTGAAAATTTGCTTCCGGCTGAAACTCGTCATTCACTTTTGCGCCCAATGGCACGTCATCCCCCCTACCCGCCTTTACAGCCAGGAGAACACTTTTTAGAAATTTGACAGTCAAGGGGCTCATTTGCCATTTAAAATTGCTTATCTTTATTCACTAAACCAAAACTGAAACTCTGGCTTTAGATGATAGCCTGTCATTTCAAAGTTAATCGTGAAATAAAAGCTGTCTTTTAGATAGGAGCCTTTGAAACATTCCTGCGTGGTCCCCCAGATCGTTGGGGGCACCGCTGGTGACTTCAATGAAAAGTGATGTCCCCGCCTCTTAACACCCCGGTTCCGCCCACACTCCACACCTGAACCAAGGGTCTGTTTCTCTACAGTGCAGGGGGATTGACCCTGAACTCTTACCTAGTGGTTCAGCTTGAAAGGACAGATAGCAGATAGCAAGGTTCCGAACCCGGAGCGGAGCCTCCTCCCTCCCGCTCTCCATCTGATCAAGTTGATATGTAGGGGAAATGGATTTAGATCTCTGGTCTCACTGTTAACATTATTAACCACGCAGCTCTTGGCCTGCCAGGGGGCTAGTTACTACATTTGCTCCTGTGAAACCCAGTGGGGATCTGATGCCTCTTAGATATATACCTGAAACTGGGTTTTAGGTCTTTAGCATGCTTCTTCAACCACGGGGTGTTTCACAATTATCTATCACTTTTCAATGGACAAACTGCACAGTAATGCATAACCTGACCTTTATTATGGAAAATGTAATTATATTTGTTTATTTAATCTTCATTAAAGGCATCGTACATGATGTTTTTGTGTGTGTGTGTGTGTTTTTACTAAAACCTCTTTACAACATCTTTACATCCTAAATATATTCTAAGCCTAGCATACTCCAGAGGGATTTGGTTACATTAAGGAAGCAACTGAATATATGAATAATGGGGAGAGGAATTTTTGAGTTTTTTTTTTTTTTTTAGATTTATTTATTTATACATACAGAACTGGGGCACAGACCAGAGGTGCAGGGGCCGTGAGAGGATTCACCAGACACAGAGTGGGGAGCAGAACAGGCCGACTGATGAAGTACACTGCTGAGGGGAGCAATGGGCGGGTCAGGAGAGGTCTGCCACTCCATGTGGGTCACCTCCCAGGCAGGCGGGGATTGAACTCATGCAGAACTGGCTTTAGCTTCTTACTGCTGTGCTTTAACTCGCTGCGCCACCAGGGAGGGCCCATTTTTTGAGTATTTTTAAGGAATATGGAACCTAAAGATAGATAGCCTGCATGTTTTTATACCAATTTTATAGAAAACATAAAATGAAGAAGTAACAATTTAAGAATTGGTAATAAACAATAAAGTAGCATTGAAAAATGCAAAAACCAAAGTTAAGCAAAATCCATTGAAACACTCAGCAATAAAAGCCCATATGTTGATTATGCGTGTTCTTTTTGAAATTATATATGGTGCATTTATTGCAAAGCTGATAGGAACAATATAGGAACTGCAGAACGCACTCAGATTTGTCAGATCTTAACACTTTGCCGTGTGTGCAGACTTTACCCGCCCTCATCAGGACTTCCCCACCTTCCTTCCTAGGGGTCTGCTATAACCCTGAGTTCAGTGTTTACTACTCCTCTGTCTGTTTATGCCCCAGAAGCATGTCTCCACCCATATGCCATATTTTTTACATGTTCTTGATAAAGTATTAATCATAACGCTGAAAACTACTGAGCCATCATTTGTTTTTGACCTTCATCCTCTGTGAGAGTTAGTCGTGTTGATGCCTGTCGCTCTGGTTCACTATTCTCAGTGCTGGTATTATCCCATTTGTGAAATACCATGATTACGCTCCATTTGTTGAGTTTCTAGGTCATTGACACTTTTCGGCTCCCATCTCGGGTCCTCCAGTGAACATTCTTGGGCGTGTCCTGCCTGGGCCTTCCGCTTCGGGACACTGGAGGGTGATACCCACAGGTGGGCTGGTGGGGCACCCCGTTTCCCAGAATGAAGGCCCCTCTCCGAGTCCTCTGATGGGCTCTTTGGGCTCTGCGTGGTGCCCCAATAGCATCCTGTCTCCTCAGACACATTTTTTCTCAATTTGATGATGGTGAAAGCTGTTTCCCTGCTTTGAATCTGCATTTTCCTGACCCTGGAGGGCTACTCTCACCGCCTACTGGCTGGCCACTTGGGCTTTCCCTTCTGTCAGCTGCCTGATAGGTCCCTGGTCTGTTTTCCTGTTGGACTCTTTTGTCAGTCTTTATTTGATCTGTAGAAATTCTTTATGTTCTGAATAGCCATCCTTTGTCAGTTTTATGCATCTCTAATATATGACTTGCCTTTTCACTTGGTTTATGCTGTTCTTTTGTTATGTGAATTTTTAAAAAAATTTTACCATAGGAAGCTCAAGGTCATAAAAATTCTCTCCTTTCTCTCTTCTAAAACTTCAGTATTTTGCTTTCTAATTTCACTTAGCCTATCAGAAATATTTTTTGTGTAGGGCTGAAGGATTTTTTTTTTGGGGGGTATGTGGATATCTAATTATGTCAGCAAAGAATGCATCCCACCCCCCCCCACCCCCCACCATAGTGCAACAGGTTGGTGCAGCACTGAGAAGCTGCAGAGCTGTCCACAGCTGCTTCAGCACACACGATCCCCGCCAGGAAGGTGACCCACGTGCTGTGGCAGACCTCTCCTCTCTCACCTGCTGCTCCTCTCAGCAGTGTATTTCTGTTCTGCTCCCACTCCATCTCTGGTGAATCCTCTCACTGCCCCTGCACCTCTGGCCTGCACTCTAGTTTGGTATGCAGAACTAAAAAAATAAATAAATCTTCTAAAAAGTAAATAAATCTTAAAAAAAATAAGAACGCATTTCTATTTTTCCAAGAAATGTTTTCACTATTTCAACATTTTTACCTGAAAAGTGATTTCTAGACTTGCAACACAGCCCCCAAAATAATGTAAAATAATTGTTACATTTAGATTAACTAATAGAAAAATAGAAAATAAAAATTTTATTTATTTCTATGAAATAATGTAAATATTCCTAGAGACCCGGGTTCCCTGAATGCAAAAGTCTTGCTTAGGTGCCGTTGCCACACTTCTCTGGGGTCACCTGAGCTTCCCTTCTACCAGCTTTTGCCAACGATTTTCTGTTTCCATCCTTCCTGCACTTGCTTTTTGGAATTTATCGACGAGTCTGTTTCTTCCTCACGATTCACCCTTTTACCTCTGCCGATGTTTAACATCTACATCTCTGCCAGAAACTGCCAGGCTGCCTTCCTCAGGGGTTTGTGCCGCCCTGCCTCCTCACCAGCAGCCTACAAAGGTGCCGGCTCCCCTTAGCCTCAGCGCAGAGGATGTCGTCAATCTGCTGGGCCTTTGCCCGTCTGATCAGTGAGGAATGAATGCCTGTCTTTTGTTACAAGTAACATTGAGCATCTGTTCTATGTGTGGGGTCATTTTCTTTTATTTCTCTGTAATTCCCCAGCTCATATCATTTTGCCTGATTTTCTTTGGGGATATTGGTATTTTTTCTTTACATTTTTTTTTAAAGCCTGGTAAGACGTGAGGCATATTATTCCTTTGTGAGAAGTTGCAAATAGACTTTTCTCAAGTCCATCATTTGTCTTTTGGCTGATTGCAGTTTTATTTTAATTTTTGCGATGCAGAATACTTTCATTTTTAAGCAAGTTTATATGTATCATCGATCCATTAATTTTTTTTTCTGAATGTGCCTTTCCTCAGTTTATAGTGGAATTCTTCACCCAGGTTTTCTTGCTTCTAATAATTGTGTGATTTTATTTTTAAGTTCAGGGCTGAGATACAGCTGAGTGTATGCAGCTGTATAATGTGAGATATGGGTATGATGATTTTTTTACCAGTGATGCCCCAATTGTGCAAAGATCATTTATTGAAAAGTCCATCTTTTCCCCATTGATTTGAAATGCTACTTGATCATGTAGTCATTTTATACATACGTTTGGGTCCATTGACCTGGCTGTTCATTCGTGCAGCACACAGTTTTCCTGGTTCTAGTTTGCAAACCTGTCCACACCATAGGCTGAGCATCACTCCCAAACAAACAAACAAACACACAGCTTGCTTGATACATACTTTTAGGTTTCTTTTTAAATTCTTTGTAAAAATATTTAGATTTTGAATTTTATCCAATAGTTGTCATTTCTTAGTTGTAGAGGCCATTCTTCCTAGTATTTTTTTTTAAAGAGTGGTATTTTCAAAAATAGCATTATTATTTATTTTTTGCATAGAAGAACTGGTGTGTAGGCCAGAGGTGTGGGGGCGTGGAGGGGAAGAGGATTCACTGAAATAACACTGCTGAGAGGAAGACAGAAGAGGTCTGCTGTGCCATGTGGGTCAGCTCCCTGGCTGGGCATTGGACTCAGGCCATAGTGGTGACAGTGCTGAGGCTTAACCCCCAGACTACACGGGAGGCCAGAAATTTGAAGTTCATGTGGGATTCTGATGCACCCTGAGGCGTGTTTTAGGTTTTTGCATCTCTCAGTCTCATCTTTCTCAGGTGTTCACCAAGAGGGCCAGTGACAGGACCCCAGATGAAAGAAGCCTCTCTGTAGTCTTTCTGTCATTCATCAGTTTCTTAAAGTTGTCCCATCATCTAAAAAGACAGACTATTGCTGGGGCCTCCCTCTCAGTGCTAGCAAGCTATTGCCAGCCATTGCAGTGTGAGTTCGATCCCTGCCAGGGAGCACCTCTGCTGTTTTGCTGGTGCTCTCCTCAGCAGTGTATTTCAGTCCATCTGCCTGTTCTGCTCCCCACTCTGTCTCAGGTGAGTCCTCTCACCCCCCACACCTCTGGCCTGTACCCCAGTTCTTGTGTGCATAAATAAATAAATCTTTAAAAATAATTAAATACATCTAAAAAAAAGATGACCTGTTATAGGTTGAGGTGGACAAAATGATGGAATTTAAATACTCGGTAATAAAGCCTGCAAGATGGCTTTGAAGAGGCTGCTCGTTCAAATTGAAATATTCTGAGATGTGAATACATAACTCCTCATGCACCGTGGGGTGCAGGGACATTGGTTATAAGATGAAACTATGTTTTAATATTTCTGAAAATGAGGTTCCTAAGAGGCAAATGTCTACGTCTGCAGTAATGGTGTTTTCTCTCATCTTTGTTTTAGGTAAGTGACATCTTATGCTCCAGCTGGTCATCCAAGACTGGAGAGCTGCTTCGGCTCCATCCCTCGTCTGCGCCTCTGTGGGAGTGAGTTACGGTGATGTGTCTGTTCTGCTCTGATGTGGACAAAGGGGTTGCCTCGACTAGAGAAAATTAGTTTCCATAAATTGATTGTTACTTAATAATCCATGCATTTGAAAGAATTCTTTATGTGTGTGAATGCTGAGATTATAGATGGAAATAGGAAGGTGGGATTCTGTTTTCAAGAAGACTGGGTTTCAGTAAAGTTATCACAGGCAGAATCTGGGCTCTGGAGGAAGTGGCAAATTTGAATTTTACTCCTCTAGATTTCTTCATTTATTAAGCATATATAGCAGTACCTCCCTTGTCAGATTGCAGAGAGGATTACATCAGGGGATTACATCTGTCACATGCTTGTTCCCCTATATCATTTTCCCCCCATTTAAAAATTTTTATTTTTAACCCCAGCTCAAAAGGAAGGTCTAGAAAGCAAGAAAGTAGAGGACAAGCTGCCCTCCTCCTATGTGAAGTAACTTTGGCTGAGAGTCAGGAAATCTTGGAGATCAGTCGCTGGAGGATTTTGTGAAGGAATCCTTAGTGGGTCTAAAAAGGCACTTCCAGAGCAGCAGACACCCCCTTGAACTTCATAGTCACATTAGAAAAGCTTATTTAAATGTGGCTTATTTATCGGTGGCCCACAAGTGGCCTTATTTGAATCCCTGTTAGAATGTTATGTTGGGAAAATGTTCCTTTGTTTAATCTGAAATGGAATTCAAACAAATGGCTGGGGAATGTAAGCTGAAGTCTTTTGATCTCATGTGATTCTTTCAGTGATTGGCCCATTGTTGTTCAGAGTTATCTAGTTATCTGGCCAGTAAACAGATGAGTAGTATTCACTGAGAAGGGGAAGTGGACTCATTCTGGTTTGGAAAGTGGAAGAGAACTGTGCCTGGGTTGCAAACACATGAGTTAGAAGACAAGAGTTGGGCGTGGTGCGGTAACTGTGGCTCCATCTACTTCTTACCCCTTGGCAACAGACCCAACCAGAAAGTCCCTCCTTTAAGGAGAGGCTGGGGCTAAGGGAGACTACCGTTCATTGCACATCTAGAGATTAAAATATCTCCCAATTAGTTCAGTGAATCATTTTAAATTATTTTAAAAGCTCTTTATATTTTAATCAGAGCCTATTCACAACCAGTTAATTTGGACGACACGTTCTAAATTTACTTTCCTTCAATGATGTGTTGTGCTATTGCCTTAGAAAGTGGAGACCTCAAGGAAGAGGGAAGTTGGGGTGCCTGAAAGTATGGAGGAGCCATCAGTCTCAGTCACATGTTTACTGGTTGAAGAGGAAAGATTTCACCCTTGACACCGGATTTAGGTGGGATGTCAACATTGCTACTCTTATGGAAAGGGCAGGTGATTCCAGCAGAGACTTGAGGTCTAGCAATTGTGATGAATACTGCTCACATGTCTTTGATAACTCAGATTGTTTGATAACTCACAATTTCGATCGTCTTTCCTACAACTAATAAAGTTGCAGGCTCGTTCTGAAAAGTTCTATCTGCGTGGAACTTGTCTTTGAGCTACAGAGCTCACACCGCACATGACCTCACGGTCGCTTTAGAAGAAAGTACTATGAGGACCTCGTTTGGTTCCCAGCCATGCCTCTTGTTTAGCAGGAACGTTCAACCCCTGTCTGTCATGCTACACCTCCATACGTAGCCTCTTCTGTGGGGAGCGGGCAGCATCCTTTCCCCTGGACGCCGTTCCTGTTCACAGTAGTGTTACGCTCTTCTCCCCAGCATGTCGGTTCAAAGTATCCGAATCCATCTTGGGATATGGTCTGTTACCTTTTAGCTTCCAGGCTTGTGCAGGGAAAGAATTCCAATAGGAGAGGAAAGAGATGGATAGGATGAGGTTTTGAATTACAGAACTGAGTAGCAACTGCTAGTCAAGAATTTTTTGGCAGTTTGTTAGAATCTCATTTTAAAGCAATAACACACTCAGAGTTGTATTCAAACACTGAGATAAATGCATCAACCTAAATTCATGGTTTTGTTTTTTTCCATGTAGCTGCTAATTATTGAACATAACGAGGCTTATTCATAATTTCTTTTCTCCTGCTTGATAGCCGTAATCCTGTATTTGTGTGGCGGTCATTCCCATGGTAACAGACTAATGTCTGCAGCATAAGATTATTAAACACAGAACAGTACATTAAAATAATGCTAAGGTTCTGACTTACAGAGAGACTTTCACACTAGGGCAAACTTCAAAAAAGAGAACACTGATACAAAAAGCAATTCGCTTGGCCAGTAATGTTCCGTATTCCCGCAGCTATTACGGTAGAGATTTGTTTGAATTATAGCCTCTTCCTTCCCAGCCCATCAGTTCCTTTGGCTTTGCAGCCAAGTCTTAATCTGGTGTTTATGATGTCAGGCTGTTGCCATGGGACTTATTCTGTCACAGATGTATTGTGACTTCACTGCAGGATGGAGGCAGAGGAGAATTTAGGATGGAAGAGAACAGCTCTAAAGTCACTCGCCAACCTATCTGTCCTGCAAAGATGTATTCCCTTCACCTTTATAAGCCATTAAAAAAAAAAAAGTCAGTTAAATGATGGTTTTGTCAAAGGTTGGACCATCATAAAGGTCGTCGAGATGGCCAAAATGGCAAAAACCAGTACTAAGGAAAAATGTTTCATGGCTTGACCTCAGATTTCTTAGGAGTGGTTAAGATGGCTGTTTTAATCCTATGCTGCAGAAATGAAGCGTGGCCACATTAGCAGCACATACATGAATACACCGATTCTCCTGGTTTTCAAGAGAATTTCTTCCGCCTGACGGGATCGCGCACACAGGACAGCACGCGGCTTGCCTCCTCCCTTCGTTTCCACCACTGTGAGCAGCGATGTCTTCACTGTGCCCTGATATGGGGGTGCGCTGCCAAACCCAGAGGTCTCTGAAGCCAAATCGTGTAGTGCTTATAAGCATGTTAGCATTATGGTCCCCCCGGGGTCCCTTCATCATCTGGTATCTGGGACATTCTCCCACTTGGACGGCATAACAATAATCTATACTCCTTCCCGGAGATGAAAGATCTCTGCAGATTTGAACAGGTGCGCAGGTGGTGGGCGCCTTGTGTGTGACAGACCCTTTGAATGTCATGAGCCAATAACTGCTCAGGGAGCCCATGTGCACCTTCAGCCCGGGCTTGGTAAAGATGGGGGCATTGACGGAGCTGAGGTGAGGAGAGCTAGTGGTAAAGAGGGGACTTTTTGCACCACGTTTAAGTAATATGGACAACCAGAAAATCAGTAGCAATGAGTCCTTTTTTTGTGTAATTAAAAGCACAGGGCCAGCATTCTCTACTTTCTTGCCTTCTCCATTTTTGAACTTAATCTGGGGGATTTTAATGTCTGTCCCCTTATTAAAAGAAAAATGCAGGTAGGCCATGCTAAGAAGTTCACATGCTTCCGGTATTTTTTAATTGCTGTCACTTTCCAGTCTCCTTGGAATCTGCGTAACCTTGTTTTGCGTTTGTAATAGCACTCCCTCCACCCCCACACCCCCATGAGCTTTCTCAAAGGAGTCATGCCTTCAGCTCCATCTGCACAGTAGGCCTTGAACCTTGATAATGACTTTTTCAGCATTTTGTTGAGCCAGCTGCATGACAGCAGTGACTATTTGTGTGAATGATTTTGTTTTTTAAAAAGATAGAGATGAATGCATGAATAGCAGAGACTATTTGTGTGAATGATTTTGTTTTTAAAAAATAGAGATGAAAGATAGTGATTTTTTTTTTCTTTCTTGTCCTTAATACCCTGTAGTGACACCTCCATGTCAAAGGTCTCAAAGTAGGTGAAGACTTCCTCTGGTTTTTGTACTTTGGGATGATGGTTCCCCAAAATGGGGAGCCTTAAAAACCCCTGATGCCTATTTTCATTTCCCGGAGATGATGATATAACTGTTGGGGGTGTGGCCTGGGCTTTGGAATTTTTAAAAGATCTCCAGGATATTCTGATGCATAGACAGTGGCACCCCAGAGAGGCCTCAGTGGTGATGCCTGAAAGTGGAACCAGGAAGGGCAAGTCTGAATATCACAGATGGGTTTGATTTTGTAAAATCTGCCCCATCGCTTATTTTGTGCAGAATCTCCTGGTCCCCTCTCTCTTCTAGCTCATAGACACACTCCATTTATAGACTGCAAAAGTTCAGAGCCACCATCTCAACTTCCTTCTGGAGTGAGAACAAGGATGAGGACACATTGTCTTGATGTTTTCTCTGACGCTCTTACTTTTGTCTCTTTTTAAAAAAAAATGACCTGAAGAATTTTAGAAGATTTTGAATTAAGACTATGAAACAAACAGAAAAGCACCACTTAGCTAGTAGGCACAGAACTGAATTCCCGATTTAGAAACTTGATTAGTGCTGGAAATTGAACTTTAGTTTTTGACACCAGGTTCCACACTATGCACCATTGTGCTCAGCCTGCATGCAAATTGTTTTCCTTAAGCTCTTTATAAATGATGGGATGACATTAAAAGAATAGTTTAATCATGTTTTCGTTTTTCAATATGTAACGCTAGAGGAGAAGAGGAAAAGTAGATTTCTTCATCTCATAAAACAAAGTACCTTTGCAATAAACTTCTGACTAAAACTTAACCCAGCATTTTTTCATTTATCTTGGTTATTGCTTTTCACATGTCTCATGGTTCTTGTAAACATGATTTTCCCTCTGGAGCTAGATACAAAGGAAAGGTTATAAAGGAAAGTGTTGGCATCCAAGCATCTGGCTTCTGATGTTTAGCCTTAAGAAATATATTTGAGCTTAAAAGAAAAGTAATCGGTTTGCTTGAATTTTCTTCCCTTTCCTTCACATTCTCTTTTACTGCATTTATCGATAGTCCTCAACTGGGTGTAGATAGAGATCTGATGTAATTTCATGAAGCAGCGCTGTCAGATGACCGCAGAGGATGCTCATAGTTCTATTGACACAGTCTTGTAGATTTCTAGAGAGCACGTGCTGCTGTTATGTCTATAGATCTCTATCTGTGTGCAGCTATCATTTTTGTTTTACATGTTTGAATTTGTTTTAGAGACTTGACGAGATTACTCTGCCCATGCAAGCTAAGAAAAAGGGCTTTCCTGAGATCTTGCATAGGTTTTTCTTCTGACCATTCGTAACGATAGACTTGTTTTTATAAATTCAGCCTTTTTCCTAACTGATGATTTATCACTGTGATCAGTGACTCCATATTTGGCTGATTTATTGAGGAGACCATTTATTATCAATAAATTTATGTTCATGGCAAAGGACAGTACTACTGACATAAATGCTTTGTGCACCACTCCCAACCCCCTCACCCAGGATGGTTCCTCTTTCCTAGTTCTATGAACTGGGGAAATGTGACTTAAAAGATTCCCTGTCTTAACGGGTCTTTGTCATGTTTCATTATGCATTTTAAAAGAGTAATCTAAAAACATAATTGTGGGATGAAAGGATCTTGTAGAAGATATTCAGGGTTGTGGTCTATTATTATTATTATTTTTTTCCCAGAGGAACTAAGGGCATGCTGTTAAAAATGCTACTTCGCTGTTTTTACAGATATTAGCTCTTTGCCCCCAACCCCCATTTTTATTTCCCAAGATTTCTTGCTCCTAATGACAACTCTTAAAGCTCATTTTATCCCTACTCTCCTATGAATTTTTTTTCTGTTTTATAAGTAGAACTTGTTTCTTTTAATAAATAAGAAAAGAAAATCCATACTACAGTTTAGAAAATAAAACTCACCTGTAATCCTCGTACTCAAATAAATAGTCTTGATAATTGTGTATTCTGCTGATTATTCTGAACAGACTTGTATTGCTCTTCATTTATTTTACATTGCATTATTCTGTCTTCCAGCTTTGTAAACATTTTTTCAAGTACAAATTTTGAAGACTATCTAAATGCTTGATTTGGATGGAACTATGTCTCCATCGGTAAGGTGCAGGACATCAGTAAAGTGCAGGTCTTTCCTGGACTTTGTTCTAATAAATAACACTTTGAAGAACATCTTTGTTTTGGACCTTTGTCTATGTTTCACAACATTTCTCTGGAATAAGGTGTCACAGTTGAAAAACCAGGTCAAATATGGAAACATTTTAAATCCCAAATTCCTATTTCCAAATTCTCTCTGAAGTGGTTGTTTCTGTGTTCTCCCACTGGCTGGGACATTGACCATGTTAGTGCATTGTCTGTCACTGTACTGGGGGTGGGGGGAGGAATTTCGTGTTCAAAATCTTTGCTAACTATCCAGAGGAAAAAGTATTTTGTTTGAGTGTCCATTTGCTATTGGAGAGTTTATTTTTCTCCAGATGTTTTAACTTTTGTTCCTTTTTAGAGTTGTGGTTTATGTTCTTTACTCATTTTGGAGTCATTGTTTAAAAAAGGTGTCTAAATAGACTTTTTATAGTAAGAAAAATAATGCTTTACCTGTCCTATTTAATTCTTGAAAAGACTCCCTTTGCCTAAATCAGAAGAGGTTAGTGCAGAATTCTTGCATCTAACAACCTCCACTGAGTGCCTGGCACTGGGACGAATCCCTGAGCTGAACAGGTGACAAGTGACTGGAGGCTGCTCTGTGGTTCCACTTACCTGCAGGGAGGGCAGTGACCTGGGGCTGAGGAGTAAGCACTTAAAATAATAAAAGAACAAATGATATGTGGTTTCATGAACAGCTATAGAAAAAACAGAGCAGGCTGAGAGGGCCTGAAGTGCTGGGGAGCAGGGGAAGCCTCAGTTTCTAGGGGGACAGGACTGGGCAGCATGAAAGTAACCCAGAGACAGGATTTGGATTTACTGGCTTGACTTTTACAAAGAAATATTTGTTCTTAGTGGTGATTCTTTTTCTGTGGGTTTACTGTTTTGCCTTTCAATAAATCAGGTTTAATTCTGTGCTGTGCAGGTTATTTATTCTTGAGGGTGGTCAGTAGGCAGCACCTTGGTTCAGAAGCTTCTGTTGACAGAGCTGGAGGGTTGGGAAGTAGGGCTTCCTGTCTGAATGCATCTGTGACACCTGTTTCTATGGGCCCACCTGCCACAGCATGGGGGGGAACCTGGATTTTGAGTCCTCTGGCTGGGAGTGTGTGCAGAGCAATACAGAGCTGAGAATGGGAATGAAAAGTAGAAAGGCAGGGAGCAAAACCGGGGTAGTGTAACAAAGTGGTCCCCAGGACCCTCTCTCCCTGCCCTGTGAGAGTAGCTGCTCACTCCTTGGTGAGGAATCGCTCACTTGCCCCTACACTCAGTGCTACTCTTCAGGTCTGTAGTTTTGTTTCAGAGGAAGAGCAGTCATGGGGCATGATTTTTCACTCTCCTTTTTTTGTGTTGAAATTTCAGGATTCACCCAGCTCCCTTCTTCTTTGCGTCTTCTATTCTTGCTTCTAATCCTTCCTTCCTTTGTTTTAAATTGGGATGATGCTATGGGGTGTGGTTACCCTTTGCAGTTACACTTTTGGGGCCGCATTCCAAGCCATTCCTATTCCAGAAGGAATTGTATTGTTTTGTCATTTATCACTCACATCTGAAAGGCTATTGTCACCGTTTTGCTGATAAAGAACATGAATTCAAAGAAGAAATAGTGGCAAGCCTACATAGTTCTGAAGGTTGAGTTGCCTTAGGAAGGAACTTAGAGAATCACTGAGAAATTCTTTATTTTTGTTCATTGAAATTAATGAATTCTTGTCTACCTGAACTCATTTTTTATAGCTTGTGCAGATAGGTTATAAGATTCTAGAAACTAATGCACATCGATTTCTTTCACGAGTTTGGAGACAATTGTTGATTCATAAAACATACAGGAACTTTGGGTAATTGTCGATTGTATAACTATTTTTCTTCTTTGCATTCCTATTGCTTTGCTATCGGCAGTTATTAAATTGATTCAATTGAAATCTGAATGAGAAATTAGTGTATTCTTATGAATGTGCCTCGCATAAATTTTAAATGAAGTGTTTGACTTTTTCATCCAAATCAGGTTGGCAAAAGAATTTTAATTATTTCATTGGCTGAGTTATGACATTCAGTTGAAGTTCAAGATTACTGAAAGGAGGGCATATTAAGAAACAAATATAATTAAATGCTTTTTAAAGGTGTATATCTTAAACAGGAACTGAGCTATAGTAGCGCTTTAATCAAGGAACTTCCTCTTTTGTTTTGTTACACACAGTTCACTTAATAGCTCCCTTCAAAGAGCTAGTCTGACCTTTCAGCAGTGAGTGTGGGAGCCCCTGGAGCTGTGGCTGAGAGAATGGTAGCACCTTTCAGTTTTCCTCACAGCCCTTCAGTTAACTAAACATTTACATCTGATCATTGTCACCTACTTTTGAAAATCTTGGCGCTCTCTCTCCCTTCCCTCCTTTCCTCTCCTCCCCTTCTCCAGCTTCCTCTCCTCCCACTTTCCCCCTTTTTCCCTCTTTTTCTTCTTTCCTTCAATGAATGGCTTCCCCAGCTATCCAAAAGTAGCACATTCCTATGAAACCTTTCATAAACTGAAATGACTTCAAGTGAAGAAGCATCACTCATTTATATGAATAAGAAAAAAAATGAGTATTTCCAGGCCCCATAAATAACCTACCAAATAACACCTCGAACCTGAAGTCACACCAGCATATAGTGAAAGCAAGGACGAGAAGATAATTAAACAGCCTGCATAAAATAGCTCCTGGGAAACGAACTGGGCCACTCAGCCGCTCAGGGTGCTCGCTGCCTCTCCGGAGAAGCCGTGGTACGAAGCTGAATGCAATTTTTGCTTTTCTTCAGCTTTCTTCCAATTATTGAAAACCGGTACCATGGTAGATCTGTCATAAAAGGGAAACGGCGCAACACAACCCTTTGAAAAGTGAGGGATCCCTGCACTACAGTGAAAACTGTTTGCAAGGGCAGAGCCCCTGGACAGTGAGCGGCTTCTCCAAGCCACCTGTGGAATACCGAGTTCTGGCCAGGACGGCATTGCAGGGCCCGGGCTTGGGTGTCTGCGCCTGCGCACATAAACAGACGTGGTCAGCGCCCTGCCTGCCCGCTCAGGGCTGGTGCGTGGTGACGGTGCAGGAGCCCACGTGTGTGCCCCGCCTCGCGATGCCTGACCTTGGCGTCCTCCAGGCGGGTGGTATGACTTGCTTTCACTGCCGTCCGAGTGGAGGCATGTGTGGTCCCTGAATGTGTAGGTTCACAGCTTCAAATAAGTTCAAGTCCACTGTCTCCTAGCCCGGCTGCTTCTTGCTGCTGTGATCCACTGCTCTTCTTCCCTTCTCTGCGACCAGGACTAGTAGCCCCATTTCGATTTGGAGAGTTGATCATCCGTAGTTCACTCACCTCATCACATAGCAGGCGCCTCCGAAGAACTTACCTAGACTTAACTCCCGCCGAGCTGAGTGTTGTTGAAAGGATAGACCGCATTTTTAGTCTTATGTTACCACTCACACATCTTGCATTTGGGATGCGTAGAAGGCAGAGGGAAAGGGCATCCATAAATGATGGGTCTCAGGGTGGCATTTTCTTGGCACCCTTTTCCTGTGATGTTTCCTGTTTACTGTGTTTGCTTTACCTGAATGTGACCATCAGAATAGCTCATCTGTAATCTGTTTTCATTTACTATTGTGTTGTGCATTTCCCGTTATTAGCATACGGTGTTGTAGCCTTTCAAAGGCTGCATGGTGTTCTGTATAGCTTGCCTAGCATGATTTAATTAACCCCCAGCTTTTTAGAATGCGTGTGGTATTTTCAGATTTTTTGCTTTTATAAACAAGGCCGTGACAAACAATCTTCATGTAAAACCCTTTCTCCACCTTTAGGGAATATTGATGAAAATAAGGTTATAAGATTAGGAATCTCTGCATGTCATTTCAAATTCACTGAATTGCATTGAACTGGAATTTGGTCCTTTTTTTTTTTTTTTAACCTTTTTGGGAAATTATTTGTGTCTCAAGAAAACAGACACCCACATAGCTCCTTTGTGCAGATGCTTGCTTAACTGCCCTTTGCTTCAACATCTGTCATTTGTCCGCTGAGCTCCCCCTCCTCCTCTTCCTGTTGGGTGTCTTTCTCTGAGCCACTGGAGAAGTGAGTTTGCATGCATCCATGGAGGATTTGCCTCAGGTTCCTTCAGTGTATTTCCAAAGAACAAAGCCATTTTCTTACTGGATTTTGGTACAGTTACTAACTTCGGGAATTCGAGCATACCACTTTAATCTTGCTTCCGCATTCCTGTGTGGTCAGTTGATATAATGATGTTTCCTGCATAGCATTTTCACCCACAGTGCAAAGCCCATTCCAGGATCGCATAATGTCTTTCATGGGGCATGGTTCTTCCAGCCTTGTCTTCTATGACTTTGACATTAAAAAAAAAAACAAAACAAAAAAAAAACGAAAAACAAAAAAACATAGCCCCCTGTTAAATGCAAAGGTCCTCATTTGGGCTTGTTTGATGTATTTCCTTATGAGGATGAGATTAAGGCTCTATGTTCTCAGCTGGAATAATACTCAAGTGAATGTCCTTCTCAGTGTTACAGCAGACATTCTGTTCCTTCGTTGGTGGTATTAATTGTGATTAATTACCTGGTCAAGGTGTTATTTGATTTTTCCACTGTGTAGTTCCAGGGCTTTCCTTTGCAACTAGTGAACAGATTGTGGGGATATACTTTAAGATCATGAAAATACTTTATTCCTCTTCAAAACTTTCCCCTTAGATTTAATATCTATTAATGAGTCTTGATTGAAGCAGTCTTGTCCTGTGATGATTTTCAACTGGGGCATCAATCTGTACCAGTCAGCAGTCAACATTCTCCCTTAGAAGAACCCTCCCCCATCCATCATCCTTCTATTCATCCATCATCCACCCCATCTATCCATCATCCATCCATCATCCATCCATCCACCATCCATCCATGCATCATCTGGCTGTCTGACATCTTTCAATCTATGTGTATTGACTCATAGACTTCCCTTTTAATGGTTTATGACTTACTACTTTTCTTAAGTACTTTTGTGCCCAAATCTAGTGATCTAGAGGTTCTAGGAGACCCTCTTCAGGTTGTGGCCATGTGGTTTTGCCATGGCCCCACCATCTTTTGAGCACTAACCTTTCCTCTGACATAAGATGTCCTAGGTTCATCTTATATCTTTTGTGCTATAGTGTGTAGTCAACAATTTGTGTTCCTTTTAGAGGCAAATGGTCTCAGAAATCAGTATCTGGTCACTAGGTGGGCAGTTTTCCCAGATTATTCACATCCAGGGCATTTTTTAGTGTCATGTGCACATCCACATGTGAAGATATCAGAAATCATGAGCTGGCACCAGTACAGGGAAACCCATACCAATTCCAAGGGAGAGACTTACTCCATCCTGTATCTTTTCTCCCTCCATGGTGAAAAAAATTCTGGCTTCTAACACTTTACTCATTGACTCAGGGCTTCAGCACATCCAAAAATAGTTTCAGAATTGTTTCACCCATACTGCTATAGAAAATAAACCTACTAAAAAAAGTCAGTGTTGTTTACCGTTGATGCCATCTTAGAATAGAGCATAGAACAAACTACTGAGGACACATTGGTGTCACTGTTTTCCTCTGCTGCTGTCACAGTGGCTATGTTAATAATTTGAAGGTTATTAATGTGTTCATTCAGTTGGTTTCAGTTTGCTTTCAACTTTAGGATTTTGTTTTTCCTACCCGTGTTTATTTAATTGTTTTGCATATGTAGAAACTATACTGACATGCTCCCCAAATTCTGAACTGTTTAGAAAGGGTTTATGAGACAATGTTCACTTGCAGAAAGGCAGTCATTTATTTAAAGGAAATATGGTTCATTCTTTTGAAGTTTCAAATCATCCTCTTACTTTATTCTTCTAAATTATTTTCTCTAATCAAGCATACTTCTCAGGAATTCAAAGGAAACAAAAGTAATGTTTGATTCTTATAGCCATCATTAGTGTTTTGTATAGTACAGAATATGCATCATTTGGCTCACAGTGGGGCAAGTGGCGGGCACTTTCCTCCATGTCCTTTCTTAGCCTCCATGGGTGTGCGTGGCTGCTAAGTTCCCTGACTCCACACACTGTTGCTACCTGCTTGATTTTTTTCCCCCGTCTGGCTCCTTTATAAACTATTAGTGGTATATTTCATCAGTTCCCACTCTTCTGGTTGAACTAGGAAGGCATTTTTGAGGAGTGGACATATCAAGTATGTGCATTTTTTTTTAAGTGCTGAACTTCCTGTTCCTAAAATGCCCCTCTTTCTTTCTTTCTTTCTTTCTTTCTTTTTTTTTTTTTTGTTTTGTTGTTTTGTTTTGGAACAAGGAGGCTTGCAATATACTTGATTCAAAAGGCTGATGAATAAATACTTGAGCGATGTGGGATAGAAGTAGGTTCCTCTCGCTCTGGGTCATAAGATCGATTTTCTTGCATATTTGGAACTTGCAGGTTTGATATTTTTATATCCTTTTCTTGCTCAAAATTACATTTGTAGCTTGTGGAATGACGGCCTCACAACACTCAATCCTGAATGATTTAATGAACTGCCAGCAAGCTTTAGGTGAAATGGTGTTCCTGGAAAGACCTTGATTTGTAGAATTAATGGTACAACAAACTTTGCAATTGCTCCTTTCATTCTGGCAAGTAATTTTGTTAGAGGTGACCCGTGTAATCTTAATATCTAAATGTGTCCAGTTTTATCCTGTTTTTATATAGGAAAAATCCCAGTGCACGGAACAAAATAAAGTAGCCAGTGCCTAAAAGGCATTTCACAATTTGTATCTGGGGACTGTCAACAAGTTTTGTGTTTTGATACCCATCAGTTGTGACGCATGTAAGTCAAAGAAATTAGAAATGGATATGAAAGGCAGCTGCCTTTGTATGTCAGGCTTTCTAGTTGTCCTTAGAAGCCTATTCGAATGGTGAGGTTAAGGCTTTATCTGCTTGAGATTGTGAAATCTTCTTGATTACGTTAGTCACTCGTGTGGTGTATATGTAACTAAGGTGGTTTTTTCTCTTCATCCTTCAAATTTTCTAGTTATAAACAGTTAAAGATTTGATTTCATATTAGGTAAACTTCCTGTACATTTCAAGACAAACTTATGATAAAGTGTGAACCATTACTTTGAATGCATGTATACTGGAAGACTCAGGATGATGGTCAAAAGTATGTCTCATCACCTTCAGGCTGGATGGGGCCACTTCATCATGGCCTGCATTGTCTGTAAGAGAAATTGACAGAAGAAAGAGAGTGGTATTAAAAGCAGGAAAAGCTGTGTGTCTTTACCATTCTGCTCAGGAGTAGCAACTCTTACTTCTATAATTTTTTAACATGTCATGTCAGTGAGCCTCCCCCACCACCTGTATTTAAGGTGTCCATTGTTTTGATCGTGTTCTTTTGTATTTTTTAATTGGAAATCTTATCTGTTCCCTTAAAACCACTTTTTAAAAGATAAATACATGCTGTTTAGCGGGGTGGTAAAAACTAAAATGAGTATGAATGTATGTTTTCTGTAAGGGTTTGGAAGCAATAATAGGATCTCTTTAAGCTCTACTGTATAGGAAGGTGAGCGATCCATCAAAAGCACAGGCTTGGATTTGGGTCTTCTATTTAGATTAGGAATGTTAAGAAAGATGGATGGTAAATGTCTTTCAGCTGCATTGTCCCCCAAACATGAAATGAAATCTAAAGACTCTCAAAGAAGGTTTCAATTACACTAGCAAATGACTTGAACAAGGATTGGGTAAGGGGAGGTCACGGGCCAATGGGATGCCAGTTGTGGATTTATATTGTTTAAAATGAAAACATTATTTCCATTAGCCCCTTTCCACTAACACCTCTACCAGAGTTATTTTCAGATGGCGCGTTTGTGGGTGTTAGTGGGACTTGATGGAAATACCTTATCGCTATTGTGAATTGCCCAGCCTTTCCAAGGGTGCCTTTTCCCCTGCCCAGTACACAGTCTGAGGGTTCATTCAACTAACCCTCTAGAGAGGTGCTGGCACCCCTGTGTTCCCCAGACTTGATTTTCAAACGTGGCTGTGAGCTACCCAGTTGCAGAGAAGCATTACTATGTTTTAATTAAAAACGGAGGGTTGGGGGTGGGGAGAACTCGGGACCGCGCTTTCCCAGGATAACAGCTCATCGCCGGCTGAATCACACTGTGCGCTTGAGTTTTGGGAGAGAAAATGTGGGTTGAAGGGTGTCTCTCAGTGGGTTTGCCCTTAAATGTGGATGTGGGTTCCAGTGCGGTTTTGCCCTCTTGCTGCAAATGGAGGAAAGAGTTGGTAAGCAGAAGACAAAGTGCCTTTTTAATCAGAAGGCTATAGGGTGCGCTCAGGGCAGACGCTTTAGAAGAGCACCATTAATTTGAATAAAATAGGAGAAGGTAGGTACTTTGTACATCCATAAAGCACTGAAGGGGATAAATCCAATTATCTGTTCAATATTTAATGGCCATAAAGTTAAAAATTCTAAAGGCAGTACCTCGGAGACTGCTTAGTCAATTCTGTCCATATTATTTTTGACATTCAAAAGTCAAGGTAGGATAGCCATCTTGACTGCTGCTCCTCACCGGCCGCGCACCTACTGGCAACTTGGACTTGACTTTACGTAGATGAAGAGCAGTTTTGGTGTACCCTTCCTTTCCCAAAGAGTTCCCTAAGAACCTCGGGGTGTGGGGTGAAAGAAAGGTGGCCCCTGAGCTTCCCACTTTCGTTTTTTGTTTTTTTTTTAAGATTTATTTATTTATTCATACAGAACTAGGGTACAAGCCAGAGGTGTGTGGGGTGGGGGTCGGTGAGAGGCTTCACCAGAGACAGAGCGGGGAGCAGAACAGGCAGATCACGAAGTACACTGCTGAGGGGAGCAGTGGGCGGGTCAGGAGAGGTCTGGTGCCATGTGGGTCACCTCCCGGCATCAAACTTGCAGTGAAACAGCTGCTCCTAGTCTGCAGTGCTGCACCCTAACTCGCTGTGCCACCAGGGAGGGCCCCCACTTGTGTTTTTACAGTCACTTGCTGTTCAGTCTTAGGTATGAAAGATAACTAAGGTAAGGGCACAAGGAGAAAACAAAAGAACTGGCATAAAGATCAACTGGTTTGTACTAAAACGTGTTTTAAAGAAATTAGAGATTTAAAAAAATGTACCGCTACAGCTTTTGTCTTAGAAATTGTATTCAACCCCAAGCCTTGTTACAGATTTCGTGCACTATGCAAAGTTCTTAAGCAAGTTGCGAAAAACAACCTGATAATTTATTAATTCTGCTACCTCTCTCCTTTCGTTTCTACAACAGTGTTTAGCCAGTGATGCAGGTGGGCATTGCTGTGTTTCACAGGCAGCTGAATCATAAAGCCTCTAAGAAAATCGATGCTCTAGTGACAGTTGGAATGAATGTCAATATGACAGTGATTTTGTGATATTGTGAAGCTTTGTTCTTCTTGTCTATTAGTTAATACAGGATTCTAATTAGTCATAACAGGTTCTCACTTTATATGGACCACACTTTAGAAGCACCTCTTATATTTCAGAGTGTCATTGCTAGTTAGATTTTTACTTCCCGAGTTTTACATACTTCCTTTCACATGAATCGTTACCCACTTTGTACACCTCTGCAGTATAACTCTATACTCCCTGGGGATTATGTCCCTTTCAACATGGATTCAGCTGTCGGTAGATTTTTATTAAACATTTTTTTTTTGAACTAACACTATGTGTTGATAAATTTTGGCATGATGGAGGTTTACTGTTAAAATGTTATAGAGGAACCGTGCAGGAAGACAGCTTCAAGAGAGGTTAAAAAAGAACGATAATACAGTGCATGGATGATGAGATGGTAATAGGACGTTTGTTTTCTTTTAAGACACAGACTGGTTTCCAGGAGATTCTGCCTGTTGTGAGTGCTTTTCCAGAGGCTGGTTTTCCTTGGGAATACATGTAAAGTCTTCTTTCTCATTTTGCTACCCATTTCCCTTGAAAGGGAGACTTAGTTTGGTTTACCCTATTTTCAAATGCAAATTAAGCTTATTCTTGTCACATGTATGGTCTCTAAGGATGATACTTGCTGAAATCTAAAACCATTTAGTGTTCTTAGATATTATAGTTTTAAGTAGATTGTGCCTTGTTTTGCTCTGAGTGCTGTGAGTGATTTGGCTGTTAAACCACCAGAAATCTTTGTTGTCTTAGTTTCCTATAAAGAAAATAAAGGTGAGAAAATAATGATTTCCTGGATAATTCAAAGGGAAGATTTAACATACAAATCCCTAACATGCTCCTATACAAGAACTTCCAAATCAGCTTATGTTACCACTCAGTGTGACAATTGTTAAACTCATTTATTTTTAAAGAGCTTTTACATGATACATGTTAGACGAGCCAAGAAGAGCAACTTGCAACACCATTCTTCTTGAATATGACTCTGAACTTGAAACACTTGGGAGTTTTTATTTGCTCACTCATTGCCTCCATAGTCCTTAGATTATAAACTGTTTGTGGACAGAAGCTTCCCCCACTCTTTTTGAAAGATTTATTTATGCATACGAGAACTGGGGCCTAGGCCAGAAGTGCAGGGGTGGTGAGAGGGTTCACCAGAGACAGAGTGGGGAGCAGAACAGGCAGACCCACTGAAGGACACTGCTGAGGGGAGCAGCAAGCGAGAGAGGAGAGGTCTGCTGCGCCCTGTGGGTCAGCTCCCTGGTTGGGGATCGAACTCGTGCTGCTGAGACTTCGGATGGTTTCGTAATGTTGTGCTTTCACCTGTTGTGCCACCAGGGAGGGCCCAGAGCCCTTTTTAATGTATGTAGAATCCTAAAACATTATTTCTGGTTTTGCATGATTTTTCTCTATACCCTTATATTGCCCGTGTTACTGATTACATAATATTGGTGTTTAAGTTGATTTTTTTAACCCAGTTTCATCCAAATTTAGATTTGCCATGAAATTAAGGTTTGTGGGACTGTCTTTTCTTTCCATACATGTTAAATTAAAGTCTCAAGTACTAAAATTCAAAAAGCTTTATGAGTTTAGCATTCAAAATTATGCCCGCCGTCATGCTTGAGTAGTGGTACCCTTGCAATGCTTGCAACATTCTTAAATGTATTGTATTTTTTGTTTCATTGTGTAGTGGAGAGAATAGACTCATTATGTATTTCCTGTAGTCAAGTAAAGTCGTCCCTCCCTTTTTCTGTGGGTTCAGTTCCCAGAATTAAACCATGGCCCACAAATATTACATGCTCTCTTTGGAGCTCAGATCACATTCAGAGAAGTTTGTTACAGCATGTTGTTATAATTGTTCTATTGTTCTATAATTGTTCTGTTATTCTTTCTGTGCCCACTTAAATATTATCATAGGCATGGATGTATAGCTAACAGCACAGTAAGTATAGGATTTATAGGGTGTGGTTTTAGGCATCCATGGGGTGAAGGGGGTCTTGGGAAAATATCCCCTGCTGATGAGAAGGGAGGGGTGCGACGATTGCACCCTTCCAGTATTTTCTGTATGTATTCTGATTTAGTTATTTAATAACTCATTGAGGGAGGTAGCCCCAGTTTACAAGTGAGAAAACGGGGTCTCAGGTGCAGCGATATTCCTAAGGTCCCATAAACTTAGTAAGATTCGAGCTGAGGTACGAGCCCAGAGCAGTCTGATTGCAAAGTCCTAGCTGACTACAGCACGTTGTTGACTCCTAGTGACTGCTGAGTTAACTAGGTGACCACCTGGTGGTTCCCCTGCCACTCACCTGTGCTTGCAAAAGCGCCTCCCACTGAATGGTATTTAGAGTTTGTGATTTTCCTCTGGAATTGCATTGCGCTGGGTCTGGAAAGTTGCCCTTCCTTTTAAGTCTTGTGTGAAAGGGAGCCTTGCAGCCCATCCGAGAGGCATATGCTCATTTAGATTTTGAAAAAGTCTCATGAATTAAAACTCAAAAGTAAGTTCTTTATTTAAGTTAAAGCTAGTTTCTCTGGATATTTTTTCATTTTATGTCATCTTGTTATACTTTGAGCATGAAGCATAAAGTTGGGTGATGATCTTCACCATTATTACCCAAAATGAGTGCTTGAATCCTCCTTTCTTTTTTTTTTTTTTTTTTGTTTGTACATGTGATTATCTAACCTTGGCTGATTTACCTCCAATTAGAAAGTCTTGCTCTTTCACAACTGTTCTAGTAAATGATAGAGGCCTTGGACAACCATAATCTTTCAAGATGAATTTCCTAATTCTTAAAGGATGCATGTCAACCTAATGTTTGCTTACTCAACTTACTTATTTTGTAGTAGAGAACAGAAAAAAAGTTTTTATCTCTTGACCCATTCAGAAAACATTTTCTATTTCCCCTTAAATCATTTGGTTTCCATTTCAGATAATCACGAGGGTTTCCTTTTCGTTCTGCTGGAGCTGGTACACCCAGAGATTGTTTAATGGGATCACTTACATTGATGGATGGTTTAATATTTTGAAGATCACAGACAGTAGTGCTTGTAAGAGAATAATCAGGACTGGCGGGTGAGGGATGTGGGTTGTGAGTCCCATATCAGAGCTGGTGTTGGGAGGAACTTCTCTCTCCAGCTATTAACTGGACATGTCATGCTTCTTTTTTTTTTTTTTTCTTCAAGATTGTTCTCTTCCTGGCTTCCTGTCTCACTTACATATTTACTTTATGTCTTCTAATTATGGGAAATGGGAAGACAGAGGAACTACATGCTTTCCTTTCTGACTTGAGTCTGGCTGCTGTGGTTTACAGTGGGCTGGGGCGCTTGAATCTGTTAAGGGCCACAGCTAGTCTATCTTAATTTAAGCTGGCTTCATAGATTTGTCCTGTATATGTTGATTTTATTATATAGTCATTACTGTGGGGGGGGAGGAAGAGACTGCTATATTTATTATTCCTCGTAAAATTAATTGGTGCCTAAAACAAATATTATTAAAGACACTATATTTTACAATGTACCAAGATGGTTGATACAGTTTCAGTATGGGGTTTATATTCTCTGTGTTTATGTCAATAAACTCATAAAATCAGGAAAATGAAATGAACCACTATCTCATCTTCAGTCTCACAAGGTGAAGTTGATCAAAGGTAGCCACATCATTCCCTTGTGACTCAAAACCAGTGATTGATCTAACGTGCCCACTTGGGCTTTTTTTTTTTTTTTTAAGATTTACTTATTTATGCACTGAAGAGCTGGGGTACAGGCCTTAGGTGCAGGGGGTGAGAGGATTCGCCAGAAACAGAGTGGGGAGCAGCACAGGCAGAGAGAACAACCGAAACACACTGCTGAGGGGAACAGTGGGTGAGACAGGAGAGGTCTGCCGTGCCATGTGGATCACCTCCCTGGGATTGAACTCGTGCTGCAGCGGCTGCCCATAGCTTCATAGTGCTGAGCCTTAGCCCCTTGTGCCACCAGGGAGGCCCTGCCCACTTCGGCAAACTCTCAACACTCCTTTCCCGTCCACGCAGAAGGTGACGCACCAAATCTAGTGCAGCGTTTTGTCAGAGAATATTTTGAGCGGCTGTGTTTTGCCCGTTGTTTTTTCCTCCCACCAATGTGTGAGATGTTGGAATCACAAGAAAGCCAGGCTATTTTGGGTCTTTAAAATGCAAGCGCCAGTTCCCGAGCAGGGCCACCTTTTTTTTTTTTCATGAGCTGTTTCGTCAGCAGAACTTTTCTGTAGGGAGGAGTAATGGGTTTATTGTCAGAAGTGCGGATATTTTAATTGAAGATAAATGAGTTTCTTTTCTAAATGTCTTCAGGATTACCTGTCTTCGATTTTATTATCGTAATTTCAGTAGATTGGCAAAGCCAGATAAGCTTAACAGCCCAAACCTGATTCAGCCTTCATTACAGCTGCTAAATCAAATACGACCCGGCTAACAGAGACACGGCTGTGTGCCATTCTTCAGTTTAATTAGAATATTGTACATTGTATTGCACTTACATGTGTATACCCGAGACAGAAGTTCATTATCAATTTGGGAACATGCATACTGGGCCTCGCTTGGCCAGATGGATCATTTCTTGTGAAAACTCCTCTTTGGGGGAGAAGTCTTTCAGGTGATTAAATAGCAGGGTTACTTGAAGGAATAGAGATGGGACGCATTCACCTACTGTGCTATCAAAGGTTAGGATTTTAGGCTCCGTTTCACTATGGGTTGGCAGAGGTTGGCAGACTTTTATAAAGGACATGCGTTAGGTTTCAGCAGCTTTCACCACCACTCAACTCCACTGTAGCATGCAAGCTGCTACAGACAGGTTGTAGGCGAAGGAGCATGGCTGTGTCCCAAATAAAACTTTATTTATGGACACTGAAATTTGAATTGCATGCAATGGGTTGTGCAGTATTCTCTAGTTTTCCCTCCCCAACCCTTTCAAAAGGTAGAAATGACCCTTAGATGTTGGGTGCTTGAGTGTAGAAATGGCGTGGTAAAATACATCCAGGAGGCAGGAACCTGCACCCCTTCATACTGTTACAGGGTACCCTAGTGTGAACTGGGCTGTCTGTCTATAGGTCCTCACCCATGTGCCTAAAATTTAATTGTACTGCAGGCACACACAAAAGGGTCAATAGTGGGTTTATTTATAAAAGGAGAAAGGAAAAAGAACAACCCAGGGAAAGAGAGAGAGAGAGAGATACAAGGTAACTAGAATATCTTACCTGCTAGCCTCACCTGGAGCTCCATTAATAGCACCCAATCACAGGGTCCCGAGAGGTGCAGAAAATGGCTCCCTATTTATCCCCCAAGTCCCAAAATGCCTGCTTAGCTCCGCCCGTGGGTCCTCACAGTTCTCTTCCTGGTACTGCTGGGAGAGAATCACTGGAGTAGGGGGTGGAGTCCACAAAACTCTGCAGAGTTCCTTTAGGACATCCTTCCCCTTAACAATACAGCATTGTAAATCACTGTTACTATAGCAAGAACTAGTGTGATTCTAAAAATTCTTAACTTACAGGCTGCACAAAAGCAGGCAGTCGATTTGGTTTGTGAGCCACTGTGCTATGTGGGCCCCTGCTCCTTCCTCCCATTTTTCCAGGGGTTTTGTCCATTTATCCACTCATCTGAGGGGCTGCTCTGTGATTCCGCCACTTGCCAGTCTCTGCTTGATGCGCTGAAGAGCCATGTGTTCCAGTAAGTGTAATTTCGGTTACCAGTTGCTGTTTCATTCTTACGGGGCACACAGTGCTGCAGAACTCACCTATTTCATTTTCACATCCCAGGAGATGATCTGCTGGTCCTGAGGATGCTGTCACTTTACTGGTGTTACTCACCTGCATGGTCCTTAACAATTGCGAGTCCATAAATGGTTCCCTGTTTTGGCTTGTGAGCTGGTGGCCCTGCAAAGTCGGCGGACAAACGGGATTTCAGTGTCTGTAGCTGTGAGACTGCCTGAGCTGGTCCTGTTGCTGTGCTCGTCTTAAATACCTGTTGTCGCAGACTTTTCAGGTTGTGTTGGAAGACAGAACTTTTCCCCGAAATTTGCTACCTATAGATCCACCTCAGATTTTTATGAGACAATGAATCATTCAAACTTAAGGTTGACATTTTCTTTTTAAAATGGTCTTTAAGAAAGACTAGATTAATTTATAAGATGGAGATTGGGAAGATTCTTTTCTCTTACAGTGAAAGTTCAATTTGCTAATAAATCAGCAGGTTGTCTGCCATCTGACGTGGATGCTTGTCTCTTTATGTAGAACTAGTCACTTAAGCTTGCCAGTGGCATCTTTCACAGGAGTGGACATATGCTTATCTTTCGATATTTTGTAGGTACAGTCAGAAATAAAGAAAGTTATTCCTAAGAATGGATTAAAGCTAGAGGTGTATGAGTTATGCCCCTTCTGGGTGATAACCAGGTAGCTTTGGCAATCATAACCAGCTTAGATCTATATACCATTATTTAGGAAATGACCAAGTGAAGGAGCTGTCCCCTTTGAAAGTTTAGCTAAGTGCTGATCAGATCACTGTGATCTGTAAAACTTTTTGGTCCGTGTTTTGTATTCTGTGGGGGAAAAAACAACTAACAAAGATCTGAGCTTTTGCTCTAGTTCCTGGCATTTTTATTCGTTTCTTTTTTGTTTAGTGGCCTCTCTCTATAAGGGGATTGGAACACACCAATGCTTTGAAAAAATGTTCTTCCAATTCTTTCCCCCAGTAAGCAAATTATTTGCACATGACTTGAAAATACTCCCATCCATGGAGAGATTTCTTCATAACCAATGCTGGCAGATTTTTGGTGGTACACAAAGTTCTGTAGGTCAGCCTGAAATCATAATGCTTGCAAGGAAAAAAAAATTAAAATTGACTTCAAAGGACAACTCTGACACGGTCAATTAATAATTAAAACAGTTTTTTAATGAGCTATGCAATTACCTGTGTGTCCCTGGAGATGATGGTTTATGGTATTATTGCGGTGCCCTTTCTTTAGTCATGGCGCATGACATTTGTAATTTAAAGCCGGCTAGACATTAAAGTGACAGAACTTTCATTAACCTTGTCTAAAGTTTGCT
Source organism: Condylura cristata (assembly GCF_000260355.1). Classification (NCBI taxonomy): domain Eukaryota; kingdom Metazoa; phylum Chordata; class Mammalia; order Eulipotyphla; family Talpidae; genus Condylura; species Condylura cristata. The sequence goes on from NW_004567126.1 coordinate 22,104,969, forward strand.
GATGACAAATGACTTCTAAAACATGCTGTTGTCAAAATATACCACCTATTTAAGTGCCGTAGAAGTCCGATGGGCTCTGTGAAGCTGCGGAGCCTCAGAGAGGGACGATGGCCACCAGAGTCCTTGCTAACCTCCCGATGGGATCCCGGGTGACAGGATCCTGGGTGACCAGCCGGCATGACTTCTGCTAGCTCAGGTAGGTGCACCTGCTCTGGACAGGAGTGGATGTACTTGCATGGCTTTCTGGTTCAGCTGGTGCCCCTTGGGCTTTCATACTGAATGCCTTGATTCTGCCAGCCTGTGCTTTATGGTCGTTGAATAAATTCTCCTAAATCAGCCTTCGCTTGTAAACCTCCAAACCTAAGAGCAGTTTTATTTTTTTTTTCAACCTGAAACTATCCTAGCAATTATGTTTTGATTGTAGCTTTTCTTATGTCTTTCTTTGAAATCTCTAGTAGTCACACCGTGCTATGATAAGTCCCTTCCCCCCCCCCCCATTTTACTTGTAACATAGTTCTCCTTTTCAGGGGGCAGAACCCATGTGGGAGCCACCTGTTTTGTAATTTTGTTAATTCTTTTTCTATTAAGGACTATTTTGCAATTATCAGGGGAGGTATCACAGAAAGATATCTTTTTATAATTCTAACAGTAACTACTGCATAGAAATGAACAGTTAGCCAGCAGGTACTGGTGGCCTCTGAGTTGAGAGTTCTATCTCATTTAACCCTCGTAGTGACTAGAAATGACATATTTCTCCATGGACAAATATAGCAACTATTGCACAAAAAGATCAAGTGCTTGCTTAATGTCACAGCGCCTATAGGCCAGGGAACATTCCAGTCCAACACTGAGTGACACCAAAGATCTTACTTATCCCCATTTAGCAGTAAGACTTTTGGCTTTTCCCAAATACATCACACATTCATTTGCTAAGCTTTCATCTTTCATGGTATAATATACCCCAAAATAAATGTGTACTGACTAGTATGTCAACAAAAATGAGTTTACTATTGTAAGCTTTAAAATCAAATGTTTATTACTTGAAAGACTAGTTTAGAGAATTTATTAACTGCTTTTCAGCTTGACTAACATGTAACAGGTTCTTCCTAAGTACTGCTATTATCATCATCTGTAGCACCCTCCCTGCATTTGATAAATCCTGATTCTGTTCTGGGTCTTGTCTTATTATTTCCCATAGGATTCAAGCTATGATACAGCTTTCACCAAACTGTTTTCATTTTGATCAATATCCACACATTTGTTAAACACTATGTAAACATTATATATTAGAAAGTATTTTTAAAGCCCTTCACCCTATCAAGTGTATTTCCTGTATTTATATTGTTGAATAGTACTTTCTTGTGTAGTAATCTTAGTAATCTTTTTTTTTTCCCAGTTGAAGATTTATACAAGAAAGCTTCACAAATAGTTATGTACAGGTTAGGAATTACTGCAGAATACACACTCCAAGGACTTTTACTCAGGTCAAGACATAGATTTTGCAGTTCCCCTAAGCCTCCCTCAAGTCCCTTTAAAATTACTACTCTTCTCTTCTGAAAGAACTTTAATACCATAGTTTTGTGTTATTTTGTTTCTGTTTGCTTTTGACATTTTTTTTGACTTGTGAAAACATTCCAAAGCAGAGGAAAAAGTATAATAGATACTCACAAACCCATCATTCAACTTCAGTAATTATTAACTCATGGCCAGTGTTACTTCATCTGCATTCTCATCCATTTCTGCCCATGGAATATTTTAAAATAAAGTGTAGGCATCATAGCTTCTTATCAATAAAGACTTCGGTATATATCATTTAAGGACAGGACTCTTTAAAGAAAAAATAACCACAATACAATCTTCATACCTCAATAAAGTAATATCAATTCCTTATAGCCAGTCAGTGTTCATTTTCTATAATTGTCTTAAACTGTGCAAATTTTATTTGAATAAAGAGCCAAATAAATTGCTTGAATTACAACTGGGTGATAAGTCAAATCTCTTTCAACATTTAGTTTTTCGCTCCGTTCTTCTCTGCAGTGTATTTGTGGAATAAACAAAGCTGTTTTTTTTTTCTGTAAAGTTTCCTATAATCTGAGTTTACTTATTATATGCTTATGATGTTGTTTATTGTTTAGCATTTTTAAAAAAAATTCTTGAATGCCTAGAAATCAAACTAAATCTGTTTCAAGATTGATTTTCTTTTTTCAGGGGATAGGTGTACAAAAGCCCAGAAACTTTTAGGTACACATGTAAAGTCTGAACCGTGTGTGTGTGTGTGTGTGTGTGTGTACCCAGCCATTTGTGAGTGATCACTCAGCTTTAGATTTCATTTGGAGCTCAAGATGATGATTACCTTGTTCTGTCATCCCATCTTCATAAAGAGAAACTTCCTCTCATTTCTCTGAAGCTGTAGTACTCACAAGGAGGGCAAAATAAATATTCGCCTCTTTCTTTACTAATTTTCTAAGGAGTTGTTTGGTTCTTTAGAATCTTTTAAGGTAGAGGTCCAGAGTTTGTTTTGCTTTAGTATTATTTTGAACTTGCAGCTTTAAAGATACTTATGCTTCATTCTGTTACAACCATTACTCTATGGATGCTTAGAAATTCCTGGGAGCCTTTGTTTCTATCTTTTTTCCTAGTATAATGAGATGGTCCAGATTCATTTTATTAGGGTCTCACCCCTCCACCCCACCAAGATCTGGAATTAGCTAGTTCTCAGAGGGACTTACTCCTTTCAATGAAAAATGTTATTTAGAAAACATAATCTTGTCACTAGGGGATGCTCATTACTTTTGGGTAGATCATTGTTTTTAGATCTTGAGTGAGCTAAACTAGGAAAAGCATTGTTGTCTAAAAGATAACTTCATCTCGCTTCTAATTCACATTCATTGTTACATGGTTTTTACTTAAGACCATGCCTTTGTTTATGCCACACACTTGGGTTTTCATTCCTTTATGTTCCAAATCTTTGTTCCTTATGACACCACCATTGGGCTACATCGGACACACGCTAGTAGAGCCTCTGCTAGGTAAAGCTTGCCATATGTATATTTAAGGTCCTCTGATGATTCTAATGCTCACCAGTGTGTGAGAACATTCCATTCGTCTTATTTTGTGAACTGCTTTACTTTATTAGGTATTGAACTATACTTCCCATTTTCTTTTAAGAAGTTCCCTTTATGTTTTTGGTCATATTCTTGATGAGCAATGTAGGTATCATCTGAATTCTTCTTTTTGTGTATAACTCACTGCTCTACACATGGAATAGAAGACTAAAGTCAATTCACTCCTTGAAAGCTAGGCTGCAGTTCTCTTTGACCACTTGGAATACTAACACACAGGTGAACTTCACTAGGAAGACTCCGCCTGAGGCCAGAGAATTATCACTGCTTTGAGCTGAATGCCTGGTACTGGAGTAGATTTGCTTAAGGGCAATTCTGCATTTGATAAAATATCAGAGCAGTTTATGTCCTTGTACCATTGTTCCTTTTCTTTCCTCCTATGCAGAAATGTTAATTGACAATCAGAGGAGTAGCAAGTGCATACCTGAAGTCCCAGGCCTTTCGGAGCCCATCTGTAACACTTGCACAGATTCAGGGCTGACATGGATTCTGTCTTTTCATCCATGCTCGCTTGAGAGTGTCAGTGTGTTCCTTATTCTTGCTTCTGCACTCTGAGTTCTGAAATCTGACTATGACTGGTCATTTTATTGCTTCTCTCTTAAAGCAGACTCTAGGTCTATGTTGGCCCATCTAGCTTCGTTTCGACAACACGGGAGAAAGTCCACCAAGAAATGACTATCATGAGATTCGATTTTGATTTAAGAAATCAAACCCATTGATGTTGATAGTCTTTGAACTTCATATAATATTAACTTAGTTTTTGTTTGTTTGTTTGTTTGTTTTTTAAATAATAGAACACATATTCATATCTGATTCCCATTACCCTTTCTGTCAGAAAACCAACTCTTAAAAAAGAAATCAATGGTTTACAATAGTACAATGCAAGTAAAATAATTTTAGGAGAGGTCGACAGCACATTAGAATAAGAGAATGAGAATTCTGTTCAGTGTATAGGCTTGGATTTATTTTTTGACTTTGGCACTACATTGCGCTTCAAGCTTTCTGATTGCTAGCCAAGACATAAAGGGAAAACTTTGGCTCACATATTACTTATCTAATTGAAGAAAGCACATGAATCCACATGGAATGAAGACATTTTCTTGGCACTGAATTTTGTAAAGAATAGGTTGTATGATTCTACTAAGGATATTTGTAACAATGAATTATAACTTCACTGATGATTTTGTAAAAGATATAAAAATGAACTTCAAATGAGCAGTTTCTCATTCTGTTTGACCAATATCATGAACTCATTGGCAGGAATTTATAGTTGAGGTATTACCTGACACTAGAGGGATAATACTTAATAGGAAGTATTTGTACTAGGTTTCAGTGTTGATATATTTTCCCCATTTTTTACTTTTATTTCCCATTTGTTCTTTTATTGAAGACACTTGTTATAAGTAAAATGTTGGATCTTGCTTTAAGAATATGTAATTTGAAATCTCTGTCTTTTAAATTAGGCTGTTTAGAGCATTTACTTTTAATATAATTATTGACATGATTAATCTTAGTATTAGTTCCATCTGCTTTTTATTCTTTTTCTGCCTTTTGTGTTGAGTACTTTCTTTTCCAGTTTATCTCCTCTGTTGACTTATTAGCTGTGATTATTAAAAAAAAAAATAGTGGTTCTTTTAGGTTTATAATACACATCTTTAACTTATCAGAGTCTTTGTGCAGGTGACACTGTACCAGTTAATTTGTAGATTTGGAAACCCTGCATCCTCCTGTACTTGAAGTTTTCTCTCCAGGCAATATTCTGCTTTTTTCCATATATTTGACCTTTATATATGTTATCAGCTCTGTACTACATTGTTTATTGTTTAAAAAGTCAGTTTTGTTCAGTCCGTTAATCAGTTGGTAAAGAATTTATAAACTCTCTCCCAAATAGTAATAGGAAATTCTTATGCATTTGTTTGTAGTTACACCTTCTGGTGTATTTTATTCCTTTCTATAGACCCACAATCCTGTCTGATAACGTTTTCCTTTTACCTAACAACTTTGAAAAAAAATTGTTGTAATGCACATTTATTGATGGTGATTTCTTCCACTTTTCATGTGTCTAAATAATTTGGCTTTTGTTTTTGTAAGGGAATTTCACTGTAGTTTGACATTTTGTTTTTCTTGACATGCTTTAAAGATTTTTTTCCCAATATTTTCTTGTGTATGTTTTTTCTAATAAGAACTTCAAAGTTATCTTCATGTATATTTCTCTATAAATAAGGTCTTTTTTTTTCTTTACTTAAAAAAAAAAGGTCTCATAATTTTTGAGTAATTTCATAATGACCTAATAGGTGTAGCTTTCTTCGTGCTTTTGTGCTTAAAAGTTTATTGAACTCAGCTCTGTGCTTTGTGATTGGTTTGTTTGGTTTTATTTATTCCTTGAATAACAAAGCAATCTTTGTTAGAGATTCAAGTCAAATCAGACTTGACACTATCATTTACTGATTTTTTTTTTTTTTAATATGGGTCTTACTTTGCTGCTTCTTTGCATTCTTCTAATCTTTGGGTAGCGCTAGACATTTTGAATTTCTATTCAATGCTGGATAATCTTGTATGTACTCTGCGCTTTGTTCTTGTGTACAATTAAATTTGCTTAGAAATAGTTTGAACCTTTGGTTCTGCTTTTCTGATTCATTTTAGGTAGAACAAAAACTAATGTAGGTATTAAGATGAGTGCTGATCATTCCTACCACTGAGTCAGTGCCCTTCTAAAATAGCCTGTCTAATATTTGGTAGTTACGGAGTTTTCATTCTGTATGTGGGAACAGGTGCTCCTCCCATCTTGATGAATGTTGCTCACTGTTCCTGCTAACATTTCAGATCGTTCTTTTCTCCAACCCTGGTTAGTTCGTCACATTCATGTACTAATTAGCACTCTGCCAAATACTGGAGAGGAACCCTCTGCAGATTTCTGGGGTTCCCACTTCAGACATCCTCTCCCTCTCAACACTCTGTCCCATAGACTTCAGCTGCCTCAGCCTCTCTAGGTTCCATCTACAGTTTCTCCCAGGCTGTATTCTGGATGTGCTCTGGAAAGGAAGCTTGGGGAGTAATAGGGCTCACCTCATTTGTTTGTCAGGAATTACTGCCCTATGTTACCTCAGGCCCAGTGTCCTGAAAGCATTGCTTCTTTTGCTTTATCTTTGTTGTTGTCTCAGATTGAAGGAAGTAGAACTCTTCATTAATTTTGAATGTAGGTTAAATAGCGAACAATTAATGTTGAATTCTTTAATAACTGAGTTGTGGCAGCATTAGGCATTTCCTATTGGTACTTCTGGCTCTTAGAGGTAGATGTACAGGGACTTGGGTAGCACTAAAAATCCCAAGCCTGGGTTTTTATTAGTTAACCCCTGTGTTATTCAGCTTGGGCTACTGTAACAAAATGCTGTGTCGCTTCAATGATGGAAATTTGGCTTTTTTTTTTTTTTTTGCATTCTGGAGGCTGTGAAGCCTAAGACCCAAGGGCTTGTTAGGAGGGTGCCATTGCTGTGCTTACATGACTTCTATGCATAAAGAGTTTCATAAAGGTACTAATTTCACCATGAGCGCCCTTCCCAACCCACATACCCATGACCTCATTGGCCCTCTAAGGCCCCAAGAAATTTTGTAGGGATACATTCAGTCCATATCAGCAGTCTTAAGTGTGAACCTGATATGGTACTTCTCTGTACAACTTGGCCGTTGTGATGAAGGCCTCTGGACCATACGTCTGCTCTGACTACTTTCATTGTACTAGAAGGCTCTGTGTCAATATAGGAATGGCTTTACCATCAGGAGACTGAACCTTACCTGTCCTTTTCTGGTGAAAGAATTTTTGTTCCCATCATTCTTTCTGAAGTGCCAAGAATTTATTTAGTTCCACTGGATTAAAGAGAGCAAAATTATCTGCTTGAATCAGGAGCGACTTGTAGGAAGAGATCAGGGCTGTGAAGCCTGTGGGGATCTGCATTTATAAGGAGATGGCTTCAGCAAGGATAAGTCGTATCTTAACATCTCAGTCCTAAATGACAGATTTGTTGCAGAGAAAATGGAAGTGGATGGAATCAGTACTGTGTCTTTTTTCCTGTGGCAGCATTTCAAAATAATGTATTGTAGCTCCGTTTTTGCTGGTTCCTCTCCCTTCAGTTAATATTACAGTCAGAAGCCTGATGAGTCGGTGCTGTTTTCTTCCTAATCAATGCAGTGGACAGGTGATGTCTGTGAGGATATTAATGAAATCAGAAATCGTCTGTGAATGAGGTGGTTGAATTTTTTATTTCAGCTATTAATGTCAAGTGAATGCAGATACACTGCTTTTGTCAGAGATTCTGCGATGCCAGACTTTTAGGTAGTGTCAGATTTTGTATTTTAATTTACGTGTTAATTGAACTTACTTGTTAGGTATCTTATCTCAGAACATGGGGATTTTTCTTAAGTTTTAAAAATTAATTAAAGAGTAAAATCATGACTGTGTTTTGTTAACTGCTCCATCTTCTGCCAAGCTTCTTGTAGCAAGTGGAATTATAAAGCCTTATATGATCAGTTTATAGCACTAGCTCTGAACAACTGATGAACCACTTCCACAGAATCCTAGGACAGTTTAAAAATGAAGGCAGAACTTCCCTTATGCTTTGCAGGCCTGCGGGCTTGCTTGGAGTCTGGAAGCTCACTTTCCTTTAGTGGCTGCTTTGTGGTGAGACTGGGTTGTTCGAAGCAGTTGAGTTTCTAATCACAGGACAGTCCACTCTTTACACTGACTCCCGGGTGCCCTTTTTAAGCCTTTTGGGGAGTCACAGTGAATTTTAAAAAGGGTCTATTGTCTGGTATTAAGGCAATAAGGAGGAAGCAAAGGAAGACTGAGACCTGTTCTTTCCCTCTGAGCCTGCCTATTGTCTGTGGCTATTTCAGGTTAACTGAATGTCTAATTGCTCGGTCTCATCTGCCACACTCCAGGTGCTCCACGGCCACCATGTTGGACAGCACGCAATTACAACATTCTCATCGTTGCTGAAGGGTCTTATGAACAGCACCACACTCAAGGTTATTATACAGATTCACTTGCCCCAAAATGTGGTGATCATAGTGCTCTTTCGGTCTTAGAAAGACAGAGCAACCAAAGGACAGACAGGAAAACACAAATAATAAACAACCACTTTATGCAAGGAAAATCACAGTGGGCTATGGACGTGTTCTTGACACACCACATGTGTCCCTAATAATAGGGCCCTCCCCACCCCCTGTACTAACCCTCAGAAAATGAAGTCACTACATCTAGTATTCAAGTTCTCAAAAAAACTCATTTTACAGCTCAATCTCTCAATTGCTTTGACTGTCACAATGACCTTCAGTAGAGCAGTGCTTGTTTGCTCATGATTCTTCAAGGAGTTGCTTGGCAGTCAGATGAAAAAGGTGGGGACAGTTGAACACAGATGTAGTCATTTAGGCATGATCTACAGTTACAAGTGCTGGGCATTATTGTAAACAAGCCTTTTAAAGAGCCAATAAAAACAACATTGCCAGTGTCGATTACGTGCCTGCAGGATGTGTAAAAAAACATACTCTTCAATGACTGGGCACTGGAGGTCCAATGGTGTCCTGTGTGGACTCCAGAAAGAGCTGTGTCTCAACCGGCAAGGCGAGGTGATCTGCTTGTACAGGTAACTCTAAAAGTGCTCTGGTGACACTTTTGTGCCTGCAGAGGTCTTAATGAAGCATGAGGAGAGAGAAAACAAAGCTTTTTCTAAATTAAGTGTGCTCTGGAATATTCGATGTGATCTTGACGTGGGTTTAGAACTAAAAGAAAGAAATGAGCTAGACATTTTGCCATTTCAACCTCAGCCCTAGAACAAAGTCACCTTGTTAAAAAAAAAAATCTTTTTTGAAGGTATCCTCTCAAAGATCTCAAAGAAAATGAGGGACCTTCTTGTATTTAGGATTCACTTAAATTTGGACATTAAAAAAAAAAAATCTTCTGGAAATGATCTTACTGTTTTTGTTTTTTCTCCCCCGAGAAATCCTTTGAGTTCTCAGAGGATGATTGACTCGAATTTATTTTCTCATTAAAAGTCAAATCAGAAAACTGCTAAACAATCCCCTTAAAATAATTTAAAACCTATACAATCTATTAATGTGCTAGAAATACACGGAAAAACAAAAACCTGGAATAAAACATACTGTTAACAGGGGTTGACTCTGGGCAGTAGGATTCCTGTGGATTCCCTTTGTTCCTTCAGTCTGTTTCCTTTTCTGTGATGAATATGCATTAGTCTTATAATTAGAATAAAAAGAAAACTTAAATTATCACTTAAAAAGAACAGGTTAAAGAGAACCCTTGATTTGACTTATAGGCTCCCACTTTGTTGTGTTAATAAGTCAAGGGGATGGAAGGAGCTTTGTTGCATAAGGGCTAGTTCTACAGGTGAAATGTGTTGTCCAGCCAGTGCCTCCTGCGGTTCCATCATTTACAGTATTGAGACTGGCATGCAAAGATATGTCTAGTAAATTATTAAGACTTCTGTTTTCTGGGGCCTCCCTGGTGGTGCAACTGGTTAGGACGCAGCACTGCAAGCTGAACGTAGTGGCTTCAGTGCAAGTTTGATTCCCAGCCCTGGAGGTGATCTCCAAAGCGCATCAAACCTCTCCTGTCCCACCTGCTGCTCCCCTCATCAGTGTACCTCATTGATCTGCCTGTTCTGCTCCCCACTCTGTCTCTGGTGAATCCTCTCACTGCCTCTGCACCGCTGGCCTGCACCCCAGTTCTGTTTGCCTAAATAAATAAATCTTTAAAAAAAATACTTCTGTTTTCTTCAACTCATATGATTAGTACTACATGGTCTAGTTAAAGTCCAACATTGCCCAACTTGTTACTGCCAGGATGCTGGATGCTGGGATACTTCTAGGGAGGGTTGACCTTGAACAAGTTGAAAGTGCTCAGCTGTCTTCAGATCATTTCACATTAATTCCTGGTGAAATACTGTGAAAAGATTACTTGGAGGTGAAGGTAATCTTGGTCTCTTTTTTTTGGGTCATTGGCTTCCTGTGACCTTGAATAAGTCAAATTATATAATTCTAATTTCCTCTGTATTACTCCTTATTTAGTGCCTTAAAGAAGCTTTTTGTTTTGGGGGGAAGGGTCGAAATTATTTTGACCTAGTTGGAAGAAACATATGTTCTGAGAAATGTGAACATGTGTCTTTTTCTTACTGTGCTGTTTTTCTATTCTGGTGCCACTTGTTACATCATGCAGACTGAGTAACAAAAAGACTGATTTCATGGATGATGTTGTGATGGGTGGCAGAAAAGAAAGATTAGAAACTTGGTACATTTGGAAAGGGATATTTTCGACACATCCCAGGGGATATGATCTACCAGGTACTGGAAGACTAAACCTCTTTACTGCCTTACAAAATACAGTACAGATGACCCGCATGTAAAATGCACTGCCTGTTGCTTTGGACATCACTTGACACTAAAAAGCTCTGCATTTTGTATTTTTGCATGTCAGAATCTTAGCCAGAGGAATTAAAAATAAATATTTAAGTAGGTTCCTGACTTTTCCTATCAAGGAAGCTCTGAGACAGGCAATTTGCTTAGCAAGTCTTTTTGTTCGCCTGTTTTTGTGCTGCAGAGAAATGTGATGTTTGCTTCTGATGATTCCAAATGTGCATGCATTATACGATCAGAGCAGAGCAGAGAAAATGCCAGTGCGCTCTGTGGAGGGCTGTATGATGACATGTGACCCTAGTGACAGGAATAAATGCGCCCTGGCCGAAAGGAGCCATTAATGTGGATGAGAACATTACCACACAGTGAGTGCCACTGGCCTGGAAGTTGAATGGTTAGCGACTTCTTAGCTAAAACCATCCTGTGCCTGGACAGGTGCCGGAGCTGTGATCTTGGTGCCTTGTCTGTCTGTGGGCTGCGGTCCAGATGGAATTTCCTAATCCTTGGGTCCTGAATATTGATTTCTTGGTTTACATAAGATTAATATTATGGGCATTTCAGGTCTGATGTATTTTTTAAGCCTTTGAAGGCCACTTTAATTATAGAAATAATGAGTACTCCAAAAGAATAGTTGATAATTTTGAAAAAAACAAGGTACAATGCGTTTGAGAAAAAGTAAGGCTTTTTTAAATTATGTTTATTTTTACATCATTTTGTGCCTTTTTCTGTCTCAGTTGTAATCCCCGTCACTAGTTCCCCCGTGTGCCATCACCATATTCGTGTGCATTCCCCCACTTGCCCCTCTTCCCATTTTTGACTCCATTCCCCACTCCACCCTCATAAAATGTCTCCACTCCACCCCCATAAAATGTCTCTGGTATATAGTTGCTCATTGTTATTATTATCTCCCCCCCTGGTAAAGTAAGGTTATGTTTGCTGAACCCAGTGTGCTGGAACCTGGTGAGTGGTTATGAAGCTTTCTTGTCCAGTTTGGTTGATCCGGTATAGGACCGATCAAGAAAGTTCTAACACATGACCAATGCATATAACTTATTTTTAACGCTTATATACATATTTTCTTTCTATTTGCTAATAGTTGATGTTAGTTCAAGTAGTTTTCTTTTCTAGGTGCATTTCTGTCACCATCTTTGTGATTCCCACGCCACCTTTGTCTAAATTGGAGCAGCAATTTAAAAAATAATGTGGAACAGCCTGAGTGCAGCATCCTAGACTTTTTCTAAATTCCCCCGCCCCCCCCCCCAACCTTCAGGTGTCTAACCTGCATCAAAATCTTTAAGACACTAATCTTTATGAAGCCCTTTCAAACGTTGTGCTTTAATTTTGATAGAAACGACTCATCGCTCTCTTTTTACACTCAGAGTTTATTGATTTATATGGTTGTCATCTGTTTACATGCTATTGAATTACATTTTGAAATCACATTAGCAGACATTGCCGGGGTCCCCCGAGCTCAGGGCAAGCCTGATGAACTCACACGGATGCGCAGCACCGCAGGGGCACGAGGCGTGGGCACGTGCTCAGCCCCTGTGGCCCCGCCCAAGCGCACACGTCAGCACTCCATGCACCGTGGTGCCCGTCACTGCCCGGCCACGCCCACCAGGTTACTCTGCCAACATCTCCAATACTGCTGCAGCTGCAAACCGTTCACCTTAGACCACTGTTTCCCGTGCCCTGGCCCAACTTAACAGTCAGGTACAGTTAAGTAAATATTTCTGAAATTGTGCTTAACTTGTCAACCCGGATATATATTTTTTAAAGATTTATTTGTGCATACAGAACTGGGGTACAGACCAGAGCTACAGAGGGGTAGAGGATTCACCAGAGACAGAGTGGGAGCCGAATGGGCAGATCAACAAAGTATACTGTTGAGGGGAGCAGTGGATGGGTCAGGAGCCGTCTGCTGCACCATGTGGTCACCTCCTGTGGGGGGATCGAACTCATGCTGAAGTGGCTTTAGCTTCTCAGTGCTGTGCTTTAACCCTCTGTGCCCCCAGGGAGGTCCCAATCCTGATATTTTAAGTTCTGAGTAGACTGTTTTGCTCCTCTGCTTATTTATGATACATGTAGCATTTTTACTTGATTGGTTTGTGGTGCTATTTAAACAGTTCAAGAGCGGAGAGCAGTGTGGGACCCAGTGGGAAATAGAATTGGAGTGGGTCCTTGTCAGCAGTGGCTTCAGGCTGGTTCATAGCAAGCTGAAGGAGATGGAGTCCAGGTGGTGCAGACACCCACATACCTGTCAGAAGTATGATTGTTTCCACAGTGGAGCAGCTTCTACCAACCAAGCTAAATAAAACCCTTCTTTTTCTTTCTGTTTGGTGTTTTCCCCAACTGTAGAAAATGCTTAGGGGACATTTTAAGGAGTGACATTTAAGGCAGTGATAGATGTGCTTCTGCTGGGCCAAGTTCAGGTGTTAACATCGGGAACACAAGGAAGGAGTTGACTTAGGCATATGTTTACCTAAAGAGGAAAAGGAGTGTAAAAGATAGGAGAAAAGGTTAATTGGGCGAGTGTCAAGTATGAAGGGACTAATGATGGGCCTCAGTGTAAATGCGAGGAACACTTTTGAAAGGAAAACTTGGCCTTAGAGGAGTTTGTGAAGCAAACGTTTCAGAAACTTGGTCTTTGAGGCCGAAACACATTCATTACCAGAATAAAAATGAACACACCTTAAATTTTCCTGGAAAGGATCACAGAAACATCAAAGTCCTCAGGAGATCATTTCATCCTGGCCTTAGCGAAAGCCCCCGGGCACCCAGGCATCTGAGTCTGGGTGCCCGAACAAGGTCCATTCTTCAGCCTTCCTGGCTGAACTGATGCTCCATCAGCAGACCTTGAACCTCGGGAAACCCATTTCTGTTTGTCTTACACCTCCTGGATTGTGCTTTTGTACACATCCCTTTTATTTTGTCCATTATTCTTAGTCATACAGATTGCTGCTTTGTTGAAAAGGAAAATTACCCTAAAACAGACTTGGCAAATACACAAACCTGTCACTGTTTCCAGGGCCTCTGAATCCTTCCAACACATTTCTTACCAGAAGAGCAGGGACTGCTTCCTTTACTATGAAACAGATTCCTTGGAGCACCCTTATCAACCTTGGTTCACAAGTTGAGTGATGCAGTAGAATTTAGAGAGTTCTGACATTCAGAAAACAGCAGCCAACTGTCAGAAAACGGTAGGGGATGGTAATAATGACCTCCATTTAAGGTCACTGGTGCTTGCGTGCACACAGTACTCTGGCACCAGCTTTGCCATGTCCTGCTGCTCATGTTGCTGGTGCCAGGTTTACTCTGTGGGGCCAGAATAACTTTGAGTATAGTGACAAAAAGCAGGAGAGCCTGGACTCTGGGCTTTTGTAGGTCTGATCCATAAAGGCAGATTTAGCCGGACTTGCCGTCTGGCATGTCTGTCTTATTTTTCTGTTAGCACAGACTTGACCATTATTCGCCACGTCAGTGAATGAGATAACTTTTAGAGTCAGGTCTTTTAACTAAAAGGCAACGTTACTGTGTTCCTATTACCTAACACCTCGCGGTGCTTGATTCTTGAATGAAAAGATCAACGGCACTAGTTTTCTGGGTAAAAATGTGTGTAGATGTCTATAAAATTAATTCCTGATTCAGATTTACTGTTTCATATTTAAACAATGAATAGTCTCCATCCTTTGAGGTTAAAAGCGTAAAAATAGCCAGCAACCTCATAGGCTTATTTTTATCTATTTCTGAAGAAGGATTAAATAGTATCTTTATTGTTTTATATTTTCTTTCAATCATTCATTGTTAAATACAGGCTTGGACCATCTGTCTCTGCCAAGATCTGCCTAGATGTGGAAGACCGACTTACACAGATGCTAAAAAATCCCCTGTAATAATCTATTTATGCTATTATTCTCCAGGCATTTCCCTAATACAGTTTTAAATAATTTTTTACAAACTAAAACCACAAGTTTATCTGTTAATTAAAACTATTTTTGTTGACTTGGTCTCAATGCTCTTGAAGCCTGTGGGAATTGTACTTAGCTGTCTTTTCTCTTGAAGATAAGGAAGAAAACAGGAAACTGTATCAACTTACAAAGGTAAAACACAAAACTCAGTTTTCTGCTATCAAAGTACATTCTTTTTTTTTAAAAAAAGATTTATTTATTTATGCATACAGAACTGGGGTACAGGCCAGAGGTGCAAGAGCGATGAGAGGATTCACCAGAGACAGAGTGGAGAGCAGAACAGGCAGAATGACTGAGTTACACTGCTGAGGGGAGCAGCGGGCAGGTCAGGAGAGGTCTGCTGTGCCATGTGGGTCACCTGTGGGGTCGGAAATCAAACCCGCACCTAAGTGGCTACAGCCAGCTTGCAGTGTTGCGTCCTTAACCCCTTGCAACACCAGGGAGGGCCCTCAAGGTACATTATTTTGAGAATCAGCATTCCCAATGGGTAGCCTAACTAATTCTCTGTGGTACAAGATGGGGTAAGGGGAATGAATGACTATGTTTGGGCACTCGATTTCTTTTTATTTTATACAAGTGCTTCTTAGGCAGCTCTGCCTCATCAGTATTCCATAGGTGGATGCATCATTAACCTCAGTAAAGAGTTTATTACAAGCCATTGTTAGAACTTGTTTTTGAATAATATTACTCCATTATTTAAATGAGACAAGCTACCTATATCCAAACTGAATCAACAGAGTTTAAGACTGTTCAGAATAAGCAGGATAAGGTTGGGGGAAGGGGTGATTTAGGGCAGATTTCCTGGACACCACACACATACATGGTCTGAAGGTACAGTATGAATTTTCCTTGAAATCGATTTGGTCCTTAGAATTGCTTCCTTCTCAATCAGATGCAAAATATGGTGAAGAACCATAAGCAATCATAAGTAATGGCTGTATACACCATCCAGGGTCAACTTCAACAAGACACAGGTCGCCCAATATATTCTGCGGCATCTGCTCTGGGACTCTTAAAATGCCTCCAGTGAAAGCTGGGTAGTCATAGGTAGATCCCGTCATACATCCTGACTTCCTTTATGGGCTCTAGATTAACAGCAACACTGCTGACCACTTCATTATAATCCTCCTGACTTCTCTCTGGCAAGAGAATTATCGGGACCCAGCTCTGCATGTTCGGAAAGCTGTCAGTAGCTCCAGTTTAGAAAGGATTATTTGTTAATGAGATTGCAAAGACAGGCACTAGAAATTGATGGCGATTCAATATCGTGTGCACTATAAGTAGTGTGTTACTTGCTTAAAGGTGCCTTTTTGTTTTCCGTTTCTTTATCAACTTTCGTTGCCCTTCCCTGCAATATTTTTTTTTTTTTAGCAGAATTTGAGATCTGGAAAGTGGGGCATGCTCAGTTACATGCAGACCTTATTGAGTGTTTTAGGATTTTTAATCAGAATGTAAATTATAGGTTAAAGCGTGATTTGCGTACTTTGGATGCCAAGGACAGTAAATACAGCTGATCACCGTGAGGACCACAAATATCAAGGCAGCTTCATCTGACTCGAATGAAACTCTTACCAAATCAATTTTTGTGCATAGGTTCTCCGAGCCCAGAGACCTTCAGGTAGATGCAGCTCTCCAAAGGGCTCAAGGTCACAGTCATGACTCTTTCTTTGAAAATAGGTGCATTGCTTCGCAGACACCTGGGTTTTGCCTTCACACCACAACAACTTTGCACGGAGGGGTTCTGCTGATGGCAGGACCGCCCCAGCCCCAGTACAGTTCCTTTCCAGGCATCAGCAGAATCTGAAGATTGCAGTGCTGCTGTGGCCTTTAGGATTTAGTCATGGAATGTAAGGAATTTTCAACAGGAAATGTATCTCGCTTTGAAATATTTTCATCTGCTGCAGTCACTTAACCTGTATGCCTTTTAGGTGTCAGCATTTAATTCTGGGATTTCATCTGGAATGTGTGTGTCTGTGGTTTTCTCTCTCAAGTTACCCATTGGATGCTGTTCATGTACAGTCCCTGTTACCATTAATAATCACATAAGCAGCGTTAGCGGGTTTTGGCAAATGTGCCATTTCATCTGTGCCTGAGAACGTAAATCTTTTATCGGCAATATAATTTAATTTCACTGTACATTTTTGGTTAGGCTGCAGCCACAAAGTCAGCAAAAAGGACGAGTTGTTTTCAGGTGGCTCATTTGGATTGTAGCTGCACTTATATGATTTGGCTGCTTTCTGAGTCTTCAATAACAAGCAGGATATCAATGTCAGCTTTTAGATACGTGATTTAAGCAAAAGTAAAAATAGCAGATATTTTATTGCCAAAGAAAAGCTGCTTTATGCCCTCCTCTGTGTGATCCATGTTCTCAGCCAGGTGCCTGCAGACTGTGATACAGCGGCACCTGACACAGAGTAGGTCCACACCAAATGTGTAGCTGTATCGCAGTTGTTATTCAAAGATCCCAAAATGCCTTTGCATGAAGGGTGTCTAGGCACCGAAGGACAGAGGCTGTGGTGAGGATAAATGAGGAGCATTGTGGGCGGCAGGTGTGAGTTTTCATGTTTGAGTGCTCACCTTACCATGTTCAAGAGGGTCAGCCCAGACCTACCAGGAGCTGCATTGTATCTGGAACAGCACAAAGCTAGCTAGCATCTAGGTAGCTTGCACATGTGGTTTTTATTTATTTGTGCATACAGAACTGGGGTACAGGCCAGAGGCTCAGGGGCGGTGAGAGGCTTCACCAGAGACAGAGTGGGCAACAGAACAGGCAGATGGTCAAAGTACACTGCCGAGGGGAGCAGCGGGCGGGTCAGGAGAGGTCTGCCGCGCCATGTGGTCACCTCCGGGGCTGGCGGGAATTGAACTCATGCGGAAGCGGCTTTAGATTCTCAGTGCTGTGCTTTAACCCGCTGAGCCACCAGGGAGGGCCGGTTCTCTTCTGTTTAAAGAAACGTAGAAACCTCAACAAAAGCTATTTTCGGGGTCATCTTATCTTACTCATCCTTAAAACAGCCTTGTTCTGTGCTAAAGCACATAGTAGCTGCTCAGTAAATATTTCCTGACCAGGTAGCTCTTGCTGAATACCTGAGAGAGATGCAGTTTTGTTGATTCACTGTAATCACAGAAGTTTGTAACATGACTGTGTCTTTTCTTTGCCCCAGATACCTTCCAGGGATGTTACTCTGCTACTGGCTGTGGTTTATTAAGGTGCCTGCTGTGTGCCAACCATTGTGTGCAGTGCTTGTGATACAGCATCTCATCTGTGATAGTCCACTGATTAGAAATCTAAGACATGGAATATTTATAGAAAGAACTTATGTTCAATTTGCATATCCTGAAATTCTGCGGTAAAGGGTTTCTTCACTGTCCTGTCTACTCTGGTTCTCCACCAGAAGCCCATGCTGCTGTGTGCTGGACTGGACGACTCCTCTCGACAGTTGTCAGCTTTCATCTGCAGAACAGTTTCTCAAAAATTCCCACCGCCTGGTGGTAAGCCACACAGATGTGCCTCTCATTGTGTAGTATCTTTTCTTTAAAAAAGGTAATGCATCTCTGCATAAAAAGCAGTCCTGAGAATCTCCTTTGATGATTGATTCAAGATTGTGCATCTTGGTTTTGTTTGCTTGACATTGGCCGTTCAAAACAGGCATCTTTCTGATCTGACAATAAAAATAGCGGCCAGTGTGAAATACTCGCAGGCGTGGGAAGCATCACAAAAAAATAGTATTGAGGCGGGTTGCACTTGGGAAGCAAACTTAGAAAAAGTAGGAAGTCAACCACGGCAAGAAAGACTGGGGTTTGTGACTGCTGAGAGATGGTGGACAGGTGGTGGCGGCACAGGGAGGTGGGATCACGGATGAGCACAAGGAAATTTGGGGGCTGAGCGATGTGTTCATCTCCTGCATTGTGATGGTGGTTTCATAGCTGTTTGCATGTGTCAGGCTTGATTAATCCGTACGTTTTACATTCGTGGAGTGCATCATATGTTAGCTCTATACCTCAGAGAAGCTGTTAGAAAATGTTTGATTTTTGTGGCACTTACTGCATTATAATTAATTATCTCATATCTGTGTCTCCTACTAGACTGTAAGCTCCAAGAAGACAGGTTTTGGGTTTTGTTTGTACCTACATGCTCAGTGTGTGTCCTGAGACAGGTGTCTGCACATTCCAGCAAGGTGGATGATAGGTGCACGTTGCTGTTGAGCTAACCTGCAGGCATACAGCTTGCTAGGCGCTGGGTGAGATGCTAAAAAAGACAGTCTTTACAACAGGTTTTTTTTGAGAGAGACCAACTCCATTTTATAGAGCCAGAAGCGAACTAGCGTAGAACCTTCGGCTGGCTGAAGTGGACAGAAAGCTACAATCGAGGCCATCTAATGTAAAGTCGGCCATCTCTGCACTTGAACCCTTTGGCATTCCTTCTGGTTTATGTGGATTTTTATGAGGCCACGACAGGGAAATTTGCTGGAGTATGAGATTGAGCCCCTAGCATCTCCTTACCTTTGATGCAACAGGAACTGGGTAAATATTTAAAAATGAACAAATGAACCCAGTGCTGAAAGGTCTTCTGGAAGAAAAGCCTTTTCCTCTTCTTGTTTTCCTGGTCTTAACAGAGCACAACTCATGTATTACATGTACTTCTCTTTGTACTGCCTGAAACCCCAATGTGATGTGGATAGGACAGAGCAGAAACAACACCGCTGGGAGGAACATGGGTTGTGGCAGCAAATCTCACCGGACTTGTGTGCCCGAGGGACGCTTCATGGTCACAGTAGAGGTTTTATGCCTGGAGTAGGAGGGAAGGAGCACAGTTTTACCTTTTCTTCCTAGTTGTGTTATCTGTTGGTTAGCTCTAAAAAGTAGCTGGTTTTTGTAGGCCAATGTTAAAATTCCAAGAAGAGATTATAAAATGTGTGCATTATAATGTTACCACGTGGTCGGCATATACTTTCTCCCTTGTTTGGTGATAAGGAATGTCATCTTGTAAGGATTTTAAAATACATTTCTGAAAATACATTCTTTTTTACTTTTTTTTTTTTTTTAAGCTGCAATAACATCAGTTTGTCTTAGGGTTTTGTTTTTGTTGTTGTTTTCTCTGTTTATTTCAATGATAGTGCATTGAATTTATAAGCTCCACCTAAACTTTAGTTTAGCTAAAAGAAGTAGTTTGACAGCAGTGGTGTTAATTCTTACAGTCTGTCAGGGAGAGGCCATTTTGGGGTTTATTTGCACTCAGTTTTTCCTGTAAGTGCTGTTTGACCCCCATATAAAGTGCCGCTTATAACTCCATTTTAAAAACAAGTGAACAAACAGGGGCTTCCCTGTTGGCACAGGGGGTTAAGCACAGCATTATGAAGCTATCCACAGCCATTGAAGCAGAAGTTCGATCCCTGGCCAGGAAGGTCACCCACATGGCACAGGGCGCAGCAGACCTCTCCTGTCTCACCCACTGCTCCCCTCAGCAGTGTATTTCAATACATCTACCTGTTCTGTGCCCTATGCTGGCTGGTGAATCCTCTCACCCCCGAACCTCTGGCCTACACCCCAGCTCACGTATGCATAAATAAATAAATCTTAACAACAACAACAAAAAAACTCTGGGCCTTCCCTGGTGGTGCAGCAGGTTAGTGTGCAGCACTGCAAACTAGCTGCTTCAGTGTGAGTTCGATCCCTGGCTCCAGAGGTGACCCATAGGGCATGGCAGAGCCCTCCTGACCTGTCCGCTGCTCCCCTCAGCAGTGTACTCCCTTGAACTGCTTGTTCTGCTCCCCACTCTGTCTGGTAAATCCTCTCACCCTCCTGTACCTCTGGCCTGTACCCCAGTTCTGTATGCATAAATAAATAAATCTTTTTTAGAAACGTAAATTCTTGCAGGGAAACAGAACAGACCCCTGATTTCTGTAGGCTTTTCACTCCAGTGCCCCCTCCCTTGTTTGTTTAGTCACCCCACAACCATCTGGGAGGCCTCTGTGCCAGGGCCTGTGCCCTTGTGGCAGGCCCGCAGCACAGTTCACTCGTGCCTCTGTGCAGGGCCGGAGTTTGTCCTTTCTGCCTACTTTCTCTGGGGGTGTCAGAAGTACCAGAACTGTTAATACTTTTATACTTGCCACAGATTATTTCTACCCTCATCTTTTATTTTGTAATATGGGCACACTAACAAACGCTTCCATGTGAGTTATACATGACAAATAATGTCCTTAGGGAAATCTATAAAAACCATCAGCTATTAGCGACTAACTCAGTGATCATCTCACTCCGAGTTTGCGTGGGTGTGGGTGAGAGTGCGCGTGGGTGGTCTGAAGTGGAACTAAATCTCTTTTGTTTTTGACTTCTAGCTAGTTGGCCTATAACTTGATTTCTCTTGAGGTGACTTGAATTTTTTCCTGTTCTGACTTGAAAATGCTTAGTTTGGGGTTTTGGAGTTTGGTCATTTTGATTAGTGTCATTCTAGTAAATAAGATGTCTGGACATATAGGAGTTTTTTGCTCAGTGGAAGAAAAATGGGGACAGAAGGGACTTCTTCCACTGACATCAGTGAGTGTGTTAGGGATGTTTAGGGAAATCCCCTCTATGCCATATTGGTGATGAATAACATGAATGCATATAATATCCTATAATTAAGTTAATGATCATTCATTTGTGGAGTCCTTTTTAAAAAAAATTGAAGATTTATTTATTTATGCATGCAAAAACTGGGGTGTAGGGTAGAGGTGTGTGGGGCTGAGAGGATTCACCGTACAGAGTGGGGAGCAGAACACGCAGATCTACTGAAATACACTTATGAGGGGAGCAGAAGGACAGATGGGAAGATATATGCAGCGCCATGTGGGTCAGCTCCCTGGCCTGGGTTTGAACTCACACCACAATGACTGGCAATAGTTTGGCAGCATGGAGACTTTAACCTCTGTGCTACCAAGGAGGCCCGAGAGTACTCATTAATGATGTCATGAAACACTCTGGAGACTCTTGGGTGGTCATTTCAGTATTATTTGGAAAACTTCTAGTGCTATACTTTCCAGGGAAATTGGGCACGCACATAAACTTGATTTTGTTTTCTCTGACCTCCCTGTGCTATTTAGGGTTTAAGTTACCTTCTACAGTAGATATTTGGTCACTGGGAAATCCCTTCAAGGCAAAGACCACACTGGTTTGTGTCTCCAGTGCTTCCTTCAGAGCCTGCCTGTTTCTTCACACAAGTGTCCGCCACCACGGCCGAGAACAATCCCCCCTCCTCTCCTTACCCTGCTTCATCCAGTTGATTTCTGTATCTTGAGATATTCAGGGTTGTGTTGGGGGAGAGCGCTCGCCTGGTCCTTCACCTCACGCTTATCTGCATATCTCTGACCAGCTGTGTGGCCTTGGGTAAGTTACACGTTCTCTGCTTAGTATTGCAATTTGACAACATGAATAATTGTGTATAGCTTATAAAATTGTGAAGATTAAGATATGACCAGCATAAGGATTGGCACATGGCAGGCCTTGGCAAATGCTGCTTGCCCTTTTCTATCCATACCTGCTTTACTAATTCTTAAGATCTTTCTTCACACTGGATTGTCGTAAAAGCCTCCTCCTTTTGCTGATGTTTATTCGTCTCTTCTGTTCCTTGGTCAGCTTAGATATTACTGCCAGATTAAATATTTACTAATTATTTACAGTCTGTCCTGACCATAATTTAAAACATACAAACAAAGTATCCATCAGTGCTTTGGACCCAGAAGAAGAAGAATTTGCTCAGGTTGACAGTCAGTGAGACTGTAACCTTGTTTTTTGTCCGTATCTCCAGTCACTACCCTTCAGATATGTCATAACCCTTTCAAATTGGATTCTTAGTCCTTTCTGTTGGCAGGTGTTGGGGCAAGGGACCCAAGGACCCAGAGGCTCAGACCTTGGCCCTGCCAGTCACCTCTCCCACTTGTTCTCTTCCTGGTGCAAGAAGGAACAGATTGGGAACCCAGTGCCAGCACCCCCACTCACTGCTGGTCTCTGGGAGAACTTGCATGGGATCATGGGTGGGCTTAGGCTTGAGCCCACGTGGGGCCTAATATCTGTTTCACATCTTCCTCCTGGAATTTCACTGCCTTTGGCCAACCACACAGAGGATGCACGCTGAGAAGAGAGAAGGAGCAGAGAGCTCGCGAGAGCTGGCTGGGTTCTAGCTACCACGCTAGAGGAACATGAGTGCAGGCAGCACAGCCTCTCTGTCTGGGCCACCTCACTGCTGCAGGAAGCCAGGAAGCAAGACATTCAAGAGAAGTAGGTGTTGGCCCTCCTCCTTGTCACCCTCAGTGCCGTAAACCCTGTGCTATCAGGACAGGTTACAGCAGATGCGTCCGTCGTGGAGATGGCTGGGAAGGAGCTGACTTGGAAGCATGTGGAAGGTGGTGGGCCAGGGTGGAATGGTACGGAGTAAGTGTCATCAGATCCCCATTCTGCTCCTGTTCCATCACCTCTGCTGCTGATGTGTTTAGTGCCTGTGATACCCCCTTATTTTACCACAGCCCATTTTGAATGCCACTCCAACCCCCCTTTATTCCTTTCCCTGATCAGCTCAAATTATTTGCAGATTATTTGTATCCATTACAGCCAATGCCACGTGCATCTTTCAGTATTATTTTTCTCAGATTTGACTTTGTTCTTACATTGACTATTCAGTGCCATTTACCTGTGAGGTATTGTACTGAGTGCTGGAGATCCAGATGGTATAAAGCTCTATTTCTCCTCTTTGTGAAAGTTCAGATCTGCACACAAATAAACGTAACACTACAAGGAGTTCATATTTCAAAACAAAACAAAACAAAACAAAACAGTGTGTGACGCAGCAAGGAATACTGTCTCCTTGGCGCTCCATGCCAGGGTGGGAACAGCTAAAGGACTTTATGGGAAGTGTATCCAGGTCAGGCCTGCAGTTCAGGAATGTCATTCTGGGAATTTTGTGGGAGATAGATAAAGAAAGCCATGTTGGAGGAAGGAGGTCTAAGATAAAGCCTGTTACAAATAATCAAATGAAATGTAGCATCGATGGCAAAGACCAGCTGTCTAAAATGGCCTGAGAAACATAGAAGAGACAAAAGTCAGCAGGACTTGAAAATGACACTCAGTTCCCACCCTCTATTTTTTTTAAATTTTTTTAGATTGTATTTATTTATGCATATCAAGCTGAGTTACAGGCCAGAGGTGTAGGGGCAGTGAGAGAATTCACCAGAGACAGTGGGTAGCAGAACAGATAGACTGACGAAGTACACTGCTGAGGGGTGCAGAAGGAGAGACAGGAGAGGTCTGCCGCACCGTGTGGGTCAGGTCTGGAGCCGGGATCAAACTCGCGCTGAAGCTGCCGTGGCAGGCTGCAGTGCTGTGTCCTAACCCATTGTGCCACCAGGGAGGGCCTCACCCTCCATTTTATTTTTTAAAATTGAGGTAACTTTGCATTATAACAGTATGCGAGTTGCAGGTGTTCATTGTTGTGCATTTATGTGAGTATATACGTCAAGGTCACCAATGGAAATGGGCACTGTCCTTCACCAGACCACTGTCCCCTTTGTCCCAACTTACGTTCCAGCCTCTTTCGATTTCCTTTCTGGTAACTGCTGATTGTTCTTACAGGCCCAACATTTGTTTTCACTTTCTTTAGTTTATATGTTTGTTTTCTCTGTATACCACTGGTGAATGAAATCCCATAACCTTTGTCTCTTTCTGTCTGGCTTATTTCACTGAGTATAATTCCTTCTAGATCCATCCATGTTGCTGCAGATGGTATGATTTCATCTTTTTATAGCTAAGTAGTATTCCATTGTGGAAGAATGCTGTATTTTCATTATCCATTTGCCAATTTAGGGGCTTTTAGATCGTTTCTCATTCTCGGCTAGTGTAGATAATGCTGCAGGTAACATGGGGTGTGTTCCATGATCTCTGCAAATTAGTATTTTGGTATTTGGGGGGGTAAATACGCCAAAGTGGAATAAGTAGATCTTAATGGAATTTTTTTTTTTTTACCTGATTTGTTGAGGAATCTCGTAGAGCTTTCCAGAACTGCTTGCCAACTTACATTCCCATCAGCAGTGTGTCTAGGGCTCCTTTCTCTCTCTGCACACTCACCAGTACTTACTTGCTTCTTGTCTTTGGAACAATTGGCCTGTTCTTTTGAGCAGATAAGGCTGATAAAGGAATGTCAGAACAAGTTTGTGAGGGAAAATGATAACATTTTATCTGGACTTTCTCTCCTAGATTGTGACTTTCTTAAGAATAAGGTCCTGGCATTTGTCCATTTGTAGTCTGTCCATCTACAGATCCACTTATCCAACATTCATTGGGCACATACAGTGTCAAATATGGGCCCAAATCATATAGTGTGTGTTTTGCAATACTGTACTCAGTTATCCTTATCGAAGCCTATTATTGGTGTCCAGTGATACTTAACATTGGTTTCATGGATTATGTAAAAGGTTTCCTGAAGAGCATCTGAGAACTATGACTCAGAATGAGAATACCTGCTATCGTACCACCACTCTACACCTCCCTGTCACCCCCCCCCCCACACACACACACACAGTCACTCACAAGGAGGTAGGGTCAAGATGATGTTTAGTAGTTGTAAAACTATGGATGTTAGAATGCTTACATTTTGGTCCATCATGGTGCATTGAGTAGTTATTGAACTTTGACTCATGAACTCAGAAAATTGCCAACATTTGATCTCACGACAGCTCTTGAATTTCATTAACTGAACACGATTTCTATGTGATATAGCATTAATTGAACATAAGCATAATGAACAACATTTGGCTGGTTACCTTGAAACAAGCAAAACTAAAGCTTCATTCCGCCCTTGCATTGGTCATAGTCTAAATTCTCAGTAGCTCCATGTGGCTAGTGTGGTTTCTGTGTGAATAGAAAGTTCAGTTGAAAGATACTATTATAAATAGTGTAGTGGAGGTTACAGTCCCCACTAGAGTGAGACTTCCTGGCCTTGAACTCGGATTCTGCCAGGCACTAGTCCAGTGAGAATTCCCACTGTCTTACCACATTGGCGGTTATAATAATAATAATAATAATAATAATAATAACAATAACAATAATAATAATAGTAAGGGGTAATAATACATATCCCATAAGGCAGCTGTGAGGATTAAGCTAGTTAATATAAACTAGTATCCAGCATTAATGAAATGTTACGTGGTTGCCACCACCACCAACCACCACATTGTCATTGTCATTGCTGTCTTATTTGATAGGAAGTACATAGTCCATGAATATGACAAAGAAAGAATTCACTCTCTTTGCTCTGTAACATTTTCCCTGGGGATGAACTCTTCCTTGGGGGCTAGGGCCCACTGTTTTTGGCCAGCACTCTGCATAGCCAGTGACAGCTCTATACACATCCCATTTTACATGTGGTAGAGGCTGGTTTGGAAACCTGAGATGAGGGCCAGGGAGCATCATTCCAGGTAGAAAGGCACCGGCCACATGTACCCCCCGTGTCCCCCCCCAACCCCCGGGCTTGCTGTGAGACAGTCAGGTGTGACGTAGCTCTGAATTCCCTTTCATTGACTCATTATCTTGGCTACTTTGTTAGGCTAACTTGGGGACAATTAATTTATTTTCTATTCAATTCTTTCTTACACTGTGAAACAGTGGCCCTTTCAACACCGCTTGTGTACAATTTGTTATTGGTATTATTGGGAATTGCTGATGTAAAATGTTCTGTGACTTTTGGGAATATTAATAAGCCTCTTAAAGCACTTGTTCAATTAGATTCCCCTGACCTGCTGTCCAGAGGTTAAGCTATCATTAACTAGGAAGCTTTCTCTGCTGGAAGTGGTGGTAGGGAGAACCATTGTCTTTCCCCTTATCTTTGTCTTGCCGGTTTCACTGGCTGTTGCCCTGTGAGCGACTGAAGAGCAGTAGACCCCCAAGCTAGGCTCCAGGGCAGGAGAGAGTCGGGCTTATATCCCTGCTGTGCCTATTTCTGATTAGAATAAAAAAAGATTTGCTAGATTCAAAAGTTGGGAAGATTCATCATTTGTTTTTCTTATGCAGGGAATCATTTCTTTCTGCTTCCAGCCTCAGGGTCAGAGGACCATATTTTGTTTCCATAAAGCTTGGAGTATTTTCGTTAAGTCTTCGAGGACTGAACAGGAAGGCTTTAGTTGTTCACTGGGCTCATTCTTATTGATGTCGGGCCTTTAGATCAGCCCGCCGAGGATAGAAAAACCATTCTGTTTCAACTAACACCAAACACTGTCCTTTGAGACTCCAAGTGGCCATGAAATACTTGGGTCTGATGCAGGTACCTCATGCTATCTCCACCGAGCTGTCGTGAAATTCATTTGTTGTCAGATTTGTAGTTTCCTTTTCAGATAACAGATCATCTGATTGAGAGCATGAAGGTACATCTTCCTAAGTTTCTATGACAGAAAGATATTGAAGAAGAGGGAGAAGAGCCAAATATCAGGGACCAGACAAGCTGGCAGGAAATTGCAACCATGGTAGAATTTCCAGTGCTTTCCATTTTTTGAAGTCATGGATAATTTAAAAAGTACTCGCTTTTACTTTTGTTTGTTTCTTTGCTTGCAACCACGTCTATCCGCCAACCTTTCTAAAATGTCATGATGTAATTATTTTAACAGGCACTGTATGCTCCTTTATTTGGGGGATATTAACCTTTCTAAACAAAAGGAATGTTAATATACACTGGAGACACAACTAATGGGATTTCATTTTTCTTGTTAGGCAAGAAGCTTGACTTTTTTTTTTTTTAACTTCTCGTAAAAGAATGCGGCAAGTAAAATAATTGCCTTAAGCTAATCCATGATAGCGATTTTAAACGTGACTTTCCAGATCACTTTTATATGGCTTAGAAAGAATAATGTGATTTTCTTGTTTTTGTTTGCTTTAGCTAAACAGTGTTGAAGGATGATATAAATTCAATGAATTCAAAACAAAGAAAATGCTAATTGCTAATGTGCTGAGTTCTTTTAAGGCATGAAATATAGTGTTTAATTCATAAGCATTGTTTAATTTTATATAGATTTAGTTCATTTTTTTTGAAAGTTAGCATAGGACAAACCCAGAATAAATTAACTAGTTAGCCATTTTCTGGAACTCTGTGTATTTCTGCTTGATGTTTAAATATATATGACCTGAATCTGCAGTTCTTTTTATAACAGATACTGGTCCTGGGCTCTCAGACTGTAAGACAGAGCTCTTCAGGATTTTTGCAGGGCTCTTTCTCTCTTCCTGTGTCTCCCCTCCCTTTATTCTTCTTCTCTTCCCCCCCGCC
>NW_004567126.1:22132862-22227612 GCF_000260355.1 Condylura cristata
AGGACTCTCCACTGAACCATTGTCAGTGGCTCACACTTCTGAATCATCCTTGGGCCAATAGCCTGTCTCTACCCTGGTCTTGGGGTAGTGAGGCAGTGAAACAGATTAAAACTAATTGGCCCAAGTGGGTGTCTGCCATGACGTAGCCCGGTGTTAAGGACACCTAGCCACTTTGCTGACCGGCTGCACAACCCTGTGGACATGTACAGTGTGGTGGGATAGGTGCCGCTAAGGCCCCTGGTCCTGGGGGTGGACGCAACTGCGATCTCCAGGAACCCATCGAACAGCTTCCCTTTAAGCAAGAAAGATGACAATTTTTTTTTGCTATTTTGGATTAGTGAGACAGTATGAAATGGTTTCCCTTTCCTTCCAGGCAAAAATACCAACAGAACCTGCCTTTGGAATGAAAGTGCTAATTTCATTTGGTGACTTTCAGGCTTGAAATATGGGCTCCAACAGGAATTGTGCATTAGTCAGCTACGGCAGGGGAGGTTATTTTTACAGTGCTAATTATTATTGCATGACACTGATTTACTTGATGTTGCCTACTGTTTACACCCCCAAACTAGCCATGGTTTGGGGCATAAAATCGGGTGGGTTGTCTTGCTTCTATTCAAAGACAAATGTTACGTCTTATGGGTCTGGATACATTATTGCTGTAAAGACGAAGATTGCTTATGAAATGTGATCTGGATATTTCAAACAAACTGGTTTATATTTTAGCCTTGATTTTTTAGTCTGTTCTTCTGACACCCTAATTGCTTTGCTTGTCTGCTTCACCCTGTTGTACTAGAATGCAGCTAAATTTTTGTTACTCACATTGAACTTAGAAAGGAGCACCACGTAATCGTGAACAAATAAATACAAAATGAAATTGAATATAACCCCTTGATGCGTAAAGGAAGATGAGTGGAAGAAAGAGTTGATTGCATGTCTGGAAGCATATCTGGCTGATTTATGCTCTAATTTTAGTATTGAGTTTCCTTTGTAATAGTAAAATGTCACATTAGCATGTCCCTTTTAATAATCTAATATGCTACCAGTGACAATAAATACATGCGCTCAGTCTCGTTCGGGGTTTCTCAAACTTCATAGGCCTGTGACCCTTGCCGATGTAGTGAAATTGCCCAGATGACCCTCCTGTCATATATTTTTAATTGTAAAGCACTTGAAATTAATCATGTTTTATTTCTTTTTAAATAAGCACCTCAAGAGCAGTGGTGAGCAGTTTTGCTCACGGCACTTATCCACTCTTAAAGAAAATTAAAGATTGGAAGGGCCTCGAGTCTCGATGCCATCAGAACTAGCCACGTAGGAGAAACAGAGCGACGAGACCTGCCTTTCCTCTGCTGCTCGCTCTTGCCTGCACACTTAGTGAAAATTGGCGTTGGTGAATAATAGCACAAAATAAAAAGCATTTTGAATTATTACCGCACATCTTCAAGTGGCCATAGCCCTGGACTTCAAGCACCTCAGAGAAGGCTAAGGTTTTCTACAATTTGTATGGTAACTGAGTGCCTTTAATTTAAACTACACTGAGCTAATCTTTAGGAGAATTGGAATCTGCCTCTGAACTAATTATGATTTACAGAAATTGATAATTTGTCTTCTGCATGTGTCTGCAGGAAGAAATTACTATTAAATTTGATTAACAAATGACATATTTCAGCCCAGTAATTTACCATCTTTATTAGCAAACTCAGAAAACTTCTAATCGTAATCTCTTCTCTCAGATCAACTCTCTCCTGGTAGTTGAAGTTTTATCTAGAAATATCAGCAATAGGTGTGGCTGTGCAGAGACCCTAAGCTCACCTTTAGCAAATAAATTCTTGGTGTGGTTTTTCTTTTCAGTCCTCAAGCACAACCCGCGTGCTCAAGCTGATTTCCCAGGATAGTTGGAACTTCATAATATGTAATTAACTTCCAAAAACGAATGCTCCATTCTTCTGAATACATTCCCGAGGAACACCTTCAAAAGACATGCACCTGTATAAAAGAAGCAGAGCATTTTATTAACCTTATTTTTCAGGCACTGCTTTGCCATACATTTTTCTTTCTCTTTAAACAGGTTGTAGTTATGTGGAATGGACAATATTGTTGGTTCACGCGGCTCCATAATGTCCGATTGACAGTGTGAAGGATTCTGAAGCCGACTCTGGATGTACATAACTGAGATACTGTAAAACTACTGTAGCGTAGCAGTGGCGAGAGGGAGTTCAGCTTTCTGTACGGAGTGACATGAGCTGGTTTTCCAAAGTTAGATCAGCCTACATGTTTTTCTCCAGATAAAAAAAGACTCTTGGATTAAGCAGCCTGTTAGAATCGTCACGGTGGCTGAAATACCCTTTCATATTTTCACATGAGGAGAATCTCATCTTCTTGCGTGTCAAAAGGGGAAGTTGAACTATTCACCTTTGAGAGACCCAGAGATAGAGTCTAATTTTATAATGACATGAAGTGAATGTTCTAGTAAGTAATAGTTGACCAGGAAAGTCTGAAAATGGCTTCCCTTCTCAAGGATGCGGCTTGTGTGTGATGCTAATATTAAAATGGACCTGCCAAATTGAGTGATGGGAGGTGCTAATAACTCCAAGTGGGGAGATGAAAACAACATATTGCACACACCTGCTCTCAGCTTTGTGTCAGTCTCATTAAGTTATTGAATGGGCGAGTATAATAACGGGGGAGGTGAGGGAGGCATATGCCAAGAAGCGCGATGGTGGCACTGGTGCTTTTCAACTTACGCGTAAACTGGATGTCCTTTGCTTAGGGAGACTGAGGGCCCCTGTGGTCAAGACTTGACCTTTGACTTGAGAATGCAAAGGGCTTTTAGATGGTTAACAGCACGTACCCAGCGTCAGGCGTAGCTTAGTGATGGATACCTTTTGAGATATGTGTCCGGTGATTCTGTGGTCATGTGGATGTCACAGGGTGTAATTGCACAAGCCAGATGGCGCAGCCTACAGCCCACTGAGGTGACTGTTTTGACTGTTTTGACTGTTTTGAGGTGTCCATCACTGACTGAAATGTTAAAGCACAAAAGACTCAGCAGTGAGACTTCATCTGGACCTAGTTTATTCATCTGGACACCTAGTTTATTGGTGACATCGAGAGTATACCTTATATACTTGTTTTGTTGAGATACTCTCAATTTTGTTCTATCTCTTTGACTTCTTTTTTTTTTTTAATTTATTTATTTTGTGCATACAGAACTGGGGCACAGGCCAGAGGCGCAGGGGTGGCAAGAGGATTTATCAGAGACAGAGTGGGGAGCAGAACAGACAGATGGACAAAGTACACTATTGAGGGGAGCAGCGGGCGGGTCAGGAGAGGTGTGCTGCGCCATGGGGGTCACCTCTGGGGTGGGGGATCCAACTTGCACTGAAGGGGCTGTTGCTCACTTGCAGTGCAGCGTTCAACCTGATGCGACATCAGGGAGGACCCTATCTCTTTGACTTTTAGTAAATCAGTAGATGTTTTGTTTTTTTTTCCCCCCCAGACGGTGTATGGCTATTACTCTTTGGAAGTAACTGTCTGTAATTTGATTGGCTAAAGAAATTGCTTTGAACAGTTTGCTAACAGTTTGCTAACAGCTAATAAATGCCACTATTTTGAACTGGACGTGTAATAGCAAACAATAAAAACTAGGGACTGGATTGTGGGGCGAGACTTCCAACAACTCTTGAGGCTAAGCAGTCTCCTTTGGCCCTATCAAGGTCTCCCCTGACAGCTTCTGTTCAGGAAGAAGCCAGGAAAAAGTGGAATTCCAACCAGAAGGCTGGTCAGCTCACCATCATTCACCCAAATAGAAAAGTTTCATGAAGTACCTTCAACAACGTGTTTCTGAAATTATTTAGAGTTAATTTTGTAATGTATCCTGCTTCTGCCTGTGTTGGTATTCACATGTCACTCTCAAGCACATGTCTTTTGAATACAAGTCAAGCCATGTAGTGGGTGACAAGGCAAGTCAATGTGGGATTACAAGGCTGTCAGGGTCATGCCCAGCCACATGCGGATATTTGAGAGGAGACTGTATTCAGTGCTTTTGGGCAGCCTATAAGCTGGGGTGTCTGCAAAGGGGTGTCTTAAGATAATGGGACTCACATGAGCAGGAGGGACCATCAGAGGCTGCTGCTAATGGTGGTGGTCCACAGACAGGGTACTGAATGACTGGTACCGGGGAGGAGAAAAAGAAAGCACATCCAGGAGACCTCGTGAAGAATAGCATTTTGGTTTCTTGTGTGTTCAGAAAAACACTTAGATGCATGTACATTCTCCCTGTAAATGCAGAATTAAAGGGAAAATCAAATTGAAATACAAACAAAAATAGTTTTGAGTAAAGACAGGCTTGAACATCTGGCAAGTGAGGCAATAGTGTTCCTGGTTGCAGGGCGATCAGCACAGTGGTTAAGCTCTGACAAATGGCACCCCCGCCACTGGCCTCCATCAACCAAGAGTGCTTCTTGGAAACGAATAATCAAGCAAGCAGGATGTAAACATCAGCAACTGAAGTCCTTGCCAGCTCAGTTGTTAGGAGTGGAGGTAAAACTAAAGATTAAAGACAGCTTGACAAAATCCTACACACCATCCAGCTGGGCTTTACACATTACGAGATGTGGTGGGACAGAATGAGGGTATTTAAAGAAGTGACTGCCATTCTGCAGCCGGAGGGCAGTGGGCAGAGCTGGGGCGGTGCCAGCGGACTTGTGCTGCTCGTGTAGATAAACTTACAGGACTTTAGCTTTCAACTCCATCCAGTCCTTTCTGTCAGATTCTCTTAACCTTGTCCTGTCCCTCGCTGAGCACTGACATTTTCAGAGCAGGAGAAAATCATGTTAAATTTATGGATGAGGAGGGCCATGTCTGCGTGTGTCACCGGGCTCTGGTTTTAAGTGTTTGGACTCTTGATTAGTTCCGTCCTTGGTTTATTTTGTAGTCTCGGAAGAGCTGATGGACCCGTGTTGGTTGGGAGTCTTAATTTAGATTCCTGTGTTGTGGGCCCAGTAGGGGCCCTGGGGGGGAGCCTGCCCTTCTGGGGGAGGGGGTCTGCTGAAGTGCCTCTACCCCTGTGAGGTGTCAAAGGGCCCTCCCAGTAGTGGCTGCCACTGTTTTTATCAGTTTAATTTATTGGGATTTTTACCTAAGATTTTGTCTAGTGGACGTTTTCAAACAGAACAATATTTGAAGAGCTCCAGTGTTCGAGGTTGTGAGAGACAGGACTGGAAAGAAAGGTTGGAGCCAAAATTGCTAAGGTCCTGCCACATTGGATAAAGGGGAGTGTATCTTGCTATTTACCTGGGGGCAGGCAGTGGGAAGCCATTCAGGATGACAGGTGCTGGAGAGAGACTTGGATTGGGGGGGGGGGGTTGCTTAGGGATGGATGCCTGTAGTCTAGCACCTTGAGCGGTCTGTACCCGAGAGACAGGAGCAGTCTTGGCTCAACCTGAGGTGAGAGGTGGTGGTGGTGGTGGCGGCTTCCTGGAGTGGCGTGATAAGGAGGATGTGGGCGCAGTGTGGGGAGGTCTGTGGTCAGTAATGGCTGTTGAGGGTGGGAGAATAGGGGATCTGGCCCCCCTTCCGTGCTCACGTTGCCTGTGGTCTATATAGAAGCCACAGCATCGCAGAAGAATTAGGAATTAGTGACAAACCGAGTAAAGGAATCAGGCTGTTGACGGATACTTCAGTTTAGCTAACATGGCTTAGAAGGAGGTCCGCTAAAGGAGAAAGAGCCGGTAACAGAGAAGTCGTTGATGTTTAGCAGTGAGTCAGTGCTAGGAATTCGGGCTGGAGGCGATTGTCTACATGCCTTTGGTTTCGCTCTTGCAGTTTGGTTGGTGGTGAGAGCAGAGAGCAGTCGGCAGGGGTACATCAGTAGAGGCCACCGCTTGTGGCTGTGTCTGTGTGGGTGCTGGTCTCTGCGTGCGGCCATCTTACCTGGCGGGTCACGTGACGGGGAGCAACGCGTGAAGGGGCGTGAGGTGGCTTAGGCCGGCGTTTAGCTGGACAAACTGAACGTTTTATCAGAACTCTGTTGAAGCTTTTTTGTTTATTTAATAATAAACTCTATTATTAATTGACATGAGCAATACTGGTCTCTGCTCTTGAGAGGTCGTAGACTGTTGTTGCTAAGAAGGAGGCTTGTGAATTCTACTGGAGAGAAAAGCCAGGCTCGGACGTCCAGGGCTCGCCGACTTCGCAGGGATGGCAGGTGCCAGGCAACAGTTGAAGCTGAGACTCGGGGGCTTGTATTTTTTTTCCCTTTTAAGTGCTTTTCTGTTATTCTGTGCTGACTTTTTTTGAGTAGATATGATACCGATTTGGACTTTACATTGAAAAAAACCACCTTTTGCTACTTTCTTCCTACGTCCAAAAATATATTCAAACCAGTCTCTGAATATGAAGGTCACTTCTAGTCACTTGTAAATAGGAAAGGAGCCCAAGACAGAGAGACCATTCAGGTTTGAAGCCAAGGTCTCCCGCTTCTCACCCCTGGGATCTTTGATAAGTTCATTAACCTTCTTGTTAAAATTTTGTCCAGTTTTCTTGTCTGTAAAATGGGGATGATGATGGTGTCAGCCTGTAAGCTTCCTGTTGAGGGGGTTACCCAGGATGGAGATGCAAAATACTTAGAACAATATTTGCCTCGTGGCAAGCTCTGTATAGTAAAAGCATAGATTTTAGCGTCACAGACCTTTTGGGTTAAATTCTGACTTTACCTTTGACTAGTTGATTGACCTTGGACAATTATGCAAAAACCTCTGAACTTAGATCGACAGCTGTGAGAATTAAGTGAGGTAATACAGAGAAAGCGTTTGTGCAGTCCTTGACTTGAAATAAGGACCTGATACAAGATAATTGCTTTTAATATCACCACCATAATTATTATGATTATGAATAATGCTATAATGGGCATCCATACACATAAACCATTGTGTATTTTTGTGAATGTTTCCTTTGAGCAAATTTTTAAAATTGGAATTGCCTTGCAACTCCTGACTTTCTTAAATGTTTTTTTTTTTTTAAAGATTTATTTATTCGTACAGAACTGGGGTACAGGCCAGAGATGCGGAGGGTGAGAGGATTCACCAGAGACAGAGCGGGGAGCAGAACAGGCAGATGGACGAAGTACACTGCTGAGGGGAGCAGCGGGCGGGTCAGGAGAGGTCTGCCACGCCATGTGGTCGCCTCCAGGGCAGGCCAGAATCGAACTCATGCGGAAGTGGCTTTAGCTTCTCAGTGCAGTGCTTTAACCCGCTGCGCCACCAGGGAGGGCCTCTTAAATGTTTTTAATAAATTATTTTGTATATATAAGAAAGTGACAACTTTGGGACCCTCCCTGGTGGTGCAGTGGGTTAAAGCACAGCACTATGAAGCTGGCTGCAGCCACTTCAGCATGAGTTCACCAGTTTGATCCTGGCCAGGGAGGTGACCCACATGGCACAGCAGACCTCTCCTGTCTCACCCACTGCTCCCCTCAGCAGTGTACCTTGTTGATCTGCCTGTTCTGCTCCCCACTATGTCTTTGTGAATCCTCACCCCCTGCACCTCTAGCCTATACCCCAGATCTGTATACATAAATAAATATTTTTTAAAAAAAGTGACAACTTTCTATTGGGTACCCAGTAGGAGTAATTTACCAACTTTGGCATAATGAGGATGACCCTTTCCTCAGCTGTAATGACTTATGAGGGATCACAGAGGAAACCGAGTTGCCATCATAAAGTATCCAACATGACAATGTCTTTGAACAGGAACAAAGTACTTAGGAAACACGTCACTTTGAGAGATTTTGGCTGAGGAAAATTTAGAAAAGTCTCTTGAAAGAGATGACACCATAAGGTTTTGATGTGTCAAAGGCTTTCCCAGGTGGAGCCAGAGGGAAGGCTATTCGTGACCCAACAAGGCTTGTTGTGGGGCTTTTGTCTTGGGCCCTAGAGTTGAAGCCAGTGCTTAGCCAGTAGCCACTGGCTGTGGAGACTTTCTGAAAGGAACTTCTCTCCACTCACTGTCCCTCCGCAGATTCTGTATCTTCCTTCCCTCCCTCTCTTTCAGGACAAAGCAGATTTTGGATTTCCTAGTTTCTCTCAGAAACATGGTACTACCTCATGTATTGCTTAAGGCTGATCTAGGGCAGAGCAGTCATACAACTCCTTAGTTTGTGAAATTGGAGTTCTGATTTTAGGTTCTCTGGGATTATTTAAATCTAATTTCTCCGTAGCAAAGTTCACCTCTTGGTCTATGATGGGAGACTTTGCAAGTTTAGCATCTTAAGATGTAGTCACAATTCTCAAGGTAAGTTAGTTTTCTCAGTCACTTATCTTTCAGTAACAGTTAAGACAAAGGGCTGGCATAATTTGTTTTTTGCTTTTTAGATGGGTATAACTATAGAGCTTACATATTGGGCATGAATTTAAAAAAAGATTTATGTATTTATGCATACAGTAACTGGGGTACAAGCTAGACGTGCAGGGGGGTGAGAGGATTCGCCAGAGTTAAAGTGGGGAACAGAACAGGTGGGTTTACTGAAATACACTGCCCAGGGGAGCAGCAGATGAGACAGGAGAGGTCTGCTGTGCCTTGTGGGTCACCTCCCTGTCTGGGGATAGAACCCATGCTGCTAATAGCTTCACAGTGCTGTGCTTCAACCCCTTGACTACCAAGGAGGGCCTATATGTTATTATTTTTTTTTAATTCATAAGATTTCAGCCTAGGACATTGGATTAGAGTTTAACACATTTATGTTGACAAGCAGAAAGTAAATTTTATTCTGATCCAGTTTGTATAATAATGTGCAACCCACTTCACTAAGTCTGTATTGGTAATTGTGCATTGCTATGAAACTTAAATTCTGGAGATAAGAGTTGACAATCTTTTCAGTATGTGTTAAACTTGAAGCCACAAGGTAAAGGGGAAGTTCTGCTACTTAGTCGCTGTTCAAAACCAGTCAGAAATAGTGAGAAAGGAGTACTCATGTGATCCTTTAGCCAAGCTGTGAGCTACTTGGGTTACTTGTTTCCTAAAAGCTTTCCTATGACAAATTTATAATTTTATATGTAATTTCTAGGTCAGCAGTTAGATGCATGTTTTATCTCCTCAGCAAGGCACAGTGCTTCTTTGTACACTTTGTTATCTAACCCAAACTGAACATTGCAAAACAAAGAATTTTCTGCTGCTTGCATTCCTAGGTAGAGAGTTTTGTGTATAGAGAGCTTATCTAGGGTTGGTTTTATAGTCTACTTAACACCGATTTTCTGCGGTGGAATAAATATCCTATTTAAAGCTTTCAAATCTTGTCAAAGCTAGTTAGTTGTCATTACTGATCATTTACTAACTTTTATTTACTTTTGCTTCCTTATAGCTCAGTGGGAGGCAACCTAAATGGATAGTGTGAGCCAGCGCTGCTCTCTAAAACACATCTAGTGCCTGACCACTGAAAACACTCAGGAAATGTTTGTTGAATGAGCTGATTATGTCTCTGACTCAGGGAGCATAAATCTTAAGAAGTCGTTTAGAATATGCAGATCTCTCCATCAGTCTGAGAACTGATAGCTTCGGACATTTTCTTTTTCTATTTGAACTAATATGGTTTTAATGTTTTTGAAATAAGATAAGTCACTAGTTCTTAAGTAGGCAGGGAAACTCATATTAGTGTTATTTTTGAAACATATTACATTTTAGAGACTTTTTACCAATATTTTCTTCCATTTGCTTGGATTGAAAATTTATTATGTTCAGTGACAGTCAGACTATGGGAAATTTGATTTCAAATAGATCCCATTATGCTACATGTTCTGTAATGTGGCTTTTATTTTCTTTCTGCAACCCCTACCCTAAAACTCTTAATACATTTCAGCAACTGCATAGACCTTGTCATCATAGCCCCTGATTAGTAGGATGATTCTAGCTGATCATTGTTCCCTAGGGAGCTTGCATTTGTGCCTAAAGATGTAACTGAGGTCATCATTCTGTGACCTAAATGCCATAAAAGTCAAAATGCAACCTATAGACTGCCACATAGTCTTTTTTTTTTTTTAAAGGATGTATTTATTTATGCACCTAAGAGCTGGAGTACAGAAGTGCAGGGGGTAAGAAGATTCATTTGAGTGGGGAGCAGAATAGACAGCTCTACTGAAATACACTGCTGAGGGGAGCAGCGGGCAGGACAGGAGAGGTCTGCTGTGCCATGTGGGTCAGCTCCCTGGCCAGGGATTGAACTCGAGCTGTGGTGGCTGCAGAGTTTCATAGTGCTGCACTTTAACCCCTTGTGCCACGTAGTCTTTTTACTTATTAAACATTTTAAGTAGGTACAGATATGAGTGTAAGAACCACTGTGCGCAAAAGAGTATTTCAATCATGAGGGAGAATGACATGATCAGAGTGGACTCTGGGAGAACTATATATGAAGTCTGTCCGCCTTTGGCATGTACGGGAATGCCAGTTTTATGACCACTGGGATGCGGAAATCCTTGGTTTGGGACTCCCTGGCTTGGGCTGATAGGGTAGAGCTGATATATATACTGATTTTAGACTTAACCCTACATAGTTTGATGATCTTATTGGAAACATAAATATAATTCTGAATGCCTGGTGGGATCAATACATTTAGTTCTACCTGTTTTTATCTAAAATACCATGGATCTCATAATACCTGCTATCTTGAGAGGCAGCAGATTGAAGAGGGTTCATGCCTGAGCTTTCTGGTAAAAGCTTTGATGCACTCAGTGTGATAATTGTTGGCTAAGAAATTCAGACCAAAACAAAATAAAAAAAGTTCAACTGGTAACTAACTGTGGCTCTAACATCTTTTCCTGCATTTCTTATACTCTGATATTAGGTAGCTGCTTGTAGGAGTATCTATCCTTGAGTAACTGAGGAAATGTTCAAAATAAAACAAAGGTCTGAGTTAAGTTAGAGGTACAAGGTTAGGACAGCCTCTGGGAAGCAGGGGTGATGAAAGGCTCCATGAAGCTGTGATGAGATTTGTTTAGATCACGGCCTCTTTCGATGGTGAAGAGGTGGAACAAACCCCTTTGAAACAGAAGGCATGGGGTGCCTCAGATGCAGAACACTTGCAGGCTCCCCTCCTTAACAGTTTTATGCCAGGAGTGATTGAGGAATCTGGATATTTGGAAAGAAAGCAGAGTGAGATGTAATTGGCCAGTGTTTACGGAGACTTGAGCCATGGCATAGACCAGAGCAGGGATGCTGTGACCAATTACGGCAGCAGGGAGAGGCAGTGACTCCTGCACAGCGTGCTTCCTGCGTGCAAGCATCTGCCGTTGGTCACCGGGAGCTTCAGGAGGCTTAAGTGATTATGATACTTGAAAGCATGTTGGGTTCAAGGATTCCTATTTTTTAAAAAATAAACAATAAATTCAAGGTTAAATAGAGTGTACTGGCCTGTGCCTTGTAGTTTTAAAAATCTTCCTCCAACTGCTGATGCCTCCAAAATGGGTGACAGAAGCATGAAGTTAGCGACTGGCAAATATTTAAACAATGTAAACAGATGTATTGTTCTACTACTTACCAGCTATGTACCTTAGCCCCAGCTCAGATCTTTCTGGGTGTTAACTAACAATGATTCCTACCTCTTAGGATTTTTGTATTAAATGAGCGAACATATGTCAGGTGCTTAGAAGAGCATCTCACTAATCGTAACACTCAACATATCTAGGCTAAGATGATGGCAATGGTGATGAGGAAGATGTTCTTCTCTCCTCCACTCCCCCTCTCCTCTCGCCTTCCTGGGTGACCTTCTCCTAGTTCAACTACTCACTAGTTGACAGAAATCAATTTCCAGAACAGTGTTCTATGAGCTAAGATATCACCGTCCACACACAGTCACTTGTTTCTCCCCCACTCTGTGCTGAACTTCTTCCCAGCCAACATCTGGGAAGGGGACTTGTAAATTCAGCCCAGCTCAGTCACAGTCATTTTTTTTCTCTGGTTTTCCTAGAGGTGATTTATTTCTGGAATCTGGATCCTGATTCTAGTAGGACCCCTTTCTAACATTTTTATCACTTGTAAGTTCTGTAAGAAGTAGATTTTTAGTAACTCATTAGCACAGCTCCATAGAGTATTAATCCAACAGCATTGTGGGCGTCTAGTTTATATATAGTAATGTGAGAGGCGCTGTGGAGAATACAAAGAGGGCAGAAGAGCGACAGTTTTTTTGGGAGGAAGCAAATGTATATTGGGGGGGAGGAGCATTAAGCAAGAACATCAGTCAGGAGCTAAGGGAGTCTAGGGTCTTGGGGGAAGATTTCACAATATACAAAGGCAGGGCCCCAACAGGCAGAAAGGAAGGGTGTAGGTCACGTGGTAAAGGTAGACTGGTGGTGTATTCTGAGTAATCAACAGCAAGTGAGTTTTACTGTTCAGACAAGTTTAGATTGAGAAATAATTGAATAGCAAGTTGGTAAATTGTGAAGAGACAATTATGTGGGAAGAATGCAGTCTGGGTTTGCTATGAGACAAAGTCAAAAGCCCATCAAACGAACACAGATCCTACACATCAACTCCAAATCTCAGTAGGAACCTAACTAAGGGAAGTCATTGGGGGTCTAGTTGAAGGCTTACATCAGAGTCCCTGGTTCTGGAGACTGCACCCCCCCACCCCCCAAGGAGGTAGGGATTAGAAACTTCATGTTGCAGATTTGGCTCTACACTCAGCTCCTTACTGGTCTTTGTGCAGAAATTAATTCATTCTCTGATCCTCAGTCTCCTCAGCTGTAAAATGGTGATATTAGTTGGATGATGGCACCTTTGAAATGGTGTGAGGGTTAAGTGGGCTGGATAATATATGGGAAGCTCCTACAGATTCACACATATACCAAGTGTTTAATTAAGGGTTACTAATAGTAACAGCAGCACAGTACATTTCAGTCAGATGAACAACTTCGTTGTATATTCTCCACATATTGAGATGCCATGTGAAATGTTAACTAGTGTTCCACTTCTCTAAGGAGGAGTGGGAAAAAAAGTCACTCCTCCACTTATTTTTAGCCTTACTACTGTGAAATGATAGTGCTTCTATTTGTGGCTGGGAGATCTACTAGTCCTTTTAAAGGCACCAAATTGTGAAACAGGCATCAGGAAAGGACTTCAATCTGACATTTCATGAATTCATGCTTTGGTCCCAGTTGATGATCATTTAAATTTTTAAGAAGGGCAGAAACCAAAAGCAGTAGGTGTAGTTGAAGAGTGAGAGCGAACTTAAGCGCCCTCCTTAACCAAATGTTGCAGTAGTAGAGATTTTGTTGCACTGAGAGCCCTGCTTCCCCCCAACCCCCAATCTGTCTCTCAATTTAATTTCCCTCTCCTGACATAAATTTTCCATTTTCTCTGCATGACACTGTGGTGGAAGGAGAACAGACTGAGCCAACCCTCAAGTGAAGTGTCCTCTGCGCCGTTTCTAACATAGGTTGGTCTTGAGTAAATAATTTGAGTAAATAGTGTCTGGAGTCTCACTTTCTGTAACATGAGCAGAATCGGGGTGCTTTAACCTACAGTGTGCACAGAGTGGGGCTGACTACAAGAGTGCATTTCCCATCTTTGAAGGGTGTCCTTAAGGCAGTGGTCCATCGATCTCTGAGGATCCCTGAGGTCTTGAGGGGGAGAGAGCATCCACAAGGTGAAACTACTTCCATGACAGGAAGACGGTTGCCTCCACAGTGTGCTGTTCTTGGTCCAGATGGACCTTGCTGCCCGGAGCCATGACCCTCCCACTCCCTCAGGGAGAAAGGATACCTTGGTTATAAATAGAAATAGATAAATAGAGGTTCATTGTTACTCTTGACCTTAAGGACACATTGTTCTCACCGAGGGGACGGCAGAGGGATATTGCTGTACCCAACGTGGCTGTGCAGGAAGGTCGCCAAAGGAGAGATGAGCGACCACCTGCACGCACTGGTGTTTCACTGGGCAGAATGATTAACACACAGTGGTGAGTTTGGACGTGAGGCAGACATTTCCTCACATAAAGGAAGCCACCATTTTGAGGGAATCAGGCAGGGGCGGTGCTTGCTGTCAGCTTCTCTCTCTGTGTTCGTTTGATGGGCTTTAGGCTGTCCCACAGCAAACCCAGACTTCATTCCTCCCACACAGTTATGTCTCTTTACAATTTACCAACTTGCTATTCAATTAATTCTCAGCCTAAACTTGTTCTAACAGTAAAATTTAGTTGCTGGTGAAGGAAAACATTAATTTTGGAAAACTACCTCCCCCCAGGAGCGTCAAAATTTCTGGTACTTTCAAAACTGTTCTGATGATGATGGTCATCTAGTAATGGCAACTTTTAAAAATAGTTATGAATGTAGCTCATGAGCTACTATTTACCAGTTGGCCAGTGTGTGATAAAAAAAGTGTCGGGCACAAGTAATAAAAGATCTGAAGTGCAGGTGGATCTAAAGTTTCAGATTACACCTTCTAACTCAACATCAAGAAGCCACTACTTGTTGAGTTTTGGTATACTATTAAAAAAAGCGTGTCTGTGAGTACCTGAGAAGACTTAAAACACGTCCTTTCCAGATACCTATCTGCATGACCCTGGCATTTCTTCACGTTCTTTGAGCCAAAGGACCTATCACAGCAGATTACAAGACTCCCAAGTATCTTTTATGAAGCTAGAGATTAAAGAGATTTGCAGAAAGTCCCTCACTCTCCTTACTTTGGGCAGTGAAGTTATTGTCACAAAAATGTTAACAGGACATAGTGGACTTATTTTTTTTTTTAAAGATTTATTTATTTGTGCATACAGAACTGGGGTACAGGCCAGAGTCTCAGGGGCGGTGAGAGGCTTCACCAGAGACAGAGCGGGGAACAGAACAGACAGATCGACGAAGTACACTGCTGAGGGGAGCAGCCGGTGGGTCAGGAGAGGTCTGCCACACCATGTGGTCACCTCCGGGGCAGGCGGGAATTGAACTCATGCAGAAGCAACCCTAGATTCTCAGTGCTGTGCTTTAACCCGCTGCGCCACCAGGGAGGGCCCATAGTGGACTTATTTTAAGCAGATGAGTAACATTGTAATAGCCTCACTGTGTTTAAAGTAATATGGCAAACATGGAGAGATAGAACCCACGTCAACAGGCTCCTTGGAGTCCTCAATTATTAAGAGTTCAACAGAGGCCTGACATCTGGAAGCCAAGAATCACACCTCTAGAGAAGTAAATCAAGGTTTGGGATTTTTGTGGTTTACCAATGAATGATATCGCCATCTCGTGACAAA
Source organism: Condylura cristata (assembly GCF_000260355.1). Lineage (NCBI taxonomy): Eukaryota > Metazoa > Chordata > Mammalia > Eulipotyphla > Talpidae > Condylura > Condylura cristata. Next base: position 22,148,092 of record NW_004567126.1, read on the forward strand.
ATAAGGAAATGCAGGTATTTTTGAAGGCTTCAGCATTAAGCCCCCTTGGAGTGATTTGAATGACTGCTTCTTGGAAGTTTATCAAGAGAAAAGAAAGACATAAATTCATATTTCCAAGGGATAAGTCTTCAGATAAATGAGCCAAAATGCTGATTTTCAGAAGGCAAGCAAAAAAGTTAATTAAGTGGTTATTTTTAAGTGCTGACTTTGGTATTTTGTCCCATCATACAGCCAGAACACATTCACTTTCGTGTTGTTCCATATGTGTCATCTGCAGTGCTCAGAACGTCCTCGGATGTGACGTCACAAGCTCTGTCTGAAACACTGTAAGTGTACAGGGTGGCCTCTTGGGAGCATGGCCTCCGAGGGCTTGGTCAGTTACACACACTGATGAGCATATTCATCTGAAGGGGTATGCGGTCTTTTTTTTTTTTTTTAATATTGCTTTATTTTTGCATACAAAAATTGGGGTGTAGGTCAGAAGTGTGGAGGGTGAGAGAATTCACCAGAGATAGAATGGGGAACAGAACAGGCAGATCTACTGAGATACATTGCTGAGGGGAGCAGTAGGGAGGTCAGGAGAGGTCTGCCGCGCCATGTGGGTCAGCTTCCTGGCCGGGGATCGAACTTATAGCTGTAGTGGCTGCGAGTAACTTCATAGTGCTGAGACTTTAATCTGTGCACCACCAGGGAGGCCCGGAATATGGTCATTTTTTGAGGAGGATTTTAGGTCCAAGCTCTGCTGAGGAGCTTGGATGCTGCTTTCTGCCTCCTGGCAGCTTGGCACTGTTGCCCTGTACAGAGGTGCAGTGTGGGCATCATCCGTGGCCTTCTAGCTTCTTTCTGCCTGACACATACACACATACAGTGGAAATACACACACACGCAGAGCTCATATAGACCACCAGGACCCAGATCATGCAAGGTGCCAGCTGCAAGCAACAGGCTCATGAATAATGAACATTTATGCTATGGAGTAGCTTCAGGGCGTCTGCTTCTGCCTTGCTGAGCGGGGTGCGGAAAGGAAGCGCTGGCTTCATTCTCATTCTGTAAGAGCAAAGGGCCACTGGCCGGTTTTTTGACTCAATTCAACTGATTGTTTTCAAAATAACCTGGTTCTTTTCAAACAGTTGTGTGCAGGGTGCAGCTGCGATCTGCTGAAATGCTGTGAGTCCGCCACTCTAACGACTGTACTAATTTTCTGCCTGTATTCACCGCGTGCCCAGTGACCCTGCTGATGAATATTTTAGACATCTGCATGTATAATCAGACTGCCCACCGGAGAGCCACTTGCGTGTTTGCAAGGCTGCAAATGCTTTCGAGCCAGTGCTGGCTCTAATGTTGTGGACCAACCTGAAAATAAGAAAAGTCCTAGTACCTTCAACTCTTGGATTGCTTTGAGCATCCTGGATGTTCTGAGACATCCAGATAGGTAGATGTGCATGTTGTGTTTGGGGGAAAGCTCCAGAGCACTTATACTATCCAAAGAGACTGTGTCCCCAGAAAGGCCAGAACCCCTGGATAAGGCTTTATAGTTTTCAAAGTGCTGCTTGCTACCTTTTCATTTGATTCTCCCCACAGTTCTGAGGGGGACATGCCAGATATGCTTTCTCTTTGTTAAATAGGCGTGTGACTGGGAACTGAAGAGGTTTTGAGTTTCAGCCTGTAGACATGGGCCTCATGGAAGGTTTGAAGTGGAGGAAGGAGTCTGAGAGGTAGCTTTGGGTGAATGCCAGGTGACAAGAGAGCAGGACAGGCCAGGGCAATGGGGAGCTGTCTCGTAGGCCAAGTGGGAGCTCAGATGAGAAAGAGGGGGAGTGAGTTGTGGCAGTCTGATTGGGAAAGAGCCTGTGGATACTTGCAGGGAAGTTGACACCTTTGGGGCTTATTCACCAGTTGATATTGGAGGGAGGAGTGCAGGAGGGCGAGCAAGTGTTCTAAGAGCACTGTTTTGCTGGGGGGCGTGGGGGGGAAGCAGGGGAATCAGGAAGACTTAGCTTTAGCTCTGCAGATGGGCTGTCCAGAGAGAAGAGTGGCCACACATGGGCGTGCTGGGCCAGGCTGAGGCTGTACGGTGAGAAGTGAAAGCCAGGGGAGCCCTGAAGCTGCAGGGCTTGCTGCTGGAGTAATAGCTGTAAGGAACCCAGGGAAATCCAGGAGTGGCCAAGGAACATCAGTTTTTAATTTTCTGTTCCTGACTAGAGATTTAGGGATTAAATAGATTTCTTGACTTTATTTACTGTCAGATTACTCCATTACTATTTTTCACTGACCTTAAACTTATGAAATTTACATAAAATTAGAATGATAATCTGCCTTCAAGTCTGTAAGGGCATCAAGTGAAAGATGGGGTGAAGGGATCCCTTGTAACCTCTATCATCTTAGCCCGCTCTTAGAGGTGGGCTTCCACACCTTCTTTGAGCCAAACTTAAGCACTGCCCCCTCCCCCTGCACCACCCCAACGCCCCAGTAACCTTCTGCAGCCTAATAGCTCTAGATGGCCTCCCATCCTCCTCCCTGGCTCTTGCAGGCTGTCTGAACACTCAGCCCTCACAGCCCTCCTCCTCCAGTGAAGCGACCTTCACGTGTGCCCCTCAGCTGTGCACACACACGCGGCACCTGATAGATCTGCTCCACTTTGAATATTTCAAACTCTATTAAGCTCCCCTTTGAAATGGCCCTCTCCTTACACCTGCTTCCCCCCCTCCTCCTTCTCCAGACTTCCCTTCTCTCTCCTTCTGGGTCCCATCCCTCATCCCTCCTTCTGTCCTTGTTCTCCAGCAGAGGCCGGAGAGGAAAGAGGGGGCTGACAACTCCCTTCCAGATATCCTGCTTCTGTACCCAACTCAGACATCGTCAGACGGTCCCATAACGACTGCGTGTGGCCTGTAAATTTCCTCGCCGTGTGCACTGATCACCCCCAGCTCGGGTTCATTCTCTAGCGTTTATTCCTTCCCCTTCTACTTTCAGGCAGCTGGGCATTGTTAGGGAATCTCACAAAAACTGGGGCAGTTGGATCGATAGATGTATGTTGCATAAAGGAATCTATCAGATATCCCCCCCCTGCCTCAACACACACACACACACACACACACACACACACGGGGTGGGGGGGTGGGCAAAGAACTGTGCTTAAAAAAAAAAGATCTGCACTTACTTCTTTATCATCTCCTTTGGTTTTGCCTATGTTTGTGTGTCAACCAGTAGCTTGGCGATTTGGGGTCTCGACTCTGTACCCACTTTTTTTATTTACAGGTAAGAGATTGGATAAAAAAATCTTGGTGAAAGTTTCTCCCAGTTATGTCCCCTTTATGAGTTAGGAATCGGCCTGGGCAAAGGCTGATTCTTACATCTAAGCTGTGAGTGATACTTATTTATTTTATTTGTGTCAGTTGGTTCCATGGTTCATGAATTCTTTATTACAGTAGGAGCCATCAGTTGGATGGAGAATCATGGAAATTGTAAGTTTAGGGCATTAGTTGGAATAACCTGAACAATGTGCTTACCGTTTGGGCCCCTAATTTAATTTAAAATTAAATGAGTCTTACATGGCAGTCTCCTCAGATCCGCCTGCAGGGCTTTCGGCCGCAACCTTGTGTCTGCCAGGGGGTGGCTGGCTCTGTCCTGGATTGGGGGGCAGCCCTGGGGGAGCCGGCCCACAAAACTGCACTCGGGAAGCTGGCAGCTTCCAGTGAGAGTGAACCCCCGGCTCCCGGAATACAGCCGCGGGAGCGGAAGCCTGTGAGCAGCGGCTGCCTTGTTTCCTTTAAAATACCCATGAAATTGTCTGAAAAGGAAACAAATCCCCAGAAGTAACCACAGTGAGCGTCAGGCATTAAGCCCGTTCTAGTTTCAGGAAGGACTTTTTACGTTTGCCTGTGGTTGAAGCCAGATTAAGAATCGCCCCTTCTCCAGCATCCCCCATAGCAGCCTGATAGACACACACGCACGCATGCGCACACAGTCACACTCGCACAGTCATACACTAGTGCACACACTGTCACACACTCGCACTCACTGTCACACTCGCACACTCATGGCCACACTTGCACACACACTCACACACATGCACACGGCCACATACACGTGCACACTTATACATATATTATACACACATTAATTCGCTCACACATTTTCACACACACTCATTCTCACACATTCACACATACACACAAACACACACTATCACACATGCACACTAGCACACACATGCACAGTCACACACTCACACTGACACACTCTTCACACTCACATTGGCACACACACTGTCTCACACATGCACACACGCGCGCACACACACATACACTGATTCTCACATTCTCACATATACACACATAAACACACTCGCACCACTTACACTTTCACACACACACTTGCACACACACTCTCAGACACACACACCGCCACACATTTTCTACCTCCTGTCCTGGAATCCCAATCTCCTTCCTCTCCCTTGTGTTCATCCCCGGTGCTGCTGACAGCGTTAGTTGATTTGGTAAATAGCTGCTCCCTGCCCCTTCTCTGCCATGTCAGCTTCTGGTGGAATGCAGCAGAGGGGCTACAGCCCACTCTCACCAGTGCACTCCTGGCTCCCTCCAGCTTCAGCTTGGTCTGTGACCTTTGGGCTTCGATGCCAAGCAGGGAAGTCGTGCCAGCTATCAGTCTTCTTTTGTCCCCCTGTTGGCACCAGTGAGGGGCAGGTGTATCTCCCTTATTAGCTTTAGTAAGGGCCATAGGGCAGGGAGGAAGAGTTGGGGCCTGGTGGCTTCCTTTTTGGTGAGTCCCCGGCCCCTTGCACAGTTCCTTCCTTTTAACCCTGAAGAGAGTTGTTGAATTCATTCATAAACATTGTCACTCAGGGCTGAAGGCTATCCACAGGGATAGTAGCATGGAAGACCAAGGTCAACACATCAAGCTCAAGGTTGTAAAAATAGAAACCAAACTGCATTTTAGAGATGAATAATTAAAACAAAGCCAACAGCTCTCAAGTAAAGAAGTTGTGAAAATCTGCAGCAAAATCTTTCTGAAACAGATTTGCTTTCTGAAACAAGAATCTGTTAGGAAAGCTCTGCTTTGTAAACTCAATGAGAAAGAAGTTGCCTCTAGGAAATGTGTTTTAGGAAGGGGAGAATGAAATGAAAACTATAATAGGTAAAATAAATACTCATGGTGAATAATAAAAAGCAGACTTGACTTAGAAAACCCAGCCAGTGACAGAGAATAAACTTCAGGAAAATGCCTAGAATGCAAGGGAGAAGCTAGAAAGACAGTCAGCCACAGACCCACCCAAAAAAAGGGGGGCACACAGACAGTGGCAGTTGCTGCAGGGACACTTTCCGACATGTCACACCTCACTCCAGGCGGACCTCCTAATGACAGATCACTAAGAATTTTTTGATTTTTTTTTCTTTTTCTTTTTAAACTGGAAAAGTAGTAGAGTAAAAGAAGTAAATGTGCTAATTAATTAGTCTTTGATTAAAAGGAGACCAGTGTGATATTTGGGGAGTGGTTGGGGGGGGGTAAATTGAGAGTTTTAAGGTGTGTGAAAAGTTTTTTATAACAGGAGAAACAGGATGCTTATAAAGCTCAATTCATACAACAGAATAAATCCCATTGTCCCATTCGGCTGCTGAATAGTAAGAATTTCCTCATTCCTTTCTCTTTTCAGTCTGCAGGCTCATATTTATGTCTCATTTTCCAAAGAGCTTGAACTTAGAACTACAAGTAGACTGGACATATTTTCAAATATGATATAGTTAATTTAACTCTTAAAAATTTGACGTACGTCTTTCAAACCATTGTGTGCTCTAGACAGACAACACTATTTTGCACCTAAGACGTTGTTATGTCCTCACAAAAACATGGAACCCACCTGTCGCACATAGTAGGCTTAAGAAATACTTGTTGAAGGGATGAATGAAGACTTAAGTGAACTACTCACTTAACAAATGTCATTTCATCTATAAACAACTTCATATGTAATTGTACTGTTTCTCTATATAAGAGAGATTAAAAATTTGACTCTGAAATCTGGGCAGAAGATCTGCCATGGGGTAAGACATGAAGAACTGTTAGGACTCTGGCATGCAGTGATGAACATGTTGGTTTAGTGCTGGGGAAGGCAGAAATCAGAAAAGGCTGAAATGAGTTCTCATTTTTAGATTTTCAAAAATTAATTGAGATTGTTCTGGATATCATCGTATCTGCATATTTGGTAGAAATCTGGTCGAAAATCAGAGGTCAACAGAAGTGATTAAGCAGCTAGAAAAATCAACTCGAAAGATCTTAGTATATAATTTGGAAAAAGAATTTGAATCTCTTTAAGCCCATGGAAACAGAAGGATAATTTAGAATGATTTGGAGAGCTTGGAACTGATAACATAAAATTGAGTGGAAAAAATACCAAGTGTCAGACAGTTGTTAATAGACAAATTAAAAAACCATATAGCATCTGAGGAGAGCAAGAAAGATGCTTAGTAAAATCTGACAATCCAAAGAAAGACAGTGGCTGACACTTATTGAGCACATATTACGTGCCCAGAACACTGCAGGCCTCCTTATTGAATCTCTGAGCTTGGTACTAACATCGTCATTTTACATGTGAGCACATGGATTGCAGCCACATACTAGATAGAAAGTGTTTGAACCCACACTGCAGAGCGCTGTCCACATCACAATATATTCTTGCCTTCCACACAGGGTACAAACACATATGTAGAGATTAGAACAACTCCACTGCATTTGTTTTTAAGATTTATTTATGCATACAGAACTGGGTGACAGGCTAGAGGTGCAGGGGCTGCGAGAGGATTTGCCAGAGACAGAGTGGGGAGCAGAACAGGCAGCTGGACGAAGTACACTGCTGAGGGGAGCAGCGGGCAGGTCAGGAGAGGTCTGTTGGGCCATGTGGGTCACCTCTGGGCCAGGACCAAACTCGCACCGAAGCGGCTGCAGCTAGCTTGTAGTGCTGTGTCCATACCCATTACACCACCAGGGAGGGCCCTCAGCTGCATTTCTGTGTGCTTAATAGGTGATCCTTTTTAATTTAATGCACCAAAACAATCAGATATGTTCCAGTCATAGGTGTTCTTTGGTTAAGCCTTTTGGATAAACAAATCCCTATTAGAAACAAGATTTATATAGGAGAAGACTTGGTACAGATGCATATTAAACAGTGGCAAGCTTCTAGGCCCTTCTGCATGCTGTCTGCATTGACCTGGGTTGGATTCCTGTTCTGCCTCTCACTTGCTGATGGCCACACATCGGGCATCTGACCTCTCAGTGCTCTCTGGAGAACAATACTTCTCATCACCCCGTGGAGTGCAGCATTCGATCTGGTGGTGCATGTGTGCAAATAAGGTAGAATGTATGTCAAGATGACGTGTAGATGAGACAGCACATGTATAATAAAGACACGTGTGTGTGTGTGCGCAGAATGCTTAGCTCCGTGTCTGGCACATAGAAGGATTCCGTTAGTAGATGCCAGCATTGTTGTGATTATTTGTGGATGAGATGCAGCCCGTAAGTAAATACTACGGCAAGTATCTCCGTGGGGAACTAACTGTAAGGTGGTAAGTTTTAAAAAAGATTTGAATTTTGTGCAGTGCTCCCAGCTGCTGTGTTCAGTAGTAAAATTTCACCCTCTGTGTCCCCTTTTCACAACTTGGGAATTTACAGAATGCTTTAGTGTTTGAAAGACAGTAGTTTGCTCACTGAAAACGTAGTTTATGACAAATTCAATAGTGACTGAGCTGTAATATGTTAGCAGGCAGAACATGCTTTTAATATTCATCATCTTTAAGTGCTACCAACTGACATTCAGTACTAAATGTGCAGATATGGGTGCGAGCGAAACAGAGCTAGGGAGAGGACTTGCTAATTTGTATTCTAGATGGAAATCTTAAATTAGTTTCCAAGATTTTTAAATGGATTTTTAAATGCTGGGCACATAGGAGATTGAGTTCATATTAATATTTATAAGGTTTGAGAAGATATTTAGTGAAATATTTGTATAATTTAATTTTGGTCATAATCAAGTAGGAAACCATAACAAGAAGGACATTGTACTTTAGTCGGTGACTGTCTTGTGGCACGGAGGTAGCAATATCTTTCTGGAAAGCCCCAAACATCTTACATGTGCTTCATAAGCCCTGCTTTGTTAGAACCCAGAAGTCAGAGGTTATGTGTGTGCAGATTCCTGGGGTTGAATTGTTTTATGCTAATTTTGTTTACACGAGTGAATTTCAAAATCAGTATTGATAATGATGCTTTAAAAGCAGCTATTGGCACTTCTGCAGAACTCTATACTCTAGCTGCTTTTATATTCTTTATTATACAGAACAGTTCCGATGGTTCACAGAAAAACCTGCTTCCTGTAGTTTTGCTTAGGGCTAATTGGGTTTAATGTAGTTTTGTGTGCAGAAGGTATTGACTTGTGCATAGTATTTAATTTGTGTAAATATGTGTGTATGTAATGTTTTGCCCCTCTGAGTTTTATTTTAAATGTAACCCTTGAAACTGGGATAATAGAAATTCTTAGCTTAGGCCTGCTAGCGATTGCAGGTGCCAGTGGTTTAAACTGCTGTAGAAATACAATTATGAGCAGCCAAGAGCAAATCTTGTTTTAAGGTCCATGTGTAATGAATGCCTGTTAGTATCATAGAATACAATTAAAGAGAGGTTTACCTCTCCGAAGCTGTGATTGGTTCTTCCTGATGGAAGTGTAGAGTCCCATGAGTAGAATGTGTACTCAGCTCTCGGTGATTTAGACACCCGTGAGCCTGGCATACTGCAGGCTTGGATAAATTCAGGGCAGTTACAGTCAGGCAGAGATGGGAAAAGACTGAAAGATTAATGAGGGAGCTTAAAACAAAGCTCCAAAAATGAGAGCAATGCACTGCTTGGTCTTATGTAATTGTGCCGAATGGAAGTCAGTCTTGGCTGCCACTGTTTAAAAATTTTAGGAGGTTGGCAGGAAATGTTTGTTTGTTATAAAAATCGGATCTAGAGAATGCAACGTGAATTCGCGGGGCACAGCCTCATTTTGCTTGCTTGCAAGGGCTCTCAGAGACACGCCTTCTCGTCATCATCTTTTTTATTCCAACGTGGCCAACCCTCCTGGCCCCCACAGCCCCCATTGCGTCCTTTTGGCAAAGAAACTCGAACACTCATTTAGATCTGACCCACATGGTCTCTGGGGCAGGGTTATGGGGAGATGCAGGTCTGGGGTGTGTTTCTGGAGTTGATGCTCTTTCACCACAAAGCCAGAAAGATTGGGGGCATCTAGGGATGTGAGAGCCCCCTGAAAAGGGTGATTCACATTATTCTTGGTCATCCCTGGTGAGTGTGGGTGCCCAACAGGGTTATTTCTGGTTAGTGCATGTTAGCAGTTTTGTTACATTTTATCCCATAGATATTAAGTGAGCGTAAGGGATTTAAAATGCTATTTTACCTCTTGACGATCTGTGTGTGTGTGTGTGTGTGTGTGTGTGTGTGTGTGTGTGTGTGTGAGAGAGAGAGAGAGAGTGAGATGGACACAACTGTGCAGTGAGGCTGGTCATATTGCTAATGGGAGGCTGGACACTTGGGGGGAAAAAAGAATCTCATAAATAACATGATGTCGGTGAATCACTTCTGAAATTTAAAGCTTGCCAATATCAGTGAAGAAAAGCTGCTTTGGAAAGAGAAATTGCCAACTCACAAGCAAATTCTTCAGCGCTTCAATCTAGACACACAGCATCCTTCTAACCTGATCACTTCCTCTTCTAGGAGTTTGGCGCCACCTACAGGAAGCAGGGCGCACAGGCACCGGTTCAGCCTCTCCCTCGCTCCTTGGTTCCCCCATTGGCCGTTCCTCATCTTTAGTTTTTATAAATTTGATCACTTGTTCATCATACAGTATTTATCAGGCTGCTGGTTGGCCATGGAATAAAGCTAAGCTCTGTTGGAAAAAGGTTACATCTGTACTAGCTGTTTGGCAGGAGATTCCTCACCCTTAATTGCTTTTTAAGGTCTCTGTCTGTTTCTGCTGTCACGCACCTTTTCCACGGACACACAACCAGAGAGAGTATCGATTGGGGCCCCGGAGTAAGGAGCATATAGCACGTAAAGGTGTTGCTGACTCCTTCACAGTTTCGCTTCTTTTGTATCTGGTAGAGAACATGGCACCCATATCACCGAATTTAGTGTTGAAGTTGATTATTTGTTATTATGGGGCATTTGCTTTATACCCCATGTCAAAAAATTTAGAAATCTACACAGGGAAGGAAGTTTAAGGTGCCTGGTGCAATTCAGAGACATCTAAAGGGAGACACGCGGGCCGCACAGTTTTCGTAGGAGGATCAATTATTTTCATTCATCAGTATCTCGTAACTCTATCGCTGAATTAAGTTCCCATTGTTTCTGACTAGAATGCTTTGGCTTGAAAGCAGTTAAGAACAATGCAAGGCTTTTCTCTTTTCTGTGTGAACTAACTTCAGTTCTTTCTTTTCCCTGGAGCTTCTGTAATCCAGCTCCTCTCCTACTGGGTGCTTTGCATGGTCCCTGCACCCACACTGCACCCCCAGCCCTGAAGCACCACTCTTGTATCCTGCACCCAATCCACTGTCCCCCACATTGAATTGATCCATTATTTTTTTCCTTTTTTGTATTTCTTCCCTTGAAAGCAAGCAAGCCTACCGCCACTTAGCCAGCTTTCCTTCAGCAAGCGTGGTCTGTATTTGGTTTTGTTCTACCCCCTCTCCCCCTCTTCTGATGTAATGACAAACTACTTTATCCACTTTCCTGGGAAATAACGCTTAGTTATCTTCAAAGCCTCTCCACTGTTGAAGTCATAAATAGGTAAGTCCTGTTGTTTTATCTGTAACTTACTTCAGATTTCCTTGTTCAGAAGCTGAATTTGTGCTTCAGTCTTTCACCATCATTTCATCCTCTTGAATTGTCCATAATCCAGCCACTTCCAAGTTGTTTATCTTCTTCAGAAACTCATATGAGTTGACTACAGAAGATTTGGGAAATGAGCTATTGGCTAGAAACCGCTAACTAGGCAAGTGAAGTTTTACCCGCCCACTCACTCTACCCCTTCCCTCTATTTCCTATCCCCTGATGAAATTAAGCTATAGTATGTCAGGTTTTCCCTGTTTTGGGACATTAGTTGTAACATTTGATTTAAGTATCAAAAGGAACTTTTCACTAAGAAAATATATTAATGCTTTGATGGGAAATGTCACATATTAATATGGAAGATTACAAATGTAATACTTCATGTATTTTACCAAATGGATAAGTAGATGCTTAAACCATATAGTACATCTCTCCAAAAAAGGTCTCTGACTGGCAATTTAAATTAGCATATGAAAAAGTCATGGGATTTTTTAGTAACTAACAAAATACTGACCAAAAACACCAGGAGGTGCTACTGCACATCCACTGGAACAACTAAAATAAAGATGACAGATAATAATAAGTGTTGACAAAGATGTGGAGAATTGGTGGCAATGTAAAATAGTGCAGCTAACTTGTAGAACAGGTTAGCAGTTCCTCAAAACCCACTGATTATATTCCTAGATTAACACCAAAGACAATTAAAACATGTCCAACCCAACCTATACAACCTAAAACAACCCAACCTATACAATTAAATGTTATTCAACAACAAAAAGAAATGAGATGCTATGCATTTTATAGCATGGGTGAACCTTGGAAATTCTATGCTAAGTGAAAGTTCAGAGGTCACATAATATATATTCTATTTATATGAATTATCTAGAATAGACAGTGCTATAAAAATGAAGAGTAGACTAGTGGTCTTCTAAGGGCTGAGGGAAAGGAGAACAGGGATGATTGCTAACAGGAAATTATGTTTCTGGAATGTTCTGGAATTAGTGGTGATAGTTGCACAACTCTGAATATACTAAAATTGTTGAACTGTGTACTTTTAGTGGGTGATTTGTATTATGTATTAGTTACATCAATAAAGCATGTGCATTTATATATATATATATGTATAAAAGTATATACGTATATATACGTATAAAAGATATTTGTGTGTATGTATAGAAAGATTGTTAGCAGTTGTACATACTTAAATCCTGTATTTGATTCTCTATATATGTATCTTTATATTCCACACAATGCCTTGGTAAATGGGTGAAGAATGAATGAGTGAGGGAGTGAGGAAAGGAGGGAGAGATCAAATTCATGTGTGGTCTTATTGCAGTGGGTGGAAGAATTTGGGGGGTCAAGTGTTGTTAGAAAGACATAAAGTACAATGACCAAAAATTGAACCTTCTGTTTAGGCTGACAGTTCTGTGTTCCTGTCATTGCTAGCAGACTGATAGAATCATGCTGCTTATATCAACTAGACGGTATCTTTCTTTTTGCTTTTGAGTGATAGGTTGGCAAAATACACTTTAACAACTGTGTGGTATGTACATGATGTATGATGTTAATACTCTGTTGTGACCTTTATTTTTATGAGCTATGAGAATTAAGAACCTACCAGTTTTAGTTTAATTAAGCAGTAAGACACAGCAGATGGTGCATTTGTGGGTGATGATTGCATTACTCTAGTTCCCTCAAGCAGTGCTGTAACTCTGTGGAATGCTTTGCCTAAAGTATGGCACCACGGTTGCAAAATCAAACACATGATATTGATGTAGTCAGAAGATCTTGGAGAACAACTTAGAGTAGGCCCTGGAAACCACAAGAAGTTCTGGTAGTTAGCCACTATTGGACTGGGGTACTAGGAAGAGGAACTCCTGGTATCAGATAGATACTCTGTGGTTTATTGCTTGTCCACTCCAACATTTGCAAACAAAGCATAGGAAATTTTGATTATCTAGTATTCTTTTGTATAATCTGGGTCAAACATTAAGAATACACTGGAATACGATTTGCATGTTTTAAGGTGCTTAGGGAAGAATAGGTAAATGGAGAAGCATGGGACTTATGGCAGGTTGTTTTATTATGTTTGATTTTAGTCACTGCGGAGAGCCTAGAGAGTGCCCTACAATATGCATTTTCCCCGAAGTGTTGTGTGCTTACCGCTAGCCTGTTTACTCCAGAGGATGTTAAAAACATACATAAGCAGAGAGAATACAGAATTAATCCAGTGCTTCTCACTGATCACACAGCTCTTCAGGGAGAAAACCAAATTGTTAAGTTGAATTACTTTCTCTCATTGTTAAGGGAGAAACTATCTGTCTCGTTCAGATTCTTTTCCCTGTACTATCTTTGAAAAACTGAATTACTTGAAAGCTGGCATAAAACTTGTAATTACACAATATTTTAGATCCTGAGATAATGTGTCTCGATTTTTCTCATTAATGCAATATGTGAAATCATCAAAATGAAATACATTCACTTACTGGCTATAATGTTGTTAAAAGTATGAACTATGTGAATTTTTAAAAATATAGCTATCCTTGCATTAGATAGAATAACCCACTTGTCTCCTCTCTTTGCTGCAAAGACTAGATTTGTAGTTCTAGTTAAATCATGAACTTCAAAAATAATATTTTAACAAGAGGATATAATTTCTCCTAGGGAAAGCACACATTTTATATTTAATTTTTACTAAGTTCTAAAAAGAAACTGTTTCCTTAGATTTTCGAGGGTGTTGTCATCACAAAACCTGTAGCTATAGCACCCTCTCAGGTATTCTGCTTGGATACCTTTTTATAATGAATTAAACAAAGTATTTCTTTTCTGGATTCTCACCAACTACAGTACACTCAGTCATTGAAGATATAAAAATGAAGATATAAACACTAATTTTGCAGTTCTTGTAGGAATAAAAGATTATTAACCTTTTAGTTAATATTCACCAGTGTGTAATACAGGGAAATATCTAAAAACCTCTACCTGCATAGAAAATCAACTTAATATCTAATTTTAGCCTATAAATTATGAAGGATTTTGACAATAGAAATTGTAAATTATTTTTATATAGAAATGTACTTTATTATAAATCATCTGTATTTCATTTCTTTACACAGCTCGACTTTCATCTAATTAAAATTTAGAAGGAACTAGATTATTTCCCATTAACTCAGCATATAGGTAAATTGCCAACTCTTTTGTAGCTCTGTCTAATGAAAATATTACAGAGTACCCCAAAATGAGACCTCAACAGGAAGATAAAATTATGCCTGATAATTTCAGGGATGTTAGAATTATTCATTTTAATTCTCCAAAATTGGTAATATATTCTCTCTTTCTCATTACTTATGCAGTGGTAATATTTCTCTTTTTCAGTAATGCTGAGCATATTGCTTTTTTTTTTTTTGTATTAAGAGAATTAACAAAATCTGTTACTGTGTGTGTACACCAGTAATTTTTCAATCTACACCTATAACCTCAGTCTCTCAAGAGGAGTCTGAGGAGTCTGGCCCTATCATTAGAAGCATAAGCTTCAGGATCAGAAAGCCTTGCCTTCAGGTCCATTGGTGCTACTCTCGAGCCGTGTGACTGTCATTTAGGAGTAACTTTTGTCTCTAGAGGTCCCCTGCCCAGTGGTTTGCACAGTAGTGTGTTTTCTCACCTAAAGGTGACCTGGAGATGCCAACTCAGGGCCTTCACCCACCAAGGACTCTGCCTCTTCCTCCTGCTCCATCATCCCCCCTTGGCAACTTCCATGCTAGAGGTCAGTGTGAAGTTCAAGGTGACGCTGGAGCTCTTGCTGGCTAGAAGTTCAAGGTGACGCTGGAGCTCTTGCTGGGTAATCCGCCTCTTAGGCAACAGAAACACACAGAAGAACTGCTCCCTGCAGAACTTTCTCTTCCAGCCCACACTCCACTTTCAGTGCACCACTAGGACGTCAGGGGGTAGACAGCTGCAGGAGAAGAGTTCTATTACCAAGGGCGGAGGGAAGAGTGGATACTTATAAAGCAACTAGCATTCCTGGCCATTGGTGACCTTGGGCAATTTAATATCATTGAGCCGGTCTTCCTGGACTTTAAAAATTGTTGTAAAAGCAGGAATTTAATTCATAGATCCTATTGTTTTGAGTATCAAGTGAGTTCATGCATCTTCTGTGTTTACCACAGTGCCCGGCACATAATAGGTAAACAATACATGTTAATTAATAATCTTTCTACCTACTCCCTTAACATATCTAAGCAAATATCTTAGAGAGCCTTCAAACTTGAAGTATTCAAAAGTATTTTAGAACCTTCACTGCATTCTGTAGTTCATCACTCACCAGTTCTTAAAGGTAGAAGTCCCAGTGCAGCCTGTACGCAATTCTTTACTGTTCTCTGTCCTCAGCACTCACCAAGTGGAGATCTACCTGCAACACTCTTCCTGATTTCTCAACCCTGTGCCTCCACGTGTATTGGCACTGTCTGAATTCAAGCTGTCTCCATCCTGGGAATTCCACAGGGCTTCATTAGCTACAAGATAACACCCAAACTCCTTAGAATAGTATTTTGGTCTTCATACAATGTGATTGCAGTAGTAATGGCTTTATCTTGATTTAACCACACCTCCCTAGTCCTTCCAACTCATACATTTCCTGTATTTTAACTTCATTGAAAATTCACTATTCTCCAAATAGGGCATTGTGACTTTAGTTTCATCTTCAAGATAAATGTTGAAGAATTCTAGAGTTGAAACACAAGGAAGCAAAACCTGGATGTATTTCAGGTTGGGGTGTGATTTCTGGAAACTCCTTTGTGATTTAGTTTTTGAGACCATAAGATAGATAGTTACTGTACCATTCCTTATCTTAGTTGGTATATCAACATAAACAATCAGAGGGCTTTTGAGGAAAGGCATGCATTGGCGAAGAGTTAATATTTCTCCAGTGGATGGGTTAGTGTGTTGAGCAAGATGCAAAGTATAGGTTTAGATCTACAAACTCATTATCTTTACTTTGCTAGAGAGTAGCATTAGCTTCTGTGTTTAAAGTGAATGTTAAGAATGTGTTTTGCATTCAAATTAAAATAAAGAAGTAGAGAAGGTTAGCTTTATGCGCGCGCGCGTGTGTGTATGTGTTTGTGTAGGGACATAATAGGATGCATAATATAATTCCAAAACCCCCTGATGCAATATTTTGCAACTAAGTTTGCAGTACAATTAAAACATATCTTTGGTCATAGATTACTTGGCCTTTTGCCATTTGCATAGGCAGTGTCCTACTTAAATAGCCTGGATTGGCTGAGAAAAATAATTGCTGCTATGAAATAATTTTGCAATTACCGCTGTAATTAAGGGCAGTTTGTTAATGAAAGTGCTTGGTGAATAATGACTGCAGGGCACTCCATCTTGCAGCTTCATGCCAATGATTGGTTCATGTGGTGGAGGCAGTTAGGGAGTTAGTGACACAGCTGTCATGGTTACAGGATGGATGTAAATATCCTTTGCAGTTGATGATGAAGAACAGTCATTAGCCTCCTGCCCCTTGGGAACTGGTCAGAAGAACAAAAATAAACTTAACACATGATGGTAAAAGCCATTCCTTATGTCTCCTTTTCTTCAATTTCAACAATTAACGTCCTAATAGGAAGCAGGGAGAGCATGCGGATGAGCCCTTTCCTCTTTGCAGGCATGTTAGTGTGATAAATGCTTACCCCGATAGGCCACTGCTTGTTCACAGTTTATAACTGCTCTTATTAGCTTACGGGCCAGTTAAAAACTGCTCTTTAGAGACCCACGGGCCCCATTTAAATTTTTCTTATTCATCTCCAGGTGTTGTAGATGCAGTTCGACCCCTTGAAGAGTGGCCGTGGATGGATTTTTGCATGCTGTCTGCATGGCTGCTGGGGCAATTGAAGATCAATTTTCTGTGACTGGGCTTATTTGCCTGTGTAAAATATATATTGTTATGAAGGCGACCTGGACGCTATCTGATCCTGCTCTGTAGTTGGAAAAAGTCATTGTCGAATGATCTTTTCTTCCTTTTCTTCCTCAAAATAAGGCATCCTAGGTATCTAAGTGTGCTTCTTTATATTCACTCCACTTGCTTGGTGTTTTGATGTTGTTTTTCATTGTAAATTTGCTTAAGCAATCTTTTGTAGAGTAATTTCATAACATGCACACACTGTGGTTTTACATTGAGATGCTCGTGATCTGCAACTCATTAACTTTTGCTGACTGGGAAGTCAGGGTAGCATGTTGCATATTTTCTTGCTTTATCTTGCTCCACAGTCGGTTTTCTTACTTGTAAGCGACGTTAGGAAAGCACTTCGCAGGAACTGAACAGGCTTCTCTCGATGCCCAGCATGCTAGATCTTCAGTGCACTGGAGTTTGTAGCAGCATATCAGAGTCAACCAGATGTCCAGAACCGGACTCGACCAAGTTGTAGCCCAAAATGCTTGTTCTTGGCAACACCTTGCATTAGGAGTACACATGTATTGTCCTGAGTGTCTGGGTGAGATCCCCCACATTGCTTAATGCTGCCTTTGCTGCCACATCTCCTCTTGACTATAGCAAGAGGAGGTACCAGGTGGAAGGGATCGGCATTCTGCCTTGAAACGATCACACACTATGGCCCAGACCTCTGCCTCTTCTTTTTCCCTTCTTTGGCTGTCACAGAGAGAATGAAAAATGTCAACCAGCGTCAGTGTGAACAGCCTTGTTCTGATGTTGAAATGCTCCCTTGGCTACTGAGTCATTCACTTCCCAAGATGAATTCCTTTTCTCATTATCCGTAGACGAGTCACTGTGGAGATTTTTCTAACTTAATTGTGATCTGATAGTCTGTGATCCTAGTTAACTCACTGGTCCCAAATGGTGGAGGGCTAAGTCTCTAGAAGGCAAATAACCTGAAGAAACTCACATATTGAATATTAAAAAAAAATCATACATATGATACTTACTAATACAATAAATGTCAACTTCCCTTTGGAAGAAGAAGGTTATTCTTGGGCATGGCCATGGCTGGCAAAATCTTTGGGGTCCTGTGGGGGTGGGGAATGTGTGACTGTCCAGGCATTCTTCTTAGACTACCTGGGTGCAGGAGTTGTCTGTGTGGCTTTGTATTAAATCAGCATGGCAACAGGTGAAGAGATACATACTAGAAAGCCCCCTTCCAGCCTGATGAAATTGCATTGTCTTATTACCTGTGTTGTTCATAGCTAAAGAATGAGCTTTGTGGTGGGCCAAGGTAGCTAAATCTAGGAGAGAGAGAGACAGGGAAAAAAATAAAACCTACTGTGTCTTTCTTTAGTTGGCGTTACTCAAAGTTGGGGGAACCTAAGGAACCTTTCCCTCCTTTATGCTACAGCATTTAGGTAGTCCCTGTGTGTCTCCAGCTTTTGTTTGGTAGCGTTTTGACTTTGACTGATTGATTTTTTTTTTTTGGCGGGGCTAAACATATGAGACTTGCATTTAATTGAATTTCCAAGTCAATTCTACAGGCACCCTTTATAAAGTTTATTTAAAGGTGCCCTGTAGATTCATAGGAGAGGTGGTCCTGTGAATTTAACGTTCCGCAAAGGTATGTGTGAGGGTTCATCTTCACTGTGTGGATCACACACTTGAACCCTGCCCGCAAAACAGAATCTGTTCTCAGGCAGTTTTCTGGGCTGGGTTGGACAATTGTTAGAAATCTCACTTTTTTACATAACAGTTCTGCTCAGGGTCACCCCTTTACCCAGGTCAAGACACACACTTTATAGTTCTCCACCATGAAAGTGGATCGTGTCCCATCCGGTCCTGTTGCCATCCTTTCTATCAAAGCACACTAATTATAAAAATTGAACATAAATTTGTACTGTTTAATAGGTTTGGGCTTAATTTTGCCTCAGTGGGAAGACATTCGATTAAAAGAATCCTTTTTTTTTCCTCCTCCTCCCCCCGCCTTTTTCTTTTGGTAGAACAGTTAGTAAAGGCGTAGGAAATTGATTTTAGTGTCACAAAGGACATTTCTGACAGGAATGTACTTTGAAATGATTCAAGGCATCTGTTTCTCCCGCATGTGCCCAGCGCTGCTGAGAGCTGTACCTAAATTAAACTGTTCCACGTGTCAGCTCAGAATCTGATCACAATTTACATCTCAGTGGCTTGGTTGGAATTTTGAACATTTCATGAACTTCCTCCCCTCATTTACCAAACAAGTTCTCACTCAAAGTGACCATTTGTTCTAGCTGCCAATATGTCATGGTCAAAATTGATTTAGCTTTAGAGTTATTTGTTTTCGTATGGTCACTTCGCCTAGGAGGTCAGAGCCTGTGTGCAGACTGGGTTCCTCCTGGCAGGGCCCAGGATGATTGCTTGGGGGCGGCGGGGGGAGGGGGTTACTCTTGCTCTTCCCCGGTGCTATATGTGTCACAGGAGCTGACTGCAGGGATTTTGCTGCTTCTGGCTTCTGGAACAGGCGTGGTGTTCAGTATGCTTCTTGTCATATTGTGGTGTACACACCCTACCTGGGAGGCACTTGAAATCTCTCCTAAATGAACAGGGAGTGAACACTTCCCTGATCATCCTGAGCTCTCAGACTCTGTCTCCCCTGCTCCTGTTCTTAGGCATTCCTAAGGCTCACCTGCATCAATTATCGTGAGGCACGTCCTTTGAAGTTGAAGGGCAGGGGCAATTATTTTGTGCATGTGGACTTTTTACATTCACACAAGAAATAATTTACCTTAGTTGAGAAGGAAAAGTGACTATTCTGGTGCCTCATTGGGAACTCAGCTCATTAATTCAGTGTCTTTAGTGTTCCTGAAAATTCTGTCCTTCCCCTGCCCTGTGTTCACCACTGACCTCTTGCACGGTGACCTTTGGCCTGGATTAGAGAACCCCCAGGAGAGTGGCTCCCATGCCTGTCCTTCCCTATGCTTACGGGTCCACAACAAAACGGGGTTCATGGAGGCGTTTGTACAGGAGTATCCTGGCCTCTGAGGCTCCAGTGGGCTCAGCTGGATGACCATGATGAGTGGGTCAAAGACAGCGCTCATCACTTGCCGTCATTATTCCTGCATCTCTGTCAGCACTCCCTGAGAATTGTTACCCATATGGAATAGTGATAACAATTCCATTACACCACTCGAATATTTAGAAATTTTATTTCTCACATTATTATTCTGCAACTCAAATATTTCAGCAAATAAAAGGTAGAAATGAAAAATTATATATTGATAGAGATTTTAAAGCAGTGTGGCAGATGATAAAAAGTTGGAACATCTAAGGGAGAGATGCACTCATACTGTTCTTTTAACTTCTGTAGAAATCTTCAACTTTGAAGAAAATAAAGCTCATTTTTAAGTGGTTGCAAAAAAGAGAAAGAGAAAGAATTGTATTTCTTTCAGTTAATACTCTGGGGTGGATGCTGGGGTCTGTGGGTAGCATTGCTCTTGCGACCCAGGCTAAGGGTAGCTCTGCTAGGGTCATTTCTGGTCCTAACATTTCAGCCTCCTGGAAAAGCAAAGAGAAGTGAAGGAGCAGAAGCTGCTTTCAGGCACCAGGGTGGAGATGGACAAAACTGGATCTCCTGGCCACGTGGGTGCAGGAAAGACGGGAACTGCAGAGTGGGGGGGGCCAGCCTTGTGCCAGAGTCTGGGGGTGTGAGAGCCTCAGGGTAGCAGACTTCGGCCTTTACCACATCCTCACCACCTTTGTTTTTTGCAAAATCCAACAGCTGGTCTTAGACTTCCACCTTCAGCTAATACCACCTATGATGATCATTCCCCCCTTTTAGTTTCCCTGGCATCCCGGCTACTTACAGATGATGGTAACTCAGAACATCCAGCTCACCTCCTTCTGCTTAATAACAGGGCTCAGTACTTTACAAACAACAAAGTCTTATGCTTTGAAATCATGGCTTAAGCTTGCCTGGCAAGTCCTTGTTTTGTAACCGTTGAATACTTACTCCAGTTTCTTCCACTTTCTGCTCCAGGAAGCATAGAAGGATAGGGCCATTTGGGTAGATTTGTAATTCCTTTTTCTTCATTTGGGAAGGTACTGTAAATACTTTTGGTATGCTGATTGTTCTCCAGGAAAACCCAGAAGGCATAATCACTACTGTCTGCAGATATTATTGTTTACAGATGGACACTGCCTGATGTACAATTAGGTTTCTATTCAGAGGCTTTGTTCAGAACCACTTCTTGAGTTGACATGAGAAATTGTTGCCAATATCATTGCTTTTCGCTTTTCTGGTATATTTCCTCCAAGGATCTACAGCATATTTTCCCCTACCTTGATTAGATTTTAGAGACAATGTCTGATTTTCTGCTCACGGTGTTTAGAGAAATTAGACTCCCAGCCATCTCCTGATGCTTCAGGATGAAATATGTCAAAATCTTTGAGACACTTAAACCTGTGTTGAGATTGACTGTAGTCGGCTCTGCTACTTCAGCGCAAACAAGGGATTGTCAGAGTTCTTGCTGTGTGATGTTATTTTTAAGATGGGCTTTAGATGGTCGTCATCTGCCTTTTCAAGTATTAGAATTAGTATTAGCAGTTTTGGTTTTATTTAGACATGAATCGCCTTGAGTTCTGTTTTATTTCTGGGGAGGGAGCAACTAGAAGTAAGCCAGGTGCATTTTAAGCCAGGTCAATATATTCCCTTTATTTTATGTAGAACTTGTATTTAAAATACACCTTGCTGTTCTACTATCGATACTGGATAAAACAGGAGTGGATATTTTTTGAAGTGTTTTCTGAGTGTGATTCACTCAGCCCTGTGATTTCAACTATATGGAGGCTACTATTAATGGATTAGTACATTTCAGCAGTATATTTGTATAGCATCCTACCCTCCAGTAATCAAAACATGAGATGCTTCCATGTAGAACCGCTTGCTATACAAGACAGGGAGAAAATGTACCTATCTAGTGGGGGTATTAATCTCTTTTCAATGTCTTACAAACGTGGATACTGTCTAGGGCATGTTCAATTGGTGTCCAAAAATAGAGTTCCTGAAATTTAAATGAAGTAGCTTTGGAGCAAAAACAAGTCATCCCCGCCCCCCCCCCCATGGTTAAGCGCTTGCCACAGCCCCTCACTCCCCTACTAGAGTACCTCTCACGGCTGTCACCACACTGACACACCCCTCAGCAATGCTGAGTTTACACGTGTGTTCTCCCTATGCGAGTGTGAGCTTCTTGCAGGTAGGGGCTGTGTTCTGTTTGAGCTTGTCTGGCACATTTGCTCCACTATGACTCATGGTGAATGAATTGTACACCACTCATGACTGGTGAATGAATTAGAAGAGGAAAAAATAACTAGGAAAAGTGTACCCCTGTGCAGGAGGTGGAAATGAGTGTAAACATCTCTCTCAGCCTTTGGAGAAGCTGGTATTTATGTTTTCTGTAGATTGAGAATCTTTTTGTGGTCTTGCTCTGGCCTTCTGATTGCTTAATCTTACTTTTCTTAAAAATCAGGAAAAAGAGGAGATGTATTAGTATAAAGTGATAGGATTGTTGTTTAGTCTCCTCATGTAAAAACAAAATTTTTGTAAGAAAAGGGGGTGGGGGTTTCTCCCAAGAAATGTCAGACCTACTGGCCAGCCCCAGCCGCAGCCTATGGACTCATCTGTGACCCTGTCTGGGTGAGTTGAAGCAGGGCAGGGCCTAGCCAGAGCTGAGCCCGTGGCCGGTGTTAACCATGAAGGTAGTGATGACGCTTGCCTGTCTTTTCCCTCAGAGGCCTTTCTTACGGTTAAAATGTTAAATTCCTGTCACTGTTGTTTTACCTCATTGTGTTCTTAAATAGAACTGCTTCCTCTTATAACGTGGATTGGCCTCCTCTGTCGCTGTGCACAGGCCTGGGGACAGCCGGGAAAGGCCCTTCTCTGCTTGATCCAGGAGTCACGTGGTCTGGTTCAGCTACAGAAAGTGGCGCCTCCTTGTTTTTCTGCGTTGAATGCCCCTAGTGAGCAGACTCCCTGCTATCAGATGGTTCTGGAAGTGTGTTCAAAGCACAGGGAAATGATAGGGGCCTCAGACTTGTGTGTAACCTAGATGTTATTACTATTCTTGTTCCTTCATTTTAAAGAGGGGATTTCTGCATCAGAAACTGATGCAGTTACTATATCGGTATTTAAAAAACTTTACCCTCCGCCAGTTAGTGAAGAGAATCCCGTCTCTCTTGAATCTAGTGATGTCATACAGACCGCTCATCTGGAGCTGCTCTCCTCAGCAGTGTATTTCAGTCAGTCCACCTGTTCTGCTCCCCACTCTGTCTCTGGTGAATCCCTCCCCCCCATACCCTTCGGACAATTGTCAGGAGAAATCAGCAGTGTGCCAAGCACTTGCAAAGTAAGGTGGTATGGCTTTGATCCCAGTACAGATGAGGACATGGACATTGAGCATCTGAGCATGTTGTCTTCAGTCCCACAGCCAGAGCAGGGCAGAGCCCGGAATAGCATGGACGCTGGGAGTCCAGGCTGCCAGCTCTGTGTGAGCCCCTCGGCTCATGGCTGAGCCACAGGGGAAGATGGGTGTCTTTGGTGACCATTTCCATCTATGTAACATGTCAGAACTGAAGTCTGGTCCCTAATGGACATAAAGGAAAAGAAAGGCCTGGCTGAAATCCTTTATTAAATTTCTCTGGATGATTAAATTGGCATAATTGCCTAACTCAAAGAAAAAACTGTTTTCAAAGCATCAGTATTTCATGACATTCCCCTCCCCCCCATTTACCTACTCTTTCATTTTCTTTTGTACTTTGACAGAATTCTTGGGTTGTGTACTAAAAAGCCCATTGGTTAAAGCTAATCTTGTATGTTTAAAATTATGCATTGACATTCCATCTTTGGGTTTTCCTTTTTTAACTCTTTTAGAAAGTTGACAAGTTACAAAGAAATGGCATGTTCCTTTTAACCCCAAGAACATTTGATTTAAATTTAGTCACTGGTTTGGAGAAGGAATAAACAGAACCTTCACTTAAATGTTCCCATGTCTTAGAAGAATGAATGGGTAGTGATATGATTTATAGTTGGTATAAGAATAAAGAAGATAAAAGAAAAATTGAAACCCCAAATTATTGGTTTCAGCAGAGCATTTCTGATTTAATTCTAAATCATGAATACAGTTTACGCCTTGCTTAAATGTTTTTTGCGAGTTTGTGGAAGCAAATCTCTATCTTCTGTGTAAGATGTAGCATGATTGAATGCTTGTTGTCTATAGAAGGAATTTAAAAGTGAAGAGAGGTAAATGATCATCCATATTTATATCTAGCACAATACCTTAATACTTGTTGATTGAATAAATAGAAGAAAGAATGAATGAGTTTCATTCAAAAAGCAAAAATTGATGTTAGCATTTATATTATGGGTAGCAATTCTATTTATTGAACGTTATTGTTAAGGGGAATAGTACAAACTTCTAGAAAATTCTTGGTCCCATTGCCACCTGTACTTTGCTGCAAGAAAAGCCAAGCATAAAGAAATGGAATAGGTAAAAATGGAATAGGTACTCTGTTACAGGCTTTGCTCTAAGATTGCAGGGTGCTCCATAGGAAGGTCCCAAAGTCAACTTCGTCCTAGATGGAAATCATTTAGTACATCTTTTGTGGTCTTCCCTGGAATGCTTTCCTGTTTTGTTTTTGTTTGTTTGTTTTTTGTTTTTTAAAGATTTATTTATTTATGCATGCAGAGCTAGGGTACAGGCCAGAGGTTCGAGGGTTGAGAGGATTCACCAGAGACAGATTGGAGAACAGACAGAACAGACAGATCAACAAAGCACACTGCTCAGGGGAACAGCAGGCAGTCAGAAGAGGTCTGCCGCGCCATGTAGGTCACCTCCCTAGCCAGGGAGCGAACTTGTACAGAAGCGCTGCACCTAGCTTGCTGTGGTGTGTTTTTAGCTTGCTGCACCACCAGGGAGGGCCCTAAAATGCTTTATTAAGAGTAAGAAATCTAGTGAGTAAAAACACAAATTTAAAATTAGTAGTCACAATTTCTGTTTCTGTCAGCTCCAGGTATTGTTTAAGACTCAACCTTTCTACGTCTGACCTTCAACCATGGGGTTCCCAAAAATGATGTCTAGAAAACAGACATGGAGTACTTTAACTGATAATAGAATGTTTAACTCCACAATATTGAAACTATCTATTGTGGTGTTGAAAACTTTGACCTTTTAGGGACAAAAGCCTTCTTGTAGGTTTAAGATATCTTTCACAGCAATAATTTTAGAAGGTCTCTGCTAAACAGTTTAGTCCATTTGATTGAGGCTGCCATTGAGCCAAATCTTTTCCCTAGAATTTATAAATTTTATTTGGATTCTCTGAATCATCTCAGCAGGAGCAGATCTTTAACCTTTCGGGTCATTTGGTTCAATTGGAATTCCTTTGTTATGGTGGACAGTGCGGTGGTGAATTGAAACACAAGGACAACCCTTGCAACAGTAGAACTGTTGGCCGTTGGCCGTATTGTGGCGTGGCGGCTGTCAGAAAGAGGGGCCGCAGGAACAGCAGAGGCTTGTGGGGCAGTGAGGGACAGATTACTAACCTAGGCTCTTTCAAGGCAACTGATCGGAAGGGTAATATGCTTTTATAATTTTTTAATCTATAAATTCCAGTGATTTTCTTCAAAATTTCACTTCATCCACTTAAAGTCTCACTATGCCAGCCTTAAAGACTAGCGTGTAGCTGTAGGGCAGCCTTCCTGGGTGGTTAGGGCCTCGCTGGTCCTGTAGCGCTAAGGATAGAGGACAGGCATCAGCCTGCATCAGTGAAGCTATTGGTGGGGCCACCACATATTCCCCCACCCCCACCCCCAGCTGAAATAGTTGGAAATTCATTTAAAAATGTTCTTCTGACCTTACTGTTTTGTGTTCATATTTCTTGTCTTCTCTCTTTGGAAACAGAACAACTGTGTTGTTCGCATCCCTGCTGACGAAAGATAGAGTCTTTTGAGGAACACATTTTCTGATTTGCAGAATCCGGCCACCTGGGGCATTTTACCTTTTCAACTTGGATTTTTGCAAAGGAAAATTAGGTTGTCAAAAAATTATTTAGGCTCTAGTTATCATACATGGTTACTTCCGCTTGAAGTTTTTACCAAGCAAGCATGACCAACAGATACTTTTAATGGGTTGGAGGCGTATCTATAACAAATATCTCTGCAATGTGGGAAATTAAATTTACCCTCAAGTATGAAAATCCGGTTTGAAGGAAATGAAAGCATTTAAAATATATGTTATAAATATCTTGTAATGAGCGTTTGATTGGCCTGAAATACTTTAACTGTTTTAATGAAGCAGAGTGATGCCTTTTCCTTTGACATTCTGACTCTGACTCTCTCCCACCACCCTCCTTCCCTCCACCCTGGTTGCTATCCTGCATGAAGTATTGATGGACAACTTAAATTCTTCTCATTTTGAAAAGTGGAGCTTAAGTAATTAAGCGATGCATCCATAAGTTGGATACCAGATTCTTACCGAGGCCCAGTAATGAATAAAAAGTGCATTAACTAAATTAAAACTCAGGCATGTCTATATATTGGCTATTGACATGTCTTTGTGAATTTCATTACAGTAGAGTCGAGTCAGGCCCATCTAAGAGCTTCCCAGAAATGTCCCTTACGTGAAAGCCTCAGTGTACTCCTGAATTGGGTGGGCAGATAATCGTGTGTTAGGTCTTCCTCTTCCCCAGTTTACAAAAATAACCCTAATTCTCAATGACTCGGGAATCTAGGAAGTACATTGATGGGCCTTGTCTTTCAAACCATGCTCAGTACACAAATAAATGTTTTCTTAGATTTTAGTCTTTATCAACGACTTCAGAGTCTCTAACATAGTACACTACTAAAGTGAATGAATAGCTGTTCATTTTCATCAGGGGGTTGTGTGTTTGTGGGTATCTCTCCACAAATAAACCTTAAATGAAATGTTGAGATGAAGTAATGTGTATTGCTAAAAGTGGTTTGATGGACAGAAAAATGTGTGCGAATTACATGCGAGAGAGCCTAGATGTTACAATGCCTAAGGATTTCATTGCATTTTCTTTTATTTCACTTGTAACAGACTTTGATCAGAACTCAGTATCCTGAAATGAATGACCAGTCTGTTTCTAGCTCTAACACGAGTCACTATTAAAGCATCGAGGGTACCCTCGGCATGTCACCTCTTTGAATGCTTTGGAACTGGGCTGCTGTCCATCCAAAACAAATCTGGAGTCAAGATGCCAGTTTCCTATTAGCTACGGAAAACACAAAAGGGAGGGATCTCGTGGTGGTGGAAGGAACTGGGCTTTAATAGAACTTTAAAGAATCCCTCTTCCTTTGTGGCCAGCCAACACTCTGTTTATCCTTTATTTCATTGTCCTGTTACTCTCCAAGCTAGAGAGCAGAGAAAAGATTGAGAATCAAAGTGTGGATAAGAAGCAGAGACTAAAAGGACAAAAGACTGGAAACTGACTGGAGCAAACAGAAGGAATTTCAGAGACAGAATTGGATGGCTGCATGTTGAAACCAGCAAGACTGGAAAGTTCGTTCTTTTTGGTTGAAGTCTGTATACATAATCAGAGACTTGTCTGAGCTGGAAGGGCCCATAAGCGGAGTCTAGATAATCTGGCCTTCTGGGGGTTGGATGGCAGGTGAAGCTGGAATCTAATTTTTTTTTTCTATCTCGACATCATCTCCATTAAGTACTTGTCAAGCAGTGACTTGAGGGCTCCAAGTGATTTGGATTCCAGGGTGTCTCTCAGAAGTCAGTTTCTCACTTAGTTGAATGAGTTCTCATTTCACCATCTGCACTTAGGTGTCTCCTCTCGAAGTTTCTATTTCTTACATGGTGAGACAGTCTGTGCTGCCTTGGGCTGCAGGACCGAAGAGCCGGCTACTCAGGACTTGACTCGCACGTCGTGTCAGAGAAGGGAGGGTGACGGGTTCCTTCCCGCTTTTGAGTAATTACCACATAAGCACCAAGGCAGTGAGCCCCCATTACTGGGTAATTTGGGACCACCCCCAAAACAAAGACAAAAAATAGCAATCTGGTAAAAGGGAAACTTATCATTTGTTTTCTTCTCCTCATTTGAGTTGTGAATTGGAAAATATTTGCTTGTTGTCCATTTTATTAATGCTTATAGGTATGTAACAAGGTTTTGTCTTAGACATGTTTAAGTCTTTTTATGTCTCTATAGCTGTTTGAAGTATGATATCCAACCAGATTATTTCTTTGATAATTCTAAGATGAAATGCATAAGTGGGGATGTGTCATTTTTAGCACAATGTCTCTATTTAAGTTTTCTTTGAAGCCAGGAAGTTTGGACATAAGCTGTTTATTATGCCATAGTTATATCTCTTCCTAAAGAAAACCACCATTGAATTAACTTTTGCATAGTGTATTTCTATCAAAGCATTTGATCCTTGTTTCTGCAAGATAATCCTAAGAACTTTTTATTTTGAGAATAGAAAACCATGATGGATTTAATTCATAAAGGGAGCTGCTGCGAGGAATGTAAATGTAAGCGCTTGATAAGGTAGGATTTCCTAGTTGCTATGGCAACCTTTGGGTCATGAGCCTGAGAAAATATAAAGTAAGTCCTGAAGCTGTGAAGATGATTATAAAATTTAACTGTCATTCTTCATTTAGAGTTGATGGCAAACATTATTTACTTAAGTTTATCTCAAGGCAAGCGAGGATCTGTTTTTAAAAATCTGAGACTCAGATCACAAATGAATCCATGTTGCACATGTCTAACATTTTAAAGCACACGCAGCATTTATTATTCTAACCAGACTGTTTGTACATAATATCCCTGTAGATTTGGTCACCTTCCTATGGAAGCCAACAGTTTTCATCTCTTGAATTCTTAATGAAAATCGTAGAATGCAGCTGTATACATTGAGTAATTTTGTGAAAATGTGTGTGCTTTCCATGCCAAAAGGAAGACCTGGGGGACTGTGTAGGAAGGAGGCCTTTGTGCCTCTTTCAGGTTCACACGGAAATAGTAAACTGCTCAGGGTGGACAGGCGCCAGGAAGGGGTGGTGATACACTTGTGTATTTCCAAAATATATCACAAGCTGGAGAATAGAAGTGGGCCAGCGTCTCTCTCCCTGGTGCTCCCCTGCCCCCTCCCGGCCTGGGGTGGTAAGTGGTGGTGAAACCCACTCTTCCCCTGCTGTTGGAGAAGGGGTCCAAGGTGTCAAGTTCCTAAATTGAAATATGATGCTTAACTGTGCACGGTGATAAAGTATCAGTTTTTCTTGCTTTATCTCTTACAGAATGCTGTTAATTTGCACTAATGACCTGTGAGACCCATTGCAAATTACCCAATCTTGCAAATTAGTGAGTGTGTGAACAAACACTATAAAACTATCAGATACCACATCAAACAAATGTAGTTTATTGCAGGAAGAAAAATAGACTTGCATATTGAGAGGGAACACATTTTTACAAGCAGATAAGTGCTTTCCTGTCGTCTGCTTGCCCATCGGGGAGCGTCAACACATTATGGCAGCCAATGGCTTACTGGCTCTTCAGCAAAAACATCATTTTTTAAAATGCAGGCATAGAAAAGCTCAGTGATTACATGCATCCCAGTATCTGGTATTGAATTTTCCCCCATAAAAAAAAAAAAACAAAAAACATCCGTCGCCAACTTTGTATGCTGAACCATTACACTTAAAAGGAAAACAGAATTTAAGGTTATTAAGAATAGAATGTCTGTTTGGCTGGTTTTTCTGCCCGGCGCCCATTTGTGGAGGAACCTGTGGGATTACTGCCCCCCACTTTGGAAGGCGAGGTGAATTCCAGCCCACACACCCAGAAGCCTCTACTCTGCTCATGAAAGCACTTTTCTCAGTTGGTTTGTTTTCATGTCTAGTAGCAGAAATAGCTGCTCTTTTTTTTGCCTTTTTTCTTCTGGCATCTTGTAATTGCAACTGGTAATGTGGCCTCTTCCTCACCTGGGAGCAGCACAGAGACAGCCGCCTTCTCCGGCTCACACACAGCCCAGCTCCCAGCTGGACCGGGCACGCCTGCGCCTGCGCAGTGCGGCCCCTCGCGGTCACCCCCGCCCGCGCCATCTGCCACCCTCTGCGGGTCCGCCTCTCGGCCGCTTTAGTTCTGCAGCCCGGCTACCTCTATTCCGTTTGACTGGCTAATCACAGCAGCAATGGCCTTGGCAGCTAGACCACATCAGGACGAGCGCTTTACAGTGTTGGCGATATGATAGTGCTCCGATGGGTTGTGTTGTTTGGGTAAACGGAATGCTTGATCCAGACTAAAATGTATGTGTGCGTGTGCATACACACACACAGTGTAATTTTCTTGTATCCTACATATGCAAAATACATAAAAGCATTTTTAAATAACATCAGAAAATTTGCATCCTGTTGTGCAGAACTCTGCCACTTGTCACCATGTATATGAGCCAAATACAGAACAGCTGACCACCCCCACTGAACCCCTCATGCTGTGTCATGCATTTTGAATGCATTTGCCTCATGATGTTCTGGACTAAGTACTATTAAATACTCTTATTTTAAAAAAAATTTTTTTTGAATGAATGACTAAAGTGCAATTCAGTAAGTGACTCAGTGAAGGTGGTACAACCAATCAAGAGGAAAGCTGGGCTTGGAACCCAATTCTGCGTCCAGAGCCCAAGCTTTTAGGCACTCTTGTGTCAACTCCCAAAAAGTGACCTGGGCTCTGCTTTGCAAGTTTTAAGGGATAAATAATGTGATTTTTCATCTTGGAAAGGATTCTCGATATTTTTACATGATGTATTCTCAAAAGACTATAGTTGGCTAGGGCATTTTCATCGTTTTCACTTCAGGTGAGATCAGTAAGGGGACTGAACTGGAGATCTTGCTTCCGCTAGAACCATTAATGCTCTTTCCCAGCCACTCGCGTCTTATCCCGCCTGGCTCACCCCTCAGGCTGTGTCATACCGTCCATGTAGAAACCAGAGCTGGGCTTTCCATTCGCTATGGTCACTTCACACCGTCCTCTCTCTCTTTGCAAAAATAAAACCCTTTTTAGTAGCTCGGGGCTCTCCTATGAGGGTGAGTCAGCTTTAGGAATAATAACCAGAATCTTTCATCCACGCTTTCTCTCTAATGTGCTGATGTTCAAATCATCCTAGATATCAATACAGAATTTTGCTTTAGACTAGGATTCTTCTGCCATCATTCAGTCGAAATCCCCTGAAGTGCAAAAGAAACTATGAGCAATAAAGGAAGAACTAAACTTCCATTTGGAGAGTAAAAAGGGCTGAACACTTTGTTCAGGGGAGGCTGGTGCTTGCCCAATGGTTTGTCTTGAAAAGCTTAAAGACTTCTGCAGTCTGGAGCACCCCCTAAAATGGAGTTTAATGGGACCCTCCATGGTGGTGCAACAGGTTAAAGTGCAGCCCCATGAAGCTGGCTGCAGCCACTGCAGCTTATACCCAGTCCCGGAGGTGACCCACACGGCGCGGCAGACCTCTCCTGACGTGCCTGCTGCTCCCCTCAGCAGTGAACCTTGTCAGTCTGTTCTGCTCCCCGCTCTGCCTCTGGTGAATCCTCTCACCATCTCTGCCCCTCTGGCCTGTACCCCAGTTCTGGATGCATAAATAAATAAAATCTTTTTTTTTAAAAAAGGACTTTAATGGAGAAAGGTGTGATATTACAACCAGAGCCTCCATGTGTGTTTCACAGTTTTGCATGAGGTAGTCTGCTCCGGGGGTTAGTCCTAGTGAACAAAGACCGCAAAGAAGCCAGGGAAGCAACATGCATGTCCTCATTTTTTTCTCTCCTCTCATACTTTTGTTTCTTAAGCATAATAGAACTAGGTTGTTGTGATACATTGTAAAATAAGAGATAGGAGCATTCTCTTTTTATAAACTCAGGAATATTGCTGCTAAGATTATTATTTCAAGAGTTCTTCTTCAGGACAGAATTGGGGTAGAACTTGCTTGGTGATGTGCTCATACATGCTTAAGAAATAAGACCCACCTTGCAGTGGTACGAAGGAAGGAAAGGAAGTTAGATATTAACATGAAATTGCATTTTTGATTCTTTGATCCCTTAATTTAATCCTTTTCAAAGAAGCATCTCAGACCTCCCCTCCTGTTAGTAAAGGCATCCCTGTCTAAAGGCAAATGACAGGGTTCGTTTTTTAAGAGAGGATGTGAATATTAAAAGTCTAAACGCCAAGAAAAGAATTTCTTTCTTCTGTTTGTAACACAATGATGAAGAAGATGGGAATTATTGCCATGTTTTACATTAAGGAGCCCCCTGGAAATTCTTATCTTGCAATAACTTGTCTCTAGGAATCTTTTTTGTCATTATTGTTGAGCAGCAGATAGTAGAGAGAGTTGCATATAGTATTTAGGTAGGTTTTCTTTCTTTTTAAACTGTCTTCCCTATTTGTAGCTTAATTTAGGTTGGATCAACTAAACAATCTGTTGCTTTTGCCTTGAATACTATTTTTATAGTAGCTAATCAGAAAGCACATTTTCAATCAGAAAGGAATATTGGCTACCTTTATGGAAAGATTACTACAAACTAAGTTTTCTTTCCTTTTCTCTGATTTAGATTCCTTGAGTGCACTTTGTTAATGTTTGAACATAGAATCAAGCCGTATATTTCTCCCACTTTTAAACATTGCAAATTCAAGGCAGGGGCCGCTGCTTCTGTCTTCAAATGAATGAGATACCATTTTAAGGGAAAATGGCGACTAAAGTGTCAGTGCTCTGCATCACCTCTATCAAAGAGACTGATTACAATGTTGATGGTGATTTTCAAGGCCATCTCCGTCTTGCTTCTGCTCCTTAAGAATGTATAATGCAGTCCAACCTTAAGACAAATAGGTCAAACTGCAAAACTCTGCAGCTATAAGAATGAATTTCAAAATAATAAAGCAGTCCAACTTCGAGATTCTATATACTGTATAAATATCTCCTAACTTAGAGGAAATACCTTTTAAACGACTTTGCCACGATGATGCATATTGGTGTCTAGGTTTGCCATTCTCACTCATTTTTGGCCATTAGTTCTAGAATATATTAAGAGTTACTTCTGTTTAATGTTTAATGATGGTTGAATGGGGGGAGAACGTGTAGCTATGGCATTTGACAATTTTTGCTGCTAATGAACTCTGGGGAAAGAAATTCTATTCTCCTCTGGGGCAGGAAAACATTTTTGAGATTATCCCATCTGCAGATAAGGTAAGTGGCCATTTCTGGACCTGTCAAAGATAAAAATAAATGCAGTGTTCAACTGTATTAAATACCGTACTTGAGCGTAAGGGAGAGTGCATTTGTCTTATTTCATTTGTCTTCCCATCCTGTGCCCATTTAGCACTGTGACGGCAGTGAACTTCCCAGGCAGGCAAACCTACTCTTTCATGTTTCCTTCCAGTTCTAAATTGAAAATATTTTTTTGAAAAGGACTATGACAAAAGCAATTTGAGTTAGTGATATCTTGAAAGAGAACCCAATTTAATATTACCTTTATGGTTGGTCATCGCTACCTACAGTAGGCAGATGTCATGGTGATCTTCTTAATATTAGTATTCTGGGAGAGTCTGACCTGACAGTGTTCCAGTAACATCACAGATTGGGCTCTAATATTGAGATTTCAAGTGCAGGTGCAAAGGGCTACTCACACAAGTCTAGTGCAGAGAGACCCACGTGGACCAAGGAGGGTGCAGTCTTCCTGCTCTGAGTGCCGGCGGCCGGTGCTGGGGACAGGCACACGTCTATGTTCAGCAAAGCCACATGATTCTGAGTGGCTAATTAAAATGTGTTGGGAATGAACTTTGCAACTGCAGAACACAGGGGAGGAAATGGGAAAACACTGGTGTCTGTGCTGCTCTCCCAACTCTTTCCATTGCTCATCAAAGACCCACCGTGCGATTAAGCGCCATCATCGGGTCTTCCAGAATTGCGCAAGGCCCACTGCTGTAGTCGATAACTATGGACTTAAGGAGCAGGCATGTTATATAAGATGCAGTGATGACTCTAGAAGGAGAGAATTGTTCTATCTTTCCTCGGTCCTCTGCCCCAACCCACACGAATCTTTCTGGTGATGGGGGTTCCTCCTCCCCTCCTCAAATTCCTCTTACTTTTTCTGTGTTCAACTCTTTCTCTTCCTCTTCCTCACCCCAACCTTAAGCAGAACCAGTCAAGGATTCTGGAAGAAATGGTGCAATCATGAGTCATCGGCTGCTTCTAAGGAGAGGAATGCACAGGCATCTTGATGATATTTCTAAAATCCCTCCCAGGCAAATAACAAGGGTTACAGTAATCTTCGTGTGTCAGAGGAGTCCACAGGAGGTGAATCGGTGACCCTAACAAGGAAGGGGGCTGAGGCTGACCCTAACAGCCTCGGTGACCCTGAGGCTGATGCTGGGGCTCAGGTCTCCACTCTGTGGCTTATTCACAGCAACTACTATTCACAAGAGAATCCTTAATGACCACCTACACCCTGTCACTGCTGTGCAGTCAGAGTCTTCTCTCCTTTTAAACTATGCGGAAATGTGGCATAGGATTAGTGAGGCTTTGGTGATGGGTGTGATGTCTATTTGTGGAGGTGTGAACCTATACCCCTAAAACACACACAGTGTTGTAAGCCAACGGTACTTTAATAATTACAATAAAAGATAATAACCTATGCACAAGTGAAACGAGAAGCCAGGGTAACTTGTCAGGGACCACGCAGTGTGTTCAGAGGCAAATGTCAGTGACATAAACTGCCATTGCACCTTAGTGCAGCTCTCCATTTTACCAAATCACTAGGAGTTCGTTATTTTTGATGTATATGTATTTTACGTCATTGTTCACTTTTGTGTATTGTGCGCCTTCTCCTCTGAGGTGTCATCCCTGTAAAATTCCCACCACCAGTTCATTATTTTTAAGCCCTCGCATCCTGCCTGCTGGTTCACAATTTACCTTCATTTTTCCAAATTTGCTGTCTTGTGGTTTGTTTGGCTTTTAAATTCATTTTAGTGCTTATACTTTGTGTTCTTGGCCCTTGAGGCTATTTTGGATCACATAGGATACTCTATTGAATATATATTAGCTTCTTGATCTCAGCAGAGTAATGGATGCTGGAATATTTCACAAAGATGTATTCTGTAAAGATTCACGAACTGCATACTCTGCCTGTGTCAGAAGCACAACATGTATGATTTTATTTGTGGCTTAATCAACAGGAAAAGATGCCAGGCAGCTTTGACTAGCTGGCAGTGGATCTGTTTGTGTTTGCCTTATTTTCTCTATAAGACACCTGCTGGAGATGAGAGCCGGCAGAAACACCGAGTCGGTATCCAGAGCTTCATTACAGCAGTATCTCTAATGATCAAAGAAGCCTTTTTATACAATCTTGTTCCCGATCATGCAGCTGAACATCTGTCTACCTGTCTGTCCACCTTTTAATTGCATCATCCAGGTCTCTCTGATCCTACACGGTTCTGTCAATGCAGCTCTGCTTTTACGTTTGTGATCATAGTTAACACACGCTTGTCCACAAAGCAAACCAGTAAAACTGAGAGCTTTCTAATAAATTTGAACTCAACTATTTCATGAGACGTTAATTTTCTATCACTTATCCAGTGAAGCCCTCATGCTAATTTATTCTTTGAAACCACGAGGAAAGAAGCAGGCATTATATTTTTGGATACAAAACCTCGATGCTGCAGTCTGCCAAACACTAATTTGTTGTTGTTATTTTTTAAATAACAGTAGGAAATCAGGAATTTAATTCACTGATTGATTCATTGATTCTTTTATCAAATACTTATTGAGACAAAATCAGTATGGATAGGGCTGTGTGTGTGATTTAAAAGTGAGATACTGTTTCCACTCTACAAAGAGGTATGGATAGATAGGTTTTGATAAGAGAATATGGAGAAAGTGGTGTAATACTCCAGTAGAGGAAGAACTCACGTCTAGTTGAGCTAATTAAAAATGGCTTTATGAAAGGAGGGTGCCTTCAGTGTAGGCAAATGGGGAAGATTTTTTGACATGAAAGAATTATAAGAAATCGTTTAAGTTCTGCCAGATAGAGGGACCAGCATGAGATAAAGCAGGAAAGCAGGAAACATCCAGTGTTGAGACAGTGGTGTTTGTAGGCTAATGGACTGAACATTGGATGAAATAATTACAAGAAAAATGCTGGAAAGGTGGTTTGTAGTAGATCCATTAATGATTTCAGTATCACCTTCGGGGCTTTGGACTGTCTTCAGTAGAAAGTAGAAGGCACAGAAGATGTTGAAGAAGGGGAAATAGCAAAGCTGTGTGGGTTGCAGAAGGGAGAAACTTCAGAGTGGGAGATCCCAGTAGACCAGCCAAGGGGGAACGGGAAGAAAGTCATCGGGCTGGTGGTGGCGGACAGATGAGACCTCCGTGTGTAGGCACTGTATGGTCAGGGCAATTGGTGGTAAATGAGAGGAATCACAATAACTAGAGCTACCCTTAAACAGTGATGGAAGCGGGACAGGTGGATGGATCGATGTGATAGATTTTGTTGTGGACTTCTTGACTACTCATTGATCCAAACAGAAATGCCCATGAGTTCGTTGATAGTGTGGATATGCAAGTGGATGAAGTATGGCTGGGTGTTGAGAAAGATTCAGAGTCTTCTGTAGACCAGAATAGTTGAATTGATCGTGAAGCCACGGTAAACTGTGTGAAAACAAATTATATTCATGTAATAAGTGACGTGCGTTATTGACGGACGTCTCTGCTGGAGTCCGGAGCCTTGCCAGAAGTGTGATTTCTATTTAGACTTTCTGAAAGCATGCCAATCACCTGTGACTCCTTTTAAGGACCCACAGAGGAACAACTGCACTTAGTGGACAGGAGGAATGGAAGGAAAGGGAGTGGGTGGGGTTACAAAAATCAGAGAGTTGGTCCACATCCTGGGGCTCCTGTGCAGTTGGAGGGAGAGTTTGGCGGAGACATGGTCAGTAGGGTGTTCAATGCTGGAGGAGAGTGAAGCAGATGAGGAACATCAGCGAGAAGGTCGTTTCAAGGGACTACTTCCATAGTTTGGTTGCAATAAAATTCCAAGAAACGTGGGCACAAGGGGTTAAGTCTCAGCACTATCAAGCTATTGCCAGCCACTGCAGCATGAGTTCGATCCCCAGCCAGGGAGGTGACATGACCCACATGGCACAGCAGACCTCCTTGTCTCGCCTGCTACTCCCCTCCGCAGTGTATTCCAGTTGATCCTCCTGTTCTGCTCCCCATTCTGTCTCTAGTGAATCCGCTCAACCCTCTGCACTTCTGGCCTGTACCCCAGTTCTTG
Organism: Condylura cristata; assembly: GCF_000260355.1. Lineage (NCBI taxonomy): Eukaryota > Metazoa > Chordata > Mammalia > Eulipotyphla > Talpidae > Condylura > Condylura cristata. Next base: position 22,185,214 of record NW_004567126.1, read on the forward strand.
TATGCATATGTAACTATAAGAAGTCTTCAAAAAAATTAAAAGGCAGGAAGGAGTGTTCGGTGAGAAGCAGCAGCAGGCAGTATAGTCGACACCATTGGAAAGGGGTTGACTGAATTTCCCTGAGGTACAATCTGAAGCCTCCTCTTCTCGCGAATAGAGAGGAGAGGGCAGCCTAGATTCTCTGTGAGGAGCCATGGGTTTGGGGGCTGGCAGAGGCCACGTGGTGTGGAGGCCCGACTTTGCCTCTGCTTGGCCTCCATCTTCACTACGTGGATGCTTGTGCAACGCCTCCCCCGTACCTGTGGTGTCCGCTCACAGGGCTCTCCCCTGAGTTACATTTATCAGATGCCACGGTCACATCCCAATACTTGGATCTCTTCTTTGTGCTCGGGAAATAACTTCAGATGTGCAGCTTTGCTTTTCTTATTTACCTCCCTTAATTATAGAGTCTGATCTGAATGATAATGAAGAATAACTGGCCTAATCGGTTAGAAGATTGTGCCTTTTGATCTGATCCTGAGCCTGAAATTAGGATTTAAATTAGAATATGTTGATTCTTAATCAAAACCTGAAAAATCCTGGGCTGTTTCTTAGCTTAAGCAGCACAACAGAACTAATCATAGGCAGTAATAATAACGAGCGGGAAGCCATGATGAGACAGAAACTCCTATGGTGTCTTACAGTACTGACTCTTGAGTAGTAAGAGTCTGACATTTATTCGTTTGCCTCAAACACATGGTTTAACATTAGATGAGCCTCTCAGGGAGAGACCTTAAGTACAAGTTAGTTTTTGTTACTTATGTGATTTAGGACAAGGGATCAAAACCCCCGAGATCTTAGAATTTTGTGGGTTCTCTTTAGGTCAGATAGTTTATATTTAATCTTGTAGCTATAAAGAAGTCATTGAAAATTTTAGCTTTCTGCTTATTTCCCTTTCTGAAGGTTATTTCTTCTCAGTAGTTTACATGGCAGCTAATTGTGTGGCAGCATTTGGTAAATGTCATGGATCCTACTTCTCTAAAGCAGGGAAATAGGGTAAACATGTGGCTTTTTTTTTTTCCTCAAAAGATCTATTCCGTAATTATCCTGAAGGCTATTACAATATGCAAATAGCAAGGGGTATCCTCATCTCCTAAACTAGAATAGAATATTGATTCAACATGTGCAAAAAGAACATTATTTCTGACCAAACATTAGCCCCTATTTCTGTACGGTGAACCAACAGTGGATGTCAGGGCTGCACCCCACTTTGAGGGTGGGCTGTTTTGTGGCGTGGTATTCTGGTGTCATTTGCTGAACGACTGCCCTACTTTCCTTTTCGTCATCTACAAAACAGATATTCTAGTGTCTGTCCTGCTGACACACAAGTTCCTGCAAGGATCAGATGTGACAATGTACTCAATACACCGTGATGCGCTGATCTACAAGTGTAGATTATTATTATTTCAGAAGAAACTTTGTCATCTCTGAATTATTAATTATTACTAATTTAAAATGTATTAGGCACCCGATTTGGTCTGCTTTCCATCTAGAATTTAAATTGGCCTTGGATAGAGATGCAGTGTAGTTCCTCTCTTTCATGTCAGGGAAACTGAGGCACAGGGAAACAGAGGGGACTGCTTTTTTGTTTCTCATTGAAGTCATTTTTCCCTTGCATGCTATTAATGAACTTAACACACTTCGTATCAATTAAAGTCAGATGGCCTGAGCTGCTTGCAAAAAGCTGCACAGAAGAATTCCTTCTGAAAATGAAATCATGCAGACTTTGCATTGCTGGCCATTTTAATGTACACAGGACAGCCTCCTCTGCTCTGCTCCCATCTCCATGGGTGCACGTGTGTGTTTAGAATACTGTGTGCATGTGTATGTGTGTTTGGGATCCTATTTGGGTGCATGTGTTGGGAGTCCTGCATGCATACACATGTTGGGAATCCTGCATGCATACATGTACCAGGAATCACACACACATGTGCTTGAAATCCTGTATGCACACACATGTGTTTGGAACCATGTGTGCACATATGTTTTGAAAATCCTGCGAACACACATGTGTTTGAAATCCTTGTGCACGCATGTGTTGGGAAGCCTGCGCGCACATACGTGTGTTTGGAACCCTGTGTGCCATAGATGTGTTTGGAATCCTGTGCACAGAGGCATGTGCTGGAAACCCTGTACATGCATGTGTTTGGAATCCTGTGGGTGTTCCCCACAGGATTGTTCTCGGAATCCTTTGACTCCAGACTTCTGAACATTCAGTAACTGCTCAGAACTGAGTGTCTGCCATCACACCAGGTCACTGACTCTTCCAGCTGTTGTTCCAGTGGGTGGTAAGAAACCAAGACAAGCCCTCATCGTCTTTACTCAGAGATGTGAAATTCCCCCAGTGTGCTTCCGAGGGTTTCCAGTGTAAGCCTGCTCCTAATAGCATTCAGGTGCCGGTCTTCTTGGGAATGCCAGAGGAAGGCTGCTCTGTCGTCTCTTAGAATTATTTTCCCAGCTGAATTTATCGGGCCAAATTTAAAAGAGCAGCATGCAATTAAATATTCATTTTTAATTTTTTTTTTACTCCCTCACTGCTCCAGATCACAGGTTTTATAAGATTTCTCTGACTGTAGTGCACTGTATACTAAACCAGTTTCTATGATTATTAATTAATTTTCCCTTTCAGGCCCAAGTGATTGGGAGAGAGATTCGGCTGGACTTTAGGCAAAGTAATGCTAATGTACAGGTCCCTTCCGTGGAATTTGATGGGAGTGTGTAATGATAATATCAAAACTGCATTTAATTCCTGAAGAGGAAGGAAGGCTAGCACACGGGAGACGGAAATCTGCTGTTCTCTTTGTAAGTGAAAGGTCATGTTACTGGACGCTGCAGGGTGGGTTGGTGAGAAATGAGCTCCCGTTTGCTAGGAATTAGAATGAGTCTATCTGATTTTCCTTCACTTGTGACCTTTAAAGATGCAGCTTTTAGATTGATAAGCAGGTGGATGCTTTTAGTAACCCAATGCAGAATTTGTTTCATATAAAAAGACTATCTTTCAGACACTGAAGATATTGCTTCCACAAAGAGTTTTTTTTTCCCCCTACAAAGCCTCTGGAGAAAGAATTTCAATGATTATATCTTATCTGTCACACAAAAAGAAAATTCAGAATTACTGTATGTTCAATTAGAACCTTTTTTTTTTTTTCTCCAAGCATTAATCATTTTTGGAACTCACATCTTCCCGTGAAGGATCGCTGGGAAGGCGTGACCGTGGGCACTCCTCATTACTCCTGCCTCTGGGTCTTGCTCCACACCACAGAAGCTCCGCCACGCTGATAAAAGAGCTTCCCGGGTTGCTATAGTGATCCTTTCATGTTGGGCCCCGTGCTATCTTGCAGGCAATCGGATGAGGACAAGAAGTGGTGAGCAATATAGAGTTAATGTCAGGCGGCTGAAGGTGATCCACTGTTAGATTTGGAGGTATTTGGGTTTGCTGCAGACTGGATGCCAGTCAGTGCAAGCACAGCCCGCCGTGGGCCCAATTTGAACCTCGGATATTTAAATAGAGAATTTTTACGATGCATGTAAAGTCTAAACAAGCTTCACTTTGTACTTAAAAAGGTTGAAACAGCTTACTTTCCATGGCCCAGGAGCTCAGATTTCCCTTCCTTGGTTTCCAGCTCTTAATTACATCATCCATCTTATTTGTTCTAATTTCCTCCTTTTATTTTCCTTATCCCCTCAGCCATCAACAGCTTGAGCACCTCCCACCCCATCGTGTCTGTTATATTTTGTCAAATGCTAGGGTTTTATTGGGGCTTCTGTGCTGTTTCTGTTTCTCATTTGATATTCCAGCCTGATAATAAATTCTTCATAAAGCACCCTTGATCAAATACATCAGGCCTTCTTTCTTTTCCTGTGTACAGATTTTAATTTCCTACTCAAAATCACAAATGAGGTTAAGAAACTCTTTTCCTCCCCCACAGTCTACCTGACTGTGAGATGTTTTAGGGAAAGCACTGGAATTAGCTGAGTTCCACCCTATCAGGCTTTCTCCCACTATCTAGAACAAGACCCAGCAGCTCTGAAACTCAGTTTCATGTAACAGAAACTCAGCTCTTATTCAAAAAGAGACACAGTAGTGTGTGGTAGAGTCCACCCAGAAAAACATCCTGTTAGAAGTGTCTCAGACTTCAGAGCCACTGTGGTGAGTAGGCCAGGCCTCTACAAATTCAGACTCGGTCTTCCTGCCCTTACCCTGTCACATGTGGGTGACATTCCACACATGCCCCCTGAAAGCTCCCAGGCTGTGGACATAACAAATAATGTTCTGGTCCTCAGGGTATTTGTATTCAGGAAACTTTGACCTGTTTAAAGAAGGGAAAACACTGCAGCAGGAAGCTGTAGACCTGTGCTGTGTGTTACTGAAGGCACTGGCCCCATAAGTCTATTTGAGTTTAGGTCAAGCAAAATTGAATGTAATTAAAATGACAATTTCTCAGTCACTCTAGCCACACTTCTCAGCCACCTCACAGAGCCAGTGGCTACCCTGTTAGGTGCTTGTTCAACAGAGGCAGATGGGGCTATCCATTTTCACAAAAGGTTCTCAGTCACTTTGAAACAGCCCCTTTTTTCCTACTTTATTACTTTTTATTGAATTAACATTAGTTTGCAACACTGTAGGTTTCATAGGTATGGTTTATTACCTCAATAAATATATATATATATATATATATATATATCACCCCAAATAATCAGACACCACCAACCAATTTGGTCCCCCTTCCATTGGTAATTCTGTTGTCAGAATCGAAAACTTTGTTTTTTTGTTGGTTAGTTGGTTGCTTGTTTTGTTTACAGTCTACAAATCAGTGGTATCATACAGCATTTATCTTTCCTCTTCTGGTTTATTTCAGTTAGCATAATCACAAGTCTCAACTATATTGTCCACAATGGCACAATTTTATACTTTTATGACTGTATAGTATTCCATTGTGTATCTACGCCACATCTTCTTTATCCATTGTCGAGTACTTGAGTTATTTCCAGGTGAGTAGTACTGCAATAAACAGGCATATATCTTTTTGAATTGTTGTTTTCATATTCTCTGAGTAAATACTCAAAATTTGGGTTACTGGGCATTTGGGTCGTCAAGAGACTTCCCTACTATTTTCCATAGTGGTTGTACTAACTTACATTCTGACTTGCCATGCACAAAGGTTCTTTTTCTCCACATCCTCACCAAAACTTAATCATGTCTTGACTTTCTGATTAATAGTTATTCTAACTATGTGAATTGAAATCTCACTGTGGTTTTCATTTGCATTTTCCTAATCATAAGCTCATAAGAACTTTCCCCATGTCTGTTAGCCATGTGTATGTCTTCTTTGGTGAAGTGTCTGTCTAGATACTCTGCCCTTTAGTTCAGTTTGTTTTTTCTTTCTTTTTTTTTTTTTGTTATTTAGTTACATAAGTTGTTTATATATTTTAGACAGTAACCCCTTGTCTGATACGTGTTTTGCAAATATCTTCTTCCATTCAGTCGGGCTGCCTTTTCATTTTAATAATGTTATTTGTCAAGTAGTGCAGAAGATTTTTATTTCCTCTAGCTGCTAGACATGAATCCACAAATATGTCACCAAGGCCCATATGGTTTCAGGTCTTACTTTCAAGTTTTTTAATCAGTTTTGAATTAATTGTAGAAGATAGTGATCTCATTTTATTCTTTTGCATGTGATTATCCATTTTCTTAGCACCTTTTAGTAAAGAGACTTTATACAATTGTAGGTACTTGGCTCCTTTGTCATAAATTAGTTGTCCTCATATGTATAGATTTATTTCTGGACTCTTGACTCTATTCTGTTGATCTATGTGGCAGAATAGCCCTGTTCTTAAAAACTAAGCAATTTTTTTAAAGACTTTATTTATGCATATAGAATTGGGGTACAAGCCAGAGGTGAAGTGGCGGTGAGAGGATTCACCAGAGACAGTGGGAAGCAGAACAGGCAGATTGAGGAAGTACACTGCTGAGGAGAGCAGCAGGCGAGACAGTCGAGTTCTGCTGTGCCATGTGAATCACCTCTGGGCCTGGGATCGAGCTCACACTGAAGCAGCTGTAGCTAGCTTGCAATGCTGAGTCCTAACCTGTTGCACCAGCAGGGAGGGCCCCAAAAGTCAAACAGTTCTTAAAGAGGCAAATATGTAAATAAATAACTTTCTAACCTTTCATCTTCAGAAATGTTTTAGTTTCTTTCGCTCTCTCAATTCCTTGAGAAAAGAAAGCCTCAGGTTTTTAAGCAAAACCACAAGCTGCTCATCCTAAGCTGGGAGTAGTATGAGGTAAACAAGCATAGGTATCGGTCCAGGAGGGCAGGAGGGTTAACACTGCCCTAGATCAAGTCTTCAACCCCCTGGGTGGAATCCAAGATGGACGACTTGGCCTATCCATTCCAAAGGTTTTACTTAGGTATTAAGACACCACTGCAAAGAAGTAAATAAACCTCTACATCTTCCGTGAAAGGAGCCACTTTTCAGACAGTGACCGGGCAGTATGAATGGAGTCATAGTTTAAGAGTACTGGAGGTGGCCCTCCCTGGTGGCGCAGCCGGTTAAAGCACAGCACAAAGAAGCTTAAGCCACTTCCGCATGAGTTCGATTCCTGCCTGCCTTGGAAGAGATCCACATGGCGTGGCAGACCTCTCCTGACCCGCCCGCTGCTCCCCTCAGCAGTGTACTTCGTCGATCTGCCTGTTCTGTACCCCACTCTGTCTCTGGTGAATCCTCTCACCCTCCGCATCTCTGGCCTGTACCCCAGTTCTGTACGAATAAATAAATAAAAATCTTAAAAAAAAAAAAGAGTACTGGAGGTTTTGGGTTTAGGGAGGACATTGTTCCTGACTGCTTTGGAAATAGGGAGGGTCGCAGGTTGACCTGAGTATAGTTTTGCTTGTGTATGTTGCTGTAATGTACTGTCCTTTAGCATAAACTAGCTTTAAAATCTAGGTTCTGCAGAAAGGGATTAGTGATGGTCTAGTACAGAAAATGCATAATCGTAAAATCATAAAATTCTTCAATGAACGTGGTTGTTCATTTGAAATATTTGCTGCAAAATGTAATTTTTCTCCTGGCGTGTGGCAAGGGAATTATTGTTGTATTTGGTTCTAAGTATGAGTTCCTATAGGATGAGCCATTCTTTGGTCTCCCTCTGGTCTCACTCACCAGCTTGCTGTTTCTGGAAGACGCCAAGCCTGTCTTCCTTGTGGAGACCTTGCTTTATTGCTCCATGTGCCTGGAACTGAAACATGCTTTGCCTAGGTATTCTCTTGATCCCCCAGGGGCGCCAGATTCTGCTCAGATGTCACTCCACCTAGGCCTTGCTGACCAACCCGTATGTGGCGTCAGCCTCCCACACGTGAGACTCCACACATCCTCTTAGCTGGCTATAGTTGAGCGGCACTGACCGTCATTGTGTCTTTATGGCTGATACCCATCTTTCAACTGTAAGTGCCCTGAAGACAGGAACTCATTTTGTTGGATGTCCCATCCCAGCACTGAGAAGAGCACTGACTGTGTATACAGTAGGTCTCAGTTAGGTGTATGTTGTACCAATAAATTCTGTCTCAACATGTTATACATTTTGAAGGGGATGAGCTAATCAATAAGGTGGGTCCTTTATTCCTTCTGTAAAGATCACTGAGCTGTGTCTTTTTTTTTTTTTTAAAGATTTATTTATTTGTGCATACAGAACTGGGGTACAGGCCAGAGGCTCAGGGGCGGTGAGAAGCTTCACCAGAGACAGAGTGGAGAGCAGAACAGGCAGATCTACGAAGTACACTGCTGAGGGAAGCAGCGGGCGGGTCAGGAGAGGTCTGGCTCGCCATGTGGTCTCCTCCGGGCAGGCGGCAGGCGGGAATCGAACCATGCGGAAGTGGCTTCAGATTCTCAGTGCTGTGCTTTAACCCGCTGCGCCACCAGGGAGGGCCGCTGTGTCTTTTTTATTATATTTTTTACAAATACATAATTTTACCATTTTACCTCTTCCTTCATTTTGCACCCTTTTTCACCTCAGTTGTATTTCCCGTGGACTTCCCACCACCGATTCACCCATGTGCCATCACCTAGTCCTTTGTCTTTTGCAGCAATTCATTTCAGCAATTCTCTGAGAATAGTTGGGTCTTAGCAGTCACCCCTGCTTTTACTTCATCAACAACCACTCAATGAAGCCGACGTCCATAAGATGCCAGCTGACTCCAGTGTATGCTGAGAACATACACTTCCCCACAACCCCGCTCCCCTGATGTAACTGGAGAGCTGTGTCCTGATCCTGGGAAGCAAGGCCCGCCCTTTGTTTTCTGACTAAAAATAAATAAGCCCAAACATATGGGCTTGCCCCTTTTCTCTTCCCTTCTCTCCCACCCAACCTCCTTTGCTTCCTTCCATGATTCCTCTCAATAGAAAAGCAAAATCTAATAATAAAACAGTCCCTGTGGAGATACATGTTAGAGCCACATCCCCAATGAACCTCGTTACCGCGCTGGGGACTACCGGTGTAGAGACTTCAGAGGGAAAACTTTGGTGCTAGATGTGCACGCCCTCTTCTTGTAGAGCGACCGCTTCTTAATTGAGCCACAGCCACGTGTTCCTGCTTCTCTCCGGTACCCAGCCCCGAATCCAAACACAAGAGTAGAGAGAGGACAGTTTCTCGACCGGGTAGTGGTTAGGAGAGGAGCTGGGAGAGAGCTACTTCTATTTTATTGATTTTTGTGAAATTGTTTGAAGAATGATTCAGCATTTTGGGGTATAAAAATAACAGCTTCGAGTCGCTTTTCAATTAGGCGGATGTACTTTCGCTGAAAGGGTCTGTTGTTCTTGAAATGCACTTCTGTTCTTTCAGAGCCTCTTTAATCAGTCGTGATGTGACAGGAGGTACAGCAACCTTCCTGACACCCCCTGCTTCTTCCCATCCCTCTCTTTTGTGAGGCTGAGTCGCCAAGAAAACTGATTGGCAAAATTGTTCCTTAATTGGGGAGAAAGGTAGTTCTCTACAGACAGGTGCTATCCAGAATGGAACAAATTGAACTATACTGTGTGTTGTACCAAGGTGAGGTTTTGTTTCAACTAAAAATCCTAAGCAGCCACCACGAATTAGGTCTGAAAGTGACATCTGTTGTGATGTTAAAATAGGACTCAGGTTTCTTTTCCTATAGTATTATTTAGAGCACGGTAATGAGAATGTTGTTGCATTGCTGTGTCCATGGTCAGGTTGCAGCTTTTCAAGTCCTTTTAAAATAATAAGTAATAAGTTTTGTATATAAGCTGAAGGCTTATAAAATAATAAGTAATAAGTTTTGTATATAAGCTGAAGGCTTCGGGCTTTAACAAAATGGCTAATAGGTGTTTGGTGGCTAAGGAAAATAAAACTCCTTTGTGTGTGTGTGTGTGTGTGTGTGTGTGTGTGTGTGTGTGTGTGTAAGAGAGAGAGAAGATTATAATGTAGCAACATTTTAGCCCTTGTGAATATTTATTATAAGGGGTGATATATACTTGCCCTACCAATAATATAAGTAAACTTCAGTGGGCGTAGGACTAGTAACAATTTTAAGCTTGCTAATTTGAAAAAAAAAATAAAAAATAAAGTGATACATAAAAAATCACCCCGTTTAAAAAAAAAAGGCTGAGGAATTAAGACCTGATTTGCTTCCTACTGCCAGTCTTCCTGTGTATGTGGCTTTGGAGTGTACCTGATACTTTCTCAGAAATGATCTCAGTAACCATGTGAGATGATGGATGTCTTCATTAACCTGATGCTGGTAATCATTTCAAAATGTGGATGTATATTAAATCACACCGTTTTAAAAGTCACATCATACAATCTAAATATGCAGTTTGTATTGTATTCAGCAGAGCTCAATAAAGCCGGGGGAAGAAAGAAATGACTTAATCTTATACCCACGGCAACCATGTCTGATAATTTTGCAGATGAAAACTACTGAGACTCAGAGAAGTTAGCATCTAGGAGTAAATGCAACTGTTAAGTGGCAGTGTTTCAGGCTGCAGGCTGGGCTCTGGGTACCCAGTGCTGCAGGAAGTCAAACAGGTGCTGCCAAGCCCTTCCGGGGTGCTCCCTGGAGGTCATAGCTGGGAACCTGGCACACCTACCTGTGCACTTGGACCTTGACTTAATCTCTCTGCTTCCTCATCTGTCAAAATGAGGTTGCTAATAATACTCACTTTGAATTTTAAGATTGAATGAAATCTGTAAGAATACCTAAATCACTCAGAAAATTCATTTTTCTGCGTATTTCTAGCCCAGCTCTACGGCTGCCCTTTATACTACTTTGCACACAGGTGCAGCACCTCCCACCCTCTAGAAAAGGTTCCAGACTTCACTCACTAACTGGGTGACCTTGAACAAGTTAGTAAGGGTTTGTGCTTTATTTTCCTCATTTGTAAAATGGGGGTAAGAATACTACTTTAGGGGCTTTGCTGAAGCTATATGCATTGTACAGCATTAGTTTACAGCATGCCCACCACGGAGTGTTCGAGAAATGTTAGTTGTCATCCGCTATAATAGTAGCATTTCTCCTTTAAGTTATGAATTGCACTCACAACTGTTTTCACTGAATGTGTCTCCTAAAGCATTTTAGTAAATTCTAAAGTGTTTGATCTGATTTTCAAGCCCAAGTCTTTGGACGGTATAAATCAACGGGTTGGCAATTTGGTTTCTGATTCCTTGGCATTGACTGATCAACATTTGGTTCATTGGTGAGCATTTAAGAACCACCAGTGAGAGCGTAAGAAATTAGCAATCCTTCATACTGTCAGGAAGCATTGAGATTGAGCTGTGAGAGGCCGAGGGTGAACGCTTCATTGGATTGAGCCACTGAACCGGTTGGGTTCTTTGTCTTCATGGCGTTCTTGGATAGACTCCATTTAGCTAGGAAGTAAAGACTTTGGTCAGTTCATTTAATAGGAACAAACTTAGAAAATCCTGCGCTAACCACCTAGGCATGGTGAAAATAGGAATGTGGTGATTGAGTAACCACCTTTAAAAAGAAATCAGAACATGAATACACAGCTTAAACCATACCTTTAAAGCATTAGAAGAAAAAAAAAATTTAACTCACCAGCATGCCCATGTTTAGTTTATTGCTCCCTGGAGTGTAGTGGTGGCGGGAGAGAAGGCAGGCACCCTCGTCCTGGAACCTGAGGTTGGTGACAGCCTCCACGCTTGCCTGAATGTGCTTTATTCTTCTTTGAAGACTGATCTGCTTCTGTATCTCCCCCCCCCCTTTTTTTTAAACAAACCTTGTCTGACTGACTATAACCTTTAAATAATTGGTAAACTGGAGCAGTGAAACTGACATGAAACGCCACTGAGCAGGGAGGAGGGAGGGCGGGTTCCTCCAGCTGAGCCTGTATCCTCCATCTTCTGCTGGGAGCGCTAGCCGTTTCTTATGGCCACGGCGACCTCAGCAGACATAGTATTAAAATAATTCTCATCGGTTTCCATTAGGAATGTAACATTAAAGCATCTCTAGACCATGCAGTAATTGACCCATTTCCAGGAGCAGAAAGGCTGACACTCTGAACGCATCCTGGGGCTTCTCCTCATGCGCGGTCTGTGCTGGGAAGCCGCCACCGCATCCGGGGACCCCCTGCTGGAACATCTCCTTCAGTCTCCGTCACTCTTTCATCTCTCAGGAGCCAGTCCGGTACCCCAACCGTTTACCAGCTTTTCCTCCCTCTTCCGCCCTGGCTTGTGTGAAGGCCAGTTCCTGAGGTTTTCTGGAGCGTGAGTGACCAGAGACGCCACACTGAACACCAAGGATGTGGCCTCTGCTCTCAGGAGGGCGATGCAGGCAAGGTCAGGCCTTCCAGCAGTGTGGTAGGTGCCGAGACGGTGGTGCAGGGGCCTGGGGTAGCCCCCACACACACCGGGCCCTGCCTGTCCCCCATGGCAGCAGGAGCTTCCAGGAAACCAGTGCTTTGTTTGCTGCTGTGCCTTGCTGTCCTGTTTTCTCCCAGCTGCATGTAACTGCCTTAGGGGAATGGCCTTTATTTTATTTAACTTCATTGTTGCTTTTAAAATGCTAAAGGGCCTTGTACAACCCCCAGTCCATGGTAAACATGGATTCACGTAGAATGCAGAACCTCCTCCCTCGCCCACCTTGCCCACTGCGGGCTTTGCTTGGGAAGGTCTCCTCATACGTTCCCGCACTCGCCGTCTGTAACTTGAAAATGGCTGCCCTCTGGACCTCGTTTGCTCCGGGGGGCTCAATAGTGACTGTCTGGTGCGCAGTACCGAGGCAGCGCCATGCCCCTGCCACAGTCCTTTCTTCCTCAGTGACCATCGCCTCTTTTGCATCACCTCTGAGATGCCCTCCTCTTCCTGGGACTGTTGTCCTAATCAGGGTGGAGTATAATTTAGAGGCTTAATTTTAGAAAACTATACGAAGCAGCAGACCCATAAAATGTTATGATTCACGACCACTTGTTTTGTTCTCATAATGCAGCGTAAATGACAGAGCCATTTGTCAAAGCTATAAAAGCTGCTCATGGCTGTCTTTAGTATATCGTGAGGAGTATAACTCAGCCACGGAGAGGCAAGAGAAGGATTCATGGGGCCATTTGCCTTGGTGGACGTGAAAGGCCCGTCATTCCTAAGCTCTGTAGAAAGAGCCTGTTTTATACTAAAAGCTGGATTCTTCCTCCACCCCACCTAGTTTTCTCTTCCATTTTAATTTTGATGTAACATTTGTTATAGGCCCTTCTTTGTCTTGTAAATAATTGCCAAGACCCTGACTGTGCCCTCAACCATAACTCTTCCAGTCTCTGCTACCTTCACCTGTTGAGAGATGGGTGTGTGAGGATGCCTGGGCTAAGAACCTAAAATGTAGCCTCCATGGAGAACTCGTTGGTCATTCATCATCTCTTAACAGCCCCGAGGCAAACCTGGCCCGTGCCTCCCCAGAGGACAAATTACCAGCCTTTACCTAGAAATGAATGAGAGGACTAAATCCAGGGTGTTCTGGGCTATCTTTTTGAGTGTGAGGTAGAAATCCATCGTTGACTGAGAACCCAGAATTAATTATGGTATTCTCTGTACAACTCAGGTTACCTCTTGTTTTGTGATTCGTATTTGAATTGTGAGGTTAGGTGTTGGGGTGTTAGGCCTGGCCTTTTAAAGGTTTGTTTTTTTTGTTTTTTTGTTTTTTTTTTTTTCCCATATAGAGGATGTTCATAATCTAGTTCTTCACACTTTTAGGAAGCACATATGAGATGATATGCTGGAAGTGAAGTGGCCAGGGCCTGGAGTAGATGACTGGGTTTGGATTTTTTTTTAAAGAATTATTTATTTAGGCATCTAGACTGGGGTACAGGCCAGAGGTGCAGGGTCAGTGAGAGGACTCACCAGAGACAGAGCGGGGAGCTGAACAGGCTTACTGATGAAGTGCACTGCTGAGGGGATCAGTGGGCTGGTCAGGAGAGGTCTGCCACACCATGTGGGTCATCCCTGGGGCAGGGATCCAACTCATGCGGAAGTGGCTTTAGCTTCTTAGTGCTGTGCTTTAACCCACTGTGCCACCAGGGAGGGCCTGGGTTTGGATTTTAACCTGGGTTTCTATTCAGTGACTGCTCCTTAGGCAGTTTGCTGAATCTTTCCCATTTCCTCATCTGCAAAATGAGATTAATTGGACACATCCCATCAGGTTATTGTGAGGACAACATGAGACCATCCATGTATAAAATATCTCCATTGTGCTTGACATATAGTAATAGCCAAGGCTTACTTATCAATACTTGGTTTTATTAAAAACCTCAGTGATAATTAGATATTAATAGCCTTAATGGATAAGAGGAGAAGAACTCGAATTCACGTAAACTGAGGAAGCTCAGCAAAACTCCCTCAGCGGATGCCTTCTATGTCTTTGATACGTGTTGTGTCCGGAAAGCCAGTTCAGAGTGTGTTGTAAAATAGAAAGATGCCTAAAAAATGAACCAGTTATTTAACTCCACGATTAAATGTCAGTGACATGGTGTTTTGTCTCTTTCTTCAGTTAGCTATTAAATACCGTATTTTGATTCCTAACTTACCTTTTGCACATCAGTTGTTTAGCAGAAAAGTAAATTCTTTTTTGTATTAGGAACTAAGCTTTTTTTCATTGGAAACTGCTGTCGTTATAGGCAGCTCATGTATTTCCACTTAAGGTGTACTTTGTACTGCATATTTGCCCTGCATCTGAAGATCCATCTTTTTTAGCAGACTCATTTTAAACTCTCATAGAACTAAATGATTTCCTTGAAGAACAAGTTTCATTATTTGAGATGGAACTGGAAGTCGCCATTCAGAATCTTCTGTCGGATGACAATGATTTTCAAAAGCTCACCAACTTTGAAATAAATTTATACATAATTCATAACTGGAAGTTGGTAAAAATATTTGGGAATTGTTTTGAAATGTTTTTGCCCCCCTTTCAAAAAATCCATTTCCCTCGAAGAGCTAAAAGTAGCATTTATCTTGGTGTCCCCTTAAAGTTGAAGTGTTGATGGGAAAATTCACCAGGGCCAATCTCTTGATGTTGGCTGAATTAATATCCTCATTATTTACTATTTATTTTTATCAGGAGTTCCTGAGTGTTTCCTGTACTTCACCAGAGCCTGCCCCCTATGCTCTGGGAAGGTTTAATAGGGCTCTTCAGAGTGGCTTGGCGTTAACTGTGGTCAAGGGTCTTCCGTGGGAAGAGCCAGGTGAAAAGACAGAACTTGCTTCTTTCTCTAGCTCTTCTTTAATGAGGGAAATAGATCCACCTTGTACTTAGGTGGGTTTTCCCAGACTCTGGGGAGTCCAGCCCATTTATAGCTAACATTGGGTCAAGGCCAGAAGGGCTGCAGTTGTCATTAGTGAGGTCTTATTTCTATTCCACGGAGGAGCTGAAATTGACGAACTGTCTAGGGAGATGAGCAGTTCTTTGCTGCCTGTTTTTGAGCAGGAGGCATTAAGGAGAAGTTACTTGTCAAGGTGGAATTCCTCATCATTAATCACTGAGGGACCACATTCCTAGGTAAATCAGTAAACTTGTTGATAAAGCCACATCTTGATAGGAAAGTGCACCTTTCCGATGTCGCCTCATCTGCGGGCCTGGTCAGCGGTGTTACCCCACACCCACGCAGGCCACCTTATTTCATTCTGATGATGGTGAGACCATTGGTTCTGGGAAGGGCTGTGCCTTGGCTCTGGCGCGAGGTCGGCTTTGATTTGTATACAGCACGAATAACTGTCTGTATCCCAGGCTTGCTATAATTTTTTCATCTTCTGTGCCTTAGGGGGCTGTATTACCTTATCAGGGTAAAGTTCATTCTGTAGGACTGATAATTAATCCCCTGTTCCTGGGCTTGCCCTGCTTTTCTATCTGGTGGCTGTGTTATATATAGATTCCAGCATTTTTCATCACTCTGCCAAATAAAGCAATTTGGAGATGCAAGCAATAAAAAGCTGATTTCTACAACCCCTCTAGAAAGAAAACTGCTCAGATTCCATTTTAGAGAGGAAAGGCATTCCATTCTGTGACCCTGTTTACATCTGCCGCCCAAACTTAGTGCTGGAAGACGGGGATCCCCGCTGCCACAGAAGAGCCTCTGGGAAGCGCCCCAGAAAGGTGGTGTGTCTGCTTGAGCTGTCCTTGTAGTGGCTTGACTCCCGCATACACCACCCTGTGCCTGCTTTGTAACTTTAAAACACAGAAACGAGTAGTTTATAGAGGTTATTAACTCAAGATTTACATCCTTAACTGGAGAGCAAATGCCTTGCTAATTGAGGCTTGCATTTAACTGGACTCAGCACAGAGGCTCCATGCTAGCATTAGTCCAGCCAAAGCTGCTGTCCTCTCCTGCGAAGGGGCTGAGCTCTGTCCTGCCAGCACTATGCAAGTCACGCGCTGGGCCGCGGGTACCGGCTTACAGCGATTTCGTTCCGGGACAGAGAAATGTGCAGCGTGATGAGCCGGGAGCTGGGTAGGACCTAAATATTACAGATGCGGGGAGGAATATTGTTCTAATTAAACTGAACTTGGCGCCCTTGGCAGAATATGTACGTAATGTCTTGGGGTATGTGTAAAAAAATGGCGCATATTTCCACAAACTGTTTTTCACGCCCTCTCTCATCCTTGCTGAAGGGCTTTTGTTTGGGATATTGTTTACTACAAGGAATTCTTTCATTACCGATGTCAGACAGCGCAGTAAGATCTGGAGAGTCATAACAGTCACTCTGGCCCTTCGATGTTGCTCTTTTTGCATTAGCTAATACAGGGTCCCTGGTGTGAGTTCCTGGGCTCTTTGTGGTTACTCATTGGGGAAAGAAAAGCAGCTGCAGCGTGTAGTCAGCCTCAGATGCTCACTTTTCTGGTAGGTGGTCTTGGTAAAACAAAATTTGCCTTGACGGGTCAGAAATGCTGGGTATGTCTGATGTCACTTGTCCGCCCCTTCCAGCATCCACTGCACCCAGCTTCATCCTTGTACGGTCAGAACATCTATTCGGTGCTACTGTAGTTAGAAGTGAGTGCAAGTGCATCTCTTTTCTGATGAGGGTTGTTTAAAGGGTCTGTCCACACAGAGGGCCAAGTGGGAGGTGACTGAGTGGGACGAGAGTCTTAGACACACTCTTGCCTGATCCTGGGAACTCGCGTCCCAGGAGTGTCTGAGGGTCAGAACCAGCCTGACTCAGACACTTCCCATCTTGAACTCACTTTGAAAATGAAGAGCCACACTTTGCTCAACTCTCGGGCTGCATCATGCACTCCATCGACATCTCTGCTTGCTGAGGTCACCCGCCATGCTCAGTCTTACCTTTACCATCACCACCTCCTCCCCTTCCCCCTCACCTTCACACATCTACCAGCTGGCAGAACCCCCTCCTTTGTAACCCTAGGCCCTGAGTTTCCTGGATATGCAGCTCCTCCCTACCTGGGGGAGGCCAGCACCTCCTCACCCCACAAGGCTCCAGCTGCCTTTTACCTACACATTCTTTGCTTCATTGCTTCCCTCCTGCCCTCCACACACACTCAATCCAGCTTTCAGACCCCTGTGTAACTCTCCCCGGAATAGTGTGTGGTCCATGACACCTCTTTGCTTCATTCCCTCCACACTCACAGACGTAACTGATCAGCGTTCATAGTTGAAGCCCACATTCCTTCCGTGGCTTTTGGAGCACTTCATACTAACCACAGAGTCAGGTCCTTCTCCCACCTTAACTCCTGTTCCTTTCTGCAATGGCCAGAGGATCTTTCTCATGCCCTTTCCTTTATCCTAGTTACGTGAAGACCTGTCTTTCATACTTAATCCCAAGTTACTTATGTCTCTCGCATACAATCAACTATGATCAGTAACAAGGAAAGGCAACATTGACATTAACGATGTGCTCATTACTGTTCTGGGTGCTTTACCTGTTCGTTCTCATTTTAACTCACGAGGCAGGTATTATTTCATGTCTAACAGTGCACATGGAATTCAAAGAGGCAGAAAGGTTTGTTTCGATGAGACATAATCCGCCAAGGCTTCCTGACAATCCACAGGGCACAGTAGGGAGGGAGTTTTTTGCACAGATGGACAGCCGTGAAGCCGGGATGAGAGTGTTCTAGGGAGGGGCAGGAAAAGCAGGTGTGGTATGAGGGAGAAAGAAGACAATGGGAAGGAAGGTGCACGTTGGCAGGCCCACGGGAGAGGAGCCCCACAGAGCTCGGTCCCTAAACCACTTGCTCAGTATGCAATAGTGCAACTACCTTTGGGTTTTCCTTTTTATCAGTCTCTGCAACTAGATCCTAAGGTCCTTAAGGATGAGGAATGTAACTTAATCCTTCTTGTAGTGTCAACCTCCAGCCTGTTGAATGATGACTGTAGAGCAAACAGTAGAAATATTGCAACAGGCAGGCTTTTCCCCATCAGTGAAGCCTTCTTCCTGACATGCAGGCACGAAGACCTATTTCGAGCAGGGACTCTATGAAGCGGGCAGGGGTCAGGGAGTAAGATAGGTGCTGCTCACTCTCCTTCTCTGTCAACTCAGCCCCGCTAATTGTGTGACTTTCATCTCAAGCATCGGAAAGCCCTCCATGGGGATGATTATAACTAGCCATCTTACTAGTTGAGTCCTGCTTCAGTCTTGGCATTCTGTGGAATGGCCACTTAATCGCTGTGGACTGTGGAACACTTGTGGTAGTGCTGGTGATGGCGTTCTACACGTCCTCTTACTACTAAATTAAATAAAACATACCTACCTCTAGCATGCATTTCAAGAACTGTGAGCTCTGTGTATTTTGTCAGGTCATGTATCAAGCCCTCTGTGGGGGTTGATGGGGAACTATCAGGGTGTCTGCGCTGTATAATAACAGTAATAGGTAAAACGTGAACTTATAGCAAAAGATAACTTCTCTGGCCAGTGCGGTGGTGGGCATTGTATTGCTGGTCAGCAATATGTTCTTGTCTGCTCAGGCTCGCTCCTGGCTACCAACTGTGAGAGGCTCCCTTGCTGACAAGCCTCCCCCATTCTGTTCTTTGCCCTCAGGCTCGCAATTTACTGGATGCAATCTTGTTGAGAAAATGTGGTCTTTATTAGTGTTCGCACAGATCGACTTTTCTTTGTCCACTTCTGCAGAGCTAGTAGGATGCTCAGTGCAGGGAAGAAGCGGGGGACAGATGACAGTGTGAGCACAGGAGAACGGGGGTTTTCAGGTGCTCACAAGGAGAATGCTGGCTTCGGAATACAGATGCTTTGAGCGTACAGGGTAGAAATAGCTCATTTGTACCCGCCCAAGCTTTTTGCAACATTCCAATCAACGAGTAATTATCAAAAAATATACTTGTCAATAAAAATGGAGTGAAGTTAGTTTCCAGATACGTGCAAGATAAATTTGTATGTAAAAGACAGCTCTTGCCCTCCAGCTGTTTGTGATGTAAGGGGAACACCAAATGCATGGTGATAGCCTCACAGCCACTTGGGTGTTTGTGACTTTATATGAAATGCTTCATTTTCCATCTGTAAGGGTGTAAGTGCATATTCCTGTGTGTATTTGTTCACCTGTCTCCACCTAGCTTTGTCTGTTGACTTGGCTCTGTTTTATTAGTCTAGTGTATTCTGTGGAGATGGCTAAGTGGCAGGCTGCTTCTACCCTTTTTTTTTTCCCACTGCTGTCTTGTTTTAACAAATACCCACACATGTACTCCCCCCCCCCACAATCCTCATCATGCCTATTGTTTTTAACAGTTCCTCCCTCGATTTATAGGTGCTACTAAGTAGCTTTTTAAGCACAAAAACAAATGCTTTGCAAGTAGAAATTGAATCCTGTAGAGTCTGTAAAAATATAAATCATAGATATTTAAAATAGTCATTCTATAAATAACTGTAGAAATGTGAAATTAATAAATACTAGCATAAGCATTAAATATTCACTGCTTGCTACTTCTGAAATGGTACAACAGCATCATTTTTTAATGATGGGTAATGATACAACACATCAATTTTAAATAACCTGTTTTCTCCTTGCCTCTTTCTGAAGCTATGAGTTGGCAAGCTTGAAATTAAATACAGGTAATGGTAATAACTAAGCTTCTGCTAACCTTACTCAGAGACTAGAAACCTTTTTTGTGTTTTCTGGATGTTCTGTGGCTGTATGGAAAAACTAGGAAATTGAAATTTTGTGCTAATGGGATCAGCTTGAATTGAAAGAAAAAATACTTCTCTGTTTGTGGTAAACAAGAACCTTAAGTAGCAAATGCAACATTATCCTCTAATGCATTCTTATTTGTCTTCTTATTAAGGCTCGCTGAGTCCTCCTAGGATAGTTAAAATGAACTTTTCACTAAAATATATTTCTGCTTCTCCCCTCTCCCCCCCAATCCCTTTAAAAAACACTTTTATTCTTCATTCTGCTTCACTTATTATTTAATAAGTTACTGGAAAAATACAAGAGTAGGATCAAGGGGCAAGCAATTATAGTATCCGGGATTCACATGGTTCTCTGCTATCAAAGAATTGTATATACCTTTTATCTTCAGTCTTATATGCCACACAAGTTTAATTGACAAGAGATTTCCTCCCTATCTCATAGAGGGAAGCATCTGTTTCTAAGGTCACCTTGCTAAGAAATTTAAGAGCTTATAAATCCTAAACTGGGGGTGCATTGGGGGACCCTCAAAGGAATCCTAGACCTGTGTGGGGGGGGGGGATCAGTGTCAGGTCAGGCCTCGTGAGGGAAATGGGATCTGAGCTGAGATCCGAAAAGTGAACTAGAATTTGTTGGTCAGCACAGGCGCGGGGAGGGAGGAGGTGTTGTCAAAGCAGAGGGAAACAGCCGCATCCCTACACCCACGGTGCGCTGAAGGGCCACTTGATGCTGTGCGTGGACCCCACTCTGCGCAAGGAAGCACTGTGGGGAAGGGTGCGTGTGGAATTAGAAACACTGGGCTTTCCCAAAGCGTGTGTGTGTTTGCTTTTAATAATTTTCTTCTTCTTTTTTTAAGTGACACGGGTGTTGGATGAGTGATTGACATGCAGGCTTGGTCCCTCCCTTGTGGTGCAGTGGGTTAGGACACAACACTGCCAGCCAGCCACGGCTGCTTCAGTGCAAGTTCAATTCTCAGCCCCGGAGGTGACCCACATGGCGCAGCTGACCTCTCCTGTCTCACCTGCTGTTCCCCTCAGCAGTGTACTTCATCCATCTGCCTGTTCTGCTCCCCACTCTGTCTCTGGTGAAGCCTTTCACAACCCCTGAAGCCTCTGCATCCTTGCGCACAATGGGGTCCATGCACAGCCATCAGGACAATGCTGTATTAACCAAAGGGAGGAAACTACTTCAGTTACCTCAGTTGAAAAGGGCCATGGAGGGCAGGAGTGTCCTGAGGCAAATTCATGGCAAGGGGGTTTGCACAGGAACCAGGGGGTGGGGTAAAACTCAAGATGGGGGCCGGTGAAGCACATCCCTGGGAAACTTCCCTGTCTGAGAAGCACTGACAGCTGTCTGAAGCATCCAGCCCATCAGGGAAGTTGTCATGGAGTCATTAACGCCATGAGGACTGTATAAATCAGAATCTCTTCCCACAAATCCCCCTTCGCTATTGCATGTTTGAGAGCAAGTCGTCACTCCTCCCAGCTCTCGCCGCCCTCGCTGTCCACTCCCCCATTTGGGGGCAGCGACCTGCAAAGGACAGGTGGCCCTGGCAGAGATACCGCCAGCAGCTTTCGGGCCCTGGGCCATTGTCAAGGTTTTATATTAACAAGTTGTGTAAAACTAAAATGAGGACGGGGGAAGAAGTAGACTTTTTAAAGCCCAGCCATTTTGTTTTTCAAGGGACAAATCTCCCTGGGCGATAACTACCAGATTGCCGGGGAGAGTGAAATGGCACTCAGAGCAGAGAACTGTTAACACAGTGTGCCGTGAAGCCCTGTGCTCGTGCTTAAGCACCCGTGCTGCTGTCCTTCAGAGCAAGAAATGGGAATCAGACCCCGCTGCCTCACCGGAGCCAGGCAGGAAGGGTGCTGGGTTTCCATTTGAACAGAACTCCATTAAGAGATTACTAACTAAGAAGCACTAAGGTTTGTGGTTGAATAAGCAATTGAAATCAAACCTAAAGCTCATTGAGATGAATTGACACGTTCCTGTACCTGCAGAAATTGGCCGGAATTACACACACCTTAGGACACACAGGGCGGGGGAGATTTTCAAGGAGGAAAATAGACCCTGAAGCCCCACCAGATGTGGTTGGGGGACTTCTCTGGAGAGGACAGAATTTCTATTCACTGGGTATGAAGGTGACCCTTATGTGCGCTGTGTGTTGTATGTATCTTATATGTGCGTGTGTTGTGTGAATGCATGTCATGTGTGCGTGTTTTACCATGACACTTCTTGGCCATGTATTTTCAAAAATGGCATTGAATTGTCACCAGCCATAGCCATCTCTGTCTCCAGGCAATATTTTGATAAATGTTGATGAGTTTATAACTGTAAAAGCAAATGACATTTATAGTGTGATGATACACGCTTTACCCATTGCATAATTATATCTAATGGCTTCACATGTAGAAAGGCATTTACCATTTACTTTTGTGTAAAATGACAATGTAAACCCCCAGGCCTAAATCTTTTTTTTTTTTAACACAAAGATAAAGACTTAATTAAAAACCAAACACAATTTATTTTTGTATCTGGCATTTAAGGTACCTAGTTCTTTGGTTAAATATGTGATAAAAATCATGATGCTGCTAGTAACAGAGATCAGTGGGTTTCATTTTTTCCCCGTCTTTGAAACATGGGTGAACTCATTTAATTATCAAGCTGATATCTGGTATGACTTTGAGCTTCCCGTTTCTAGTTAAAAGAGCTATTTTGAAATTTAGCACAGAATTGAATAATGTGTTCAGTTAATGAGGAACATTTAAGAGACGTTTCTAAATTTAATGTGATAGCAAAATGATAAACCGCACGGCAGGATAGACAGACTTTATTTAGACAGCAGGGATGTTTCAAGCCTGTTGGTGGGTCAAGCAAAGTTCTCTCTTGCTTTTTGCTTTATTTTTTATATTCCTACATCTAACATAGAGATAACCACTTAGACCTCTTAGAGTGCTTATGGTCATAAAATAGGTAACTTAATAGAGCAAAAAATAGTTTTGTTCTTTAGCCTTCATGTCAGAAATACAGCTTTTAGTATCTTGCAAGGATATCTACTCTGTTCATGAGTAGACAGCCGAGTAGCTTTCCAGGGAGGAGCACGCAGTAGTGCCGGTTTATCTCCCCGGCCTGTATTGACCCTCCCGCCCCCTGCAGCACGGCCTGTGACCTGCTTACCAATGAGCCGAAGGAGAAAGTATCCTCTCTGCCTGCCTCCCCGCCGGATCGTAAACTTGGTGAGGTTGCTTGCTTTTTACAGGAAGTAAAACTAAATCAAACAGATCTCAAGTGCGTGGTTCTCAGCATCTTGTTTTGAGCCTCTGTAGTTCAGAAAATTACTCAGTTATTTGTGAATTTCATGGAGCCCATTTCTTTCCAATTTGCCAGTGTTGAATCCTGTTGAAAACATCAGCTTTGTGGAATGCTAGGGAGTTGAAAGATTTTTTTTTTTTTGTCTTTCAGAGTTAACTCATAACTAGTTGTTGTGTATGTTCTATTTGCACTAACTGATCTTGAAATTTGTGTCCTTTCTTGCCTATTTAAAACAGGACTATCAATTGTCCACTTCTAACTAACTGAAGCACCAGCAAACTACTTGGTAATATGCCAAAAAATCAAAAATTCTGTTTAGTGAGGCGGCCTCAGAAAACTAACATTCCTGAGCTGGGATAGGACAGTTAAGAAATGTTGCAATTGAAGATAATCCTTTAGCTGGGAGGCTTAACAAATGAGAATTGTACTAACTGCAGTTAAAATGCAGGTGTGAGACCCTGGCTTGTGTCTCAAGTCAGGATTTTAATAATGCGTCTTTGAACTGCTTTCTCCGCCTTTAACAAAAATCATAGAGCAACAGTCTTTGCAAGTTCCTTAAAAAACAAATCTATACTAGCAAAAGTGATGTTAAACCAACATTTGAGACCTTCCAGAGAGCCTTCAAAATTTATTGGAAGAAGGAACAGTCATTTTCTGTGGACAAGTGGTTAGCAAGCGCCATTTCCACGCTGTTCGTCCGGGACAGGTGGTATAGATTAATGTTGAATACATACAGAATCTATTGAGACTAATTAAAGATGCATATCCACATGGAATACCACATCTCAGTGGATCTTTGGCAGCCAATTCAACCAGCACATATAGTGTTTATACCAAGCGTTTTTCAAATTTAGCCAAGAATGGTATTTGTGAAACTGCTGAAAACTGCTTCGAAAATCCTTGGTCTCTGTGTTGTAGTCTCTGTCTCCAAGAAGTGCTTCTTAGATTATAACCCCTGTTCTTCCCTAATGGGTACACATTACAGAGCAATATAGAGTTAGCAGTTGATTGTACCCGGCCCCAGATCTTAAAACGCAGATGAAGTGTCATTTAATTGTTTGACAAAAACTATAATAAATAGATTTGCCTTTTACCCCCATTTCTGACTTGCTGATTTGCCCACTAAAGGTGAAGCTGTTCTCAGAACTTGTCACTGGTGTGTAGTCTAGGAGCAGAAACTAACAAACACGTCGGTTCCAAGTCCCTATTCCCCATCCAGGTTGGCTTAATACCCTTTGGGCCCTTGATCATTTCTCACAGATGCTAAAGAACAGTTCACTTTGACACTGTAGACAAGCACAATCTGCTGGTGGCGTTCAGATGTTTTTCTTACCTGCTAATGAATAAACTCCCAGCGGTTCACAGGTAGCTAGAGCAGAGAGTGATTTGAGGTATAGCCCCCAAATAATTAACTACATCTTAAAACAAGCAGACAGGATTTTAGAAGAAGTGGGAATGTTTTCTTGAATTCAAGGGTCAGAGTGAGACAAATTCTGTTTCAAATAAAGGAGCTTCATAATCATAAGTGCTCCCTCCTGGAGTTCTTATCACAGGTGGGAGCAAGCGTAGGGAGTATATACAGGTAGATAACACCTGTTCTCTGGTGGCAAAAAAAGTATCCACATTTGCCCACAAAGCGTTCTCCCAAATAACTTTGAATAAGAGCTTTGCTGGGCCATCAGCTTCTCTGCCAGTAACGGGCTTCCAAAAGTGGCAACCTTTTCCAGTCCTTTTAAGGTTTAAACCAATATAGCAAACCCTACAGATGCAGCAAGAGTATGGGGGAGTTGTTCTGGAAGAAAGGGGGAGGGAGGGTCCAAGACTTATGGTGAATAGATTAATATTTATAGACATCAACATTGGTCTCTAACCAACATTTATAACTCTAACAGTGGCAGATTGAGGGCTGAATCAACATTTTTCCCCCTCTGTAAAATAATAAATATGGTAAAGTAGCTCTCAGAACTGCCTTTATCATAGGGATAAATCAGGACAGTTTGTGTTGCAGGAGAGACTTAAAACTTATAAATATGTTGCCCTTTAGGCTACTATTCATCAAAGTGTCTGATATGAAATCTAGACTAAAGGCTTTTGTTATTGTGTGTCTGCTTATTCTCTTTCAGAAGTATAAATTGGAAAGAGCGCTGTTATTTTGGCCATCGTGGCCTGCTGTGCTACTTAAATGCATGTCCCTTTTGGGATGTATTTGAGGCGAAGGAAATAGTGGGAGTTGACTACTGCACACTTTTACACAAATCCTCTTGGTCGCCTCAACCTTCCTTACAGAAGGCATAATTTCCAGCAGGAAAAATGCAGCAAATAACTGCTTGGCAAATGACCTATTTTGGTGTAGTCAACTGCCTTTCTAAAATACGAGAGCAGAGAGGTTGTTCCTTAAAATCTTCCTAAACCCAGAGGGACCTAACTTTCCTTTTTGGGCTCTGATCCGACCTGCGCTGACGGGCGTGGCTGCAGATACTTCCGTTGCAGAGGGGATGCGTGCCAGGTGCTTTAAGTCCCACGACTTGATAGGTATTGTTGTATATGAAATCTCACACTCCTTTGCAATTCTGAATCTCAGTTTCTTGGCTTCGGTGGTTTGGAGTCAGAGCCCCAGCCCCAGCCCTGGCCTCCACCCCCCCACCCCCCACCCCACCCCCCTCGCGCCTTGAGATGCTGGCTCACAGATGGTGTGGAATCACCTGCCGTTGGGAGGCCCCCACAGAGTATGTGCTAAGCAGTTTTCCTTTTTTTAATGTGTAGTACAGCTCCTAGTTTTCAAGAATAACTAATTGGGAGCATAAACCTCACTTTGCCCTTGAATGGTTTGCAATTTGGGAGCGCTGAATTGCGGAAATGGAGGGCTACAAAGAAAGCATTGAAGCATGCTGCCGCTGGGTCGTTTGCCCACTTGGCTTGGATGAGCTGCTGGTGTAGAATTGCCCTGGGAAGAAATCCTGGCTCTCTCAGGCTTGTGGATTGTTGCTGACAGAGTCTGGGGGAAATGAACAGGGCTTGGGGCGCTCTCAGTGGCTGCTTAGAGCCTCAATTCTGCCATAGCACGTCTCCCAGGCGCCGGGTGTGGGCCCACTGGGTTAATTTGGATTTGTTTGGAGGCCAGAGGGTTGAAAGCGCTCTACTGGCACTGTCAAGTTGTACCTGGCCACCTTCACGTAGGGGGACCGTCACCCGTGGGTCTCCGGCTCGATGCCATCTTACGGTCGAGGAGTGCTCGGAGCTATGATCCAGAAGCCTGGCCCCTCTCTCTGCCCAAGTATGCCCCCCCCCTGGGCAGGGCAGCCCCACAGAGCCAGGGGGTGCCGTGATGTCAAGTTTTTGATGTGTGAGATGGAAGAACTGCCACTTGTTCTGCCGAGGAGGGCAGCTTGACTGGCCAAGTCGAATGTCCTGCGCTTTGTACATGTTGGACTGCCCAGCCCTAACCCCGGTAGCTGACTCTGAGGGGCTCAGGACCGGGAGGACACAGGTTTCCTCTTTGTCAGATGCCTGACACTGCTTCGCAGTATCCTCTGCTACCAACACCATTATGAAGACTGACAGTTTCATCAAGGAAGCAAAGAAGAAAATCTGCAGACATAAGTGGAGACAGTGTCGAGCCTCCCTCAGGTCACCCCAGGAGCGTGCCCAAGCTCCAGGTGGAGGGCTGTGGGAGTCTTCGTCTCCTCGTAGGCCTATGGCTTTCTTACTGATGGCCACGCCTGAGGTCGTCGTGGTCCCTATCCTGGCACTCACCTGGCAGCTATAAAACTTGATGTGACAGTTCAAGAGAGCTGAGAGACAGACACTTGTTCTGTGGTAGCAAGTGGTGAGGATTTTTTTTCTTTTTTTTTTGTATGAAGCGGATAGTCTGAGAACATGTACCCAGCACATCTTAACAGCTCTCCCACCTCCTAGGTGGAAAAACATATTCCCACGCCTGCAAGCATTTCAGCCCAGTGGCCACCCCAGAGAAGTACAAGTGCAAAAATCAAAATCAAGAAATCAAGACTGTCTTAAAGACATGGATTGTCTCTGAATCATTAGTGGTGATCTCTACTTCATAGATCTGGGCACCAGCTCTTACCACCCCCCCTATCCCCAGCCAGCTGCCTCACACGTGGTGGGAATGACTCCATGCGCACCCATCAACACTACTGGGAAAATCAATTCCTGGTAAAGTCTCACTGAAGGTAATCAGTGTGACCATCAGCAGAAGCAAGCAGCAAGCAGCTGTGTGAAACCATGCCTCTGAGTTTGGAACATGTCAGTGACATATGCCTCATGGTAAACAATCTTTTTGCAAACCAGAGGAACCTTCTGCATTCAGCTTTTGTTCCCTGGAGGTATGAATCCAGCCCAGTGACCATGCCATAAGAAGGATTCTGCCCTCCAGTGGGGCTATTCCTAAATCTGACCCCTTTTGAAGAGTCCTTCTCGAAGGTTCTATTTGTCACCCAGTTCCCTTGCCTTCGAATTCAGCATGTTCTTTAAAGGATTCAGAGGGGTTAAATAGTTTCTTCACTAAGGCGAATTTTGCCAAAGAAAGCAATTTGAGGCCAGTTTGTGTAGTAGCCAGGGAGATGTACCGACAGGAGTGGAGAGTGTTTCTGTTGTGCAGATAACCTACATCCTGCTTTAGAAATGTGTGATTTCCAGCGTGTGCTAAAATAAGAAGTGGTTGTTTGATTTATCTCCCACAATGGTATGGCATTCTCTTCTTAAGTGGCATTTCATTCGCAAGCCAGGCACTGTAAATTTGAACTGAATATGTAAGTAAATATCCCTCAAGGAGATAGCTCGCTGGCTGGCCTCGGCTGAGACGACACTGCTCAAAATGAAGCTCTTGGCTTTTGGAAAAGGCTCAGCACCTGAAATGCATTACCTTCAAAAGGTGCACTAGCCAGCCAAATAAACTGAAAGAAAGTCTCAGCGAGAGTTCAGAAGACTCCTGGACAAAGTACTACAGTATCTGGGTTCATCTCCCACATTTTCCTCAAGCACTTAAACTTCTCAATCCATTAGAGCTTTGCTTTAAACTTTTCTGGCTTGGGCACATGGTAGCTTTTACTGTAGCATTGTTACATGGCAGGACAAGGACAGTGGCAATGTTTTATCAAGTCCTAACAAGATAGCCTCTGTGCATAATTGTTAAACGAAGGGTTGTGGGCCCACTGAGGTGGAATAGGCGAGCTTCTTAAAGAAAGGCGAGAACCATAATCACAGAGTAACTTGCATTCTGATTTATTATTTATCACATCCCGTTAAAAACAATTTCCTACAGTTTTGTGTATTTTTAATATTATCTTGACATTGAATTTTCACCTAGTGCAAAAGCAGGTTTCAGAAACTTTTTAAACATTTATATATTCAGGTAGTTACAGGGGAAAATCCCTTTTTTATTAAGATACAGAATGCATGTTTATCAAAATTCATCTCAGATCCCATTTAGAAATAGAGATATCTCGGGTTTGAAAGAGCTTATCGAACTACAAAGAACGACAGATATTACTGACAGAACAAAGTTATGAATGATAAAAGAACTCGGGAAATGTTTATCCTCATGTGGCAATAAATTAGCTAGTAGTAGGCGAACAGCGTTCTCTGTGAGCGGGCACTGAGCTGGTAACATAGGACAGACAGGCAGTGGGCGGTTCGCTCCGTAGGGAGGTGCTGAGACTTCTGGGGAGGTTGGGGCGGAGAGCCCACCTCCAGCTAGGTTCTCACTGGCCACACGAAGGTGCACACAGGCGAGGTGCCACCTGCTTTTCTCATCTTCCAGCCCAATTCACAGGAAACGTGGGCAGAGGAGTGTCGAGAAGTAAGCCTCGTACAGAGACCTTGGCTGAGAATCTGAAAACTGGGAGTTGTGACATGCTAGTTGAGGTTCAAAAAATGTTGTGTTACTGTGAGCAGCAGCCGCCAGAGCCACAGAAAAGAACAATCCCTGCTATTAAGACATGGTGATTAAGGCTGCATTAGCTTGAGTACAGTCACGCTTATTGGAATACCTGGGGCGCACGGGCCCCCCCACTGATCCTCTGGGCCTTGCTCTCAGCCCACGGAGTAGGGGTAGTGGAGGCTGCCCCCCTGCCCCTTCCTGTCTCCTCTCTTCCCACAGTGCTCTGCAGCCCCAGGAGACCAGCAGTCGCCTGGACGCTCCCTGTAACACAGATTACGAGGCCCCGCCCCTGGAGTTACAGATTCAGCTGTTCCTAAGGGAACCCTGAGAATTTGCATTTCTAACAAGTCTGCTGGTCCAGGGGCCACTGTCCTGAGTACACTCACAAGCTTGGCAAGAATGACCTTCACTGGGTCACAAACCAAAGAAAAACCTTGAATTTGACACCAGAAAACCAGTGAATTTATAGTTTTGTTTTTTTTTTTTTTTTAATTAAACAGTTTCCTCTATGTCCTTTTTGAAGTGACCTAATGAACTGCCAGGTCACAGATACTTTTGATGGGACAACATGTTTGGGGGCAGAAGCCTTTGTGGTTAAGATGCAGGTGGGCAGGGGTGGTGGTGAGGAGTTACTGCTCAGGATTTTATGAAGAGTGTTGGGTGTGTGAGACTGTAACCTAAGAAAGACACAGAAAAAGGCATTTAACATATGGATAGAAGCAGGGCCTAATAGCTGCTCTACGGAGCAGTGGAAATGCAGGGCTTGAGGGAAAATACAGCAGCAGGAATGTCCCTCCTGAGAGGCCAGACTTTGTCCTAAGACGCCAGAGGCCCAGGGTGATGAAGCAACAGACACTATTCTGGGCAAAAAGCAGAGAGCCCTGAACAAAACACGGAGGGCCTTTCTCTCACAGAGGTTAGTCGGTGTTTCGTTTCCCCTTACGAAACAAGAGGAAATTGCATGGGTATTGAAACCTAAGGGTGAGAGGAGGTTAGAATCCTTGGTTTTAAAAAATGGCAACACAGTGTTCCCACATCCTCGGGAAGGTGGGTGGTGGCCCAGACCCTGGGCTGTGAAAGCAAACATCGTCCACGATGCTTTGAATTGTTTACTGACTGACCTTTCATGACTAGCATAACTGTTGGCATGTGTATTTCCTTCCAAGGAGATGGAGAACTACAGCCATCCACTTACCTCCATGAGGTCTGTGCTTGGTAACTGACGTCACCCCACTTCTAGCTGAGCCTCGTTTTTTAGGTGTGGGGACAGAATAGTGGACACAAGCAGCAGCACCACCCTCGTGGGGCAGCTGGGTCTGCTGAAGCCTTTGACGGCCGACCCAGCCTCGTGTGTGTTCTCCTGGTATCCCGTGCCGGTCTTCCGCCGTGATTCTTAATATTCCATTTTTGTAGATGATAAAATGGAAGGCTTCACTTGAATGACTTTCTCAAGGTCAGAAAGCTGATACAGGTAGAAACAGGATTTGAGCCTGGACCGTCTGACCCCACCATCATTGCTACAAAGATCTTTGGGCAGGGTATTTCTGTTCGTGGACAAACTGGCTCTCTTACACCTGCATTTCGCAGAGAATGTTTTTCCATGGGCTCTCAACAGCGTACACCTGTCCTTGGTCAATACACTAGGTGACAGAGATGGAAGTGCCTGTTTTAGAGCTGAATGTGCCATCTATTAGCCTATAGAAAGAAGCCTTTTTTGAATGTTTGTTTTTTCTAATTGTGTGTGTTAAGTAAAGTGATTGGACAAACAGTCCTCTCCAGCCTGCTAATCTGCTATAAATCAACCTTCAGATGTTAATAAAACAAGTCAAGACTGACAAAGGAAATTCCATTTGTATTTTAAACTCCCAATTCATCAGGGTCTCCTCCTTTAGATCTTCTGTGAGAGTGTCCTTGGTCTTAATGTAGCTGGAAGATAAAACGCAGATAAAAAAAAGCCATTGTCTCAGAAGAGCATTAATAAAAAATGAATGTTGATCCTAATTGAGTAGTAGTTAAACATATGGGGGGGAAGCAGCAGTCTGCAGGGAACATCGGGTCTGTTAGAGCTTTGACTCTTTAGCCCACCTTCCTCCTCTTACCACAATGCCCTCACCACCCAGCTGCCTTATAAAAATGTAAACTTCACACTGGAATCAGGAAAAAAAAGTGTGTATATATACACACACACACACACCCATACATATATACATGTATACACATATATATATTATTGCAGGATTCCCATGTTTTTTGCTCTTGTTCTTATTTTCAAACAGTGTGCTGTTCTAAAATCTGTCTGTAAAACCTTCTGTTGACTCATTTTCTATTCTGTCCTTTTCATCGTTTGCCTGTTTTCATTGGTTCTTATAAGGTTGTTTTTAGATTCTCCCTAATTATAATTGGATATAGCAGAATGAGCTCCCAATGGCCAAAGGTGGATCAGCTTTAATAATATTACAGCTGTAGTATTGGATTATAAACCAAAGAATAAACATTCACAAGTCCCTACGAATATACCTAAATGACTGAATAAATAATGAAGAGAAAAGGGTGAGTGCTTATGTACCATGGAATGTCAATTAAAGGAGTGGAAGTTACAAAAAATGACCACTTGACCATCGTAGTAATTGCCCATGGCTGATCCAACAATGATTGCTAAAATTCATGAGCAGAAGTTTGGAGAAAGCAGGATGGTTGCAGGAAGCTTCACATTATCTCCTAAAATATATGTGAACTGCCCACAGATCTTTTGAGGCCTCCCCCTGTGGGAGGGAGTGTCACACTCTCTCCTTGTGTGAGTTGGACTTGAGTGACTCTCATCCTGAGAAATGGAAAGGGGAAGCTACTCATTTTCCGGTGGACACACCTGGCCTGCATCACCTTCCCCCAGTGACCAAGGTGAACCTTGCCTGTGGAAGGTGCTGGTCTCAGCAGCCTGGACTGATGCAAGGAGAAGAGCACCTTACCTCGTGGTGTCTCCCTCCAAGTGCATATTCATATTCTCTGTCCAGTCATGACAAAGCATCAAACTTAAATTGAATAGCTGACCAGCACCCTTCAAAGTGTGGGCATCATATGCCACATCTTTGCCTTGGTCAGATTCAAGATATGTAAGATGTTACCATTAGGAGAAACTGAGTGGGCTGCAAAAGTTTAAACAAGTGCTGAAAAAGTTGTGGGGCACTGTGGAGGCTCACAGGTGTGGTACTCTCTGGTCCCCCATGGTTTAACCATTCACTTTTAAAATGTATCCTTTTGTTTTCTATAGGAATGACATACTTTTGACTTACAGTTTGGAGATTTCAACTTCTTAGATTCTACATGCCTTAAAAGTAACAATAGTGATGTAAGTTTTTGTGTGTGTCCCAGATTCTTGGAAGTGCTATGGATTTTTGTGTGGGGTCAAAAGGATCCTCCAAGTTGGAATCGTTGAGTTTTATTTAGCAACAAAAATCATGTAACTTTAAGTGTAGAGAAGTGGCTGTGATTTTTTTAAAGAGCTGAATAGTAAAAATATATCGAAGTACAGGCAATTTTTTGGTGTAAGGAAAGATATTCTCAATCTTGTCAATGCTGAAATCAGAACAAATATTTATACAAAAGGAATCTCATTGCAGCACTTTTTGGAATAATAAGACTTAGAAAAATCGAAATATGTAACAAAAAAGAGATTGCTAATTGACTTTTCTCGTATGCTTATATAATGTGCAGTAATTAAGAAATACACACACCATAATTGGAAAGGGAGAAGAATATACTGAAATGTTAGTAATTATATTACATTTCTGATGTGAGTGACTCACAGCTCCTCTCTGTAAACTAAACTCAAACTTATGTTTATGGAACATTCCTCACAGAATAAACTGTGGGACTACTTCCTCGGTACAAATCCTCACTTTGATTATCTATTAGACTTTGTCTAACAATCAAAAATGAATAAATGTATGAGTGCGTAAAAATGTTAGTAATTCTTGGAATTCTGGGACTTTCTCAGTTACACTTTTTTGGTTTGTGGAACAGGTATGCCCTAGGATATTTCATCTCCCTCTTGGTTACTCTCTCAGTCCTGTAAGTCTCAGGCTTTGAGGAGTCCCTGTGGGTGAATTCTACATAGCATGTTCCAGAAATTTACTAATAGTCTCACTAAAAGCACTGGCGCTCGTTGCCTTTAAATTGATGGCAACGAGCACAGCTCCTCCTCTCTGTCTGTCGGTCATTGTCATTTAACTGCTGGACCATTGTCAGCGACAGCAGAGGTCCTTACTCTGAAAACAGGTCTGTGTGAGCCACTCGGGCCTCGGGAACTGAGGTGGCACAAAGGCAGAGCGCGCTGGCCACACTGGCACCTCTGCATACAACCAGCTTACAGTGCCAACCTGGAGTGGAGCTGCATGAGGATGCTAAGCCCTGTCTGCCCAGCCCTCGTCCTCCCACAGCATGGACCGTGAGAGATGGTGCTCAGTTCAGACCTGAGAGGTGGGCCCACAACGCTCAAAGGCAGGATGAAGAAGCGTCCTCAGTGGCCAGATGATGGGATATTGACAGAGGCACCAGAGCTTGACACAGACCGAGTGAGAGGCGGGCCAGAGCCAAGGTGACGTGCCTGGGGACGGCAGGGAGCTGGGCATGGGGAGGCAGACAGTGAGGCAGGAGACTGCAGAGGCCCCGGGGGGTGGCGAAACTCCTACTCAGTCTTTGAAAAACCATTCTTGTCGATTCAGTTGGACTCTGCTTGGCCTTAGAGGGGCAGGCTTCCGGCAGGTCGGAGGCCCTTGCCCTACTTTTTTCCGTGGTAAAGCGACTTGTTTTTTTTTTTTGGGGGGGGGGGCTAGGGGGAGGAAGAGATCAAACTAGGAAGTTTACCTGCATGATCTTTTAAAACAAACAAACAGCTTTCTAGGGTGTTAATAATAACGATTTGGTTTTTTTAATGTGTTGAGCTGCCGGAATCCAAAAGACAAACATTTTTTGAAATGCTTTTTATCTTTTGTTTTCCCCAAACGAGGACTGACTTTTTGCTATTTTTGAAGATGGATAAAGAAAACAAAAAGTATGCATCAACCGACCACATCTTTTTAGATGTTTTTAGCTCTTGCCTCCAAGGATCTCCAAGTGCCTTTATATATCTTGGTAGCATGTTATTGTAGAAGTCGAGCTTTAACCTCTTGTTCCCAGCTATGAGTATCCAGGACAAGGGTCACCAGGGATGGTTTGGACCCAGGGCCCAGTTCTGAGCATCATTATGTTGTAGGCCCAAATCTTGGACAACTGCAACCCAAAGCGAGGTTCTGGAGCTGAGGGCAGCATCTCGGGGTTCTCAGTGACCTGTTCATAGCCCCTTGGTGAGTCTTGTTTACCAGGCTTTTCTGTGGTTTGTGACAGATAAGAACTGTATTGATTCCTAGCATCTGCTGGCAGTAACCTTTGAAAGGGCAGGCAATGCATCACCACAGAATTTTATCTATCAATATCAGAGTAATAGAAAGACAGGGATGACATCTAATCACAACAGTGCTGGCAGACCATAAATCTGAGCTGATATGGGACTAGTAATGGGCGGTAGAAAGGGGACACAGGTTAACATTCAGATAAAGCCAGAGGGATATTTAGATGGAAAGGACAAGATTTGGTCACCCTCACAGAGACCCCCAGCAGGAAAGTATTTTGCCTGAGATTATACGAGGAAATGGCCAAACCCCTCTCTGATCCTCGGTGTCCTCATCTGTGAAACAGACATGGGGGAGGAGGCAGTGAGGTCACAGATGCCAGTTCTCAAAGTGTGGCCCGTGAATCAGCAGTGTCAGGATGACCCGAGAACTTTCTAGAAGTGTAAATCCCCAGAATTACCAAATTAGAAACCCTGTGACATGGGGACTCAACCAACAAGTCCCCCGCCCCAGTGATTCTGTTACATGCCCCAAAAAGTGACATCTACAGACGTGTACCCGACCCAGTGCCAGGCTCAGCACTCAGCTTCAGAAAAGGGGGCATTTAGTTGATGTCTTAATGATTATTTAGTTCTACTGCTTATACTAATTTATTCTGCTTACAAGCAAGCTTTATACTCTTGTGTTTTTTTGTTGGTTGGCTGGTTTTGTTGATCTGTAGGTGAATCAGCAGTAAAAAAAAGAAACATTTTCTGACAGATAAGCATTTGTGACGTGTCAGCAATGTCATGGAACGGGACTTGGCAGGCTGGGGGTGCCCGCGTTCCCTCCGTTAATGTCCTGATATGTGCTCTGGAGGTATTAGTGTTCTTGACTGTCGGGAAGCTTCCAGCCTGGACAGTGAATAGTGCTACGATTTAATAACATAAATGGAGTCTTTCTGATTCTGCAAAGAAACGGCCTTCCTTAGGGCCCAGAATATATCCCCTCTGCAGTTACACTCACAGTATTTTTAATCATTTCGTGTTTTTATTATATCCCAGGTACAAGTGCTACAAAGAGTCCCTGGTGCTGGGAGTCACTCAAAAATTGACAAATCTAAAAACTGAATAGAACAGCAAGTAGCCTATTAGACGCTTTCTTTTTTTTTTTTTCTTTATTAAACAAAAAACTTTTCTAAAAAGAAAAAAAAAAACTACCTGATGGTGTTCAGAGTGTTGATTTTGGCATCTGATGCATGAAAAGTAGTCATAATAAAGTTCCCCAATTGTTGGCCTTTTTCTGCAGAAAACGATGGCTGTGCCCAGCTGTGGGGGTTTAACTGTGTTTCCATGAAGTACGTAATTCACACTCTAAATGTGACAAGCACGGCTGCCCATAAACCTAAAGACTTTTTTAAGAGACCAAAATCCAGAACATTATTCTTTCTGAAACTGCATTTTAGTCACCTCCTCGAAAACCATTCTGCGCCCTCCCAGAGCACAGGGGCATCTGGGCCCGCCAGAAGCGAAGATGCTGAGGGCTTTCACACCCGAGCACATTTGCTCCAGGAATGAAGTGCAAGCCAGTTGCAGTTGCCCTATGTGAAGGGACAGGAAGCTTGGCAACTAGAACATGTTCATTCATGACGGTTCTGCTGCTCCACCCCCTCCCCGCCCCCACCATCAAAGCAATCTATAAAAGTTTATTAGGAAACTCACTTGTGGATTGAAATTCTCGGCGTCTGCAGTTTAAGAGCGGTAGGAAAGCGCCTCTCCAGCCTGCGTTCATCCTGTCAGGTGAAGAAACCTTCCCGTCTTTGCCTTCAAGGCAATTGTTGCTTCCCCGGAGCAGCTGCTGTGGCTGCTGTTAGCCGCCTGCCGTGGCCCCTGACGGCGAGGCGCGTGCACTCTGCTGCCGGCACGGGGGTCGGAACTGGGCCCGCAGCCCCAACCGAACCACCGACGTTCATTAAGAGGCCATGTGAACGTGAAACCACGGTTTACCTTTCTTCCCCCGAGCATTCTGGGAGGCTCTTTCTGCCTCGAGCTTAAGACTCTTATTATTTCTCTGAAACTTCTGTTTATGTTATCTCTATTTTTGTAGCAGATTTTACCTCCTGATAGAGTGGAGAGGCCTGCTGGAATGGGACTGGAGCCTCTGTTTCCCTCCCTTCCAGTCATACAGTGGAATTTCATCGCTCTGGTAACAGGCCGCAGCAGGCTCCTTTCTGTCTGCGCCTTGGGCCTCTTGCTTTATTTCCCTGTGTGTTGGTTTGTCTTGCCGGGCCCAAGGTGCACCCGCATAAAACAGACTAACGGTAAAGCCGCGGCAGCGCAAATTAAGCAGAGTGCAGCGTGTGAATTGACAAACCCAGTGAGTGAGAGAGCCGGCCGGGGTAGCTGTTTTGGCAGCTAAATGCAGAGTAACCTGTCTGCTTTGGCAGTAGCCAACTGGCTGCTTGGGGAGAGGAGTTTTCTTTGGTGGAATGGTGGTTCTGGAAGACCTGGAGAGGATGCTAGAATCTAGTTTCCGGTGACTTAGTGAACGCCCTATGACCACACGCCTTCATGTAAAGTGGGTGTTGGAGTGTTTCTAAATAGGTACCATATTTCTCCCTAGAGCCAGCCAGGGTGGGATTCCTGAATGGAGGCCAGGACGCTGTGATGGCCAGTTCCTTCAAAACAAGGTTCTAGCAACTGGCCTCGAGCTCTGCCTGGGTGAAGTCTTTAGCCTCCCGTGTCTGTTCCCTGCGACAGGGAGCCAGAAGAATAGCCTGGCTCGTTGCTCCTCACACACTAATGTGCAGGGGGGTGATCTCAGTTTTGTTCAAATACAGACTCTCACGTGGTAGGTTTGCTCTGATCTTCTGGTTCTGCATTTTTTTTTAAAGATTTATTTATTTGTGCATACAGAGCTGGGGTACAGGCCAGACAGGCAGGGGCCGTGAGAGGTTTCACCAGTGACACAGCAGGGAGCAGAACAGGCCAGCTGATAAAGTCCACTGCTGAGGGGAGCAGCGGGCGGGTCAGGAGAGGTCTGCCGTGCCATGTGGTCACCTCTGGGGCAGGCTGGGATCGAACTCATGCTGAAGTGGCTTTAGCTTCTTAGTGCTGTGCTTCAACCCGCTGCGCCACCAGGGAGGGCTGGGGTTCTGCATTTTATAAAATTCTCCAAGAGGTTTCCACAGCTGCTGGCTTACCAAGCTAAGTATGAGCAGCAAGACTCTGGATGAGGGTGCCGTGCCGTGAGGGGGCACACCCAGGTTCCTTAATTATATCTTTGGTACAAGTGAGTGCTGGGTAAACACACTTCATTAGAGAACAACAGCGCGATGAGACTGTGTGCAGATTTGCCTTTTGTTAAAAGTGAATTCCTTGATGGTCTTTCCTTGGAAAGCCACTATAGGCCAACCTAGAGTTTTGTGAAAATGACCAAGGAGCATTTAGCATCCCCTTACTGAGGTTTTCCGAGACCTCGTAAGAAGAACCTGGACTCCTCTAACTCTCTTAATCCTTCCCGACCTGCTCTCTGCTTTCTCCCCTCCTTATCCCCTCACCTGGCTATTACCAGCTCGAGGACTCTGTGGCAAAAGTCTCTTAACTGATCTTCCTGGCTCCAGTCTTTTCCTTCCTCCAGTCTGGCCTCCCTCTCCACAGAGACATTATCTTGCAAAACACAGGTGTGATCATATCACTCCCTGGATTAAAATCACTTAATGGCTCCCTATTAATTACAAGATAAAGTGCAAATTCTCTAGCCTGGCATACAATGTCCTTCAATATCTGAACCTAATGACCTTTCCAGAAAGCATGCCTTCCTGTCACCCTCCCCAGCACATAGTTCTCTTCACATGGCTCCTTGCAGATTTCTCCACCACCGAGTGGCCCCTCCCCACTTCATGTTCCATAGCACATCAGTATGCTTGTGACTGCTGTCCTCTGTCACTGTGTGTACCTTACATCCCTTGCCACATATGGGACTTTTTAAATAAGGGCTATTTTCTCCCTTGAGCACTGGGGATTCAGTACAGGGCCAATTTCCTTTCAAAAGCCTTGTGAAAATGTTGGAGCCATGGAAAAGAAGATTATTGGCTCCAGAATAAAATATAATTTCAAAAGCAAAATTATAAAAATCTTATGCGAATGCTAATTCAAAATTACATTTAATGTCAGATATGCATGCAGCTAAATATGCTTTGATATTAATAGAATTATTTCCGAAATGGAGAGGGCTTAGGGTTTGTGAAGGTATTTAAACAGCCTTGATTTAGTAACTTCGCTCAACAAGCACCAGTTGGACTCTTGTGCTCTAAGCCGATGCTGTATAATGCTTTGAGGATACAAAGATGAGGAAGATCATGACTGTCCTACAGGGGCTAAGTGTTAATACGTTTTTTGGAGAGCACCTGTATGCCATTGCTCATGCAGTATAAGCACAAACTGTCCCATTTAGCTCTCAGAATAACCTATTGAGAGAGGTACTTTTATACCCACTTTGAGCCCGAGAAACCTGAGGCTTAATGAGCACAGTTAATAACCCACAGCTAGCAGCGGAGTCCAGATCAAAATGAAACTAAGGGGATGACTCTATAAACAAATGATCACAGACCCCTCTGTATAATGAGTGCCAAGACGAAGTTCCACGCACCGTGAGCCTCAAGTGTGAAGCCGTGGAAGGAGGCATCAGAGTTTCACAGAGGAAACTGAGGACTTTGAATTGGATTGCACAGGGCACTAGAGAGCCCTCCAAGGGTCACTTTCCCTGCCTTTACTAATAGATTAGTAAAAGAGTTTTGCTCATATACTATCACAGATTAAAATGATGTGTTGATTTGTTTCTGACATTCAAAAGTACATTTTACCTATCAATGTCAAAGCATAATTGTCAAACTAAGCCAAATAGTAAGTTTTATCCGTACACTTTTCTTCCCTCTGTAAAAGGAAGAGGGAGACTTCTGCCACACCCCTTTGTGGAGGTCAGCTTTCTGGACACCTCAAACTTCCTGGGCACACCCAGGGACTCATCGGTAAGCAGGACCTGCCTCAACAAGCTCTTGCTATAAATAAGAAAAGTAGGAGTTCTCCACAAGAAGGGACAGCCAGTGTTGGCAGAAACAGCGGAGGACAGATCCCCGTGGGATGGGCTGTTTTAGTGATGGGCCAGTTCCCACATACTTCGTTAACTTGTAGGGTGCTCCCCTTGTGAGAACTTCAGACAGAGAAAGGGTGGGGGGGAGGCAGCAAGTTTTGTAGAGATTGTCCTTTTTCACTACTTTTAGTTGTACAGTTGCCATTTAGGGAGAGGTTCAATTATATGGAAACTCACTTTCATGGCGCTTTCTACTCCTGCTTAGCATCCCGGGCCATTGAGGTTTTACCAGGAGGATGGTGATGGACAAGTTAGCGCCGCTGGCCCTCCAATTCTTAGCATGTGGAGATGGTTCTCTGAGCTGATTCCAGCTCTATATTTAGAGAAGGAAAACCTGAATATCAATGTTGTGTTCAATGCTATTCATTGTCCCCTGCTTTCCTTATACTTCTCATACCTGAGCTGGGAGTGGTCTGCAATTTAACATAAAAGATGACAGTATTTTTATTTACCCTGACTGAGCTTTTGTGGTGGTTGTTGTTAGCCTTTAGAATGAAAAAAATAGTAATAGTTGCTAAGGTTCTGAAGTTGGAAAAAAAAAATCCAGTGGATTAAGGATGATCAAAGAAAGTTCTGAAATTGGGACAAAAAAAAATCTAGTTGAATATGGATAATCAAAGAAAGTTCTAGTAATATCTACAGAGGTGATGGCTACGATGCTATCTGCATGTAGATAGTGATGACATTGATGAAGAAATTGGAAGAAGAGAAGATTACGTCCTTTACTTAACATTTTTGGTCCTTTAAAAGTTCTGCCGGGCCCTCCTTGGTGGCAGCGATTTAAAGCACAGCACTAAGAAGCTAAAGCTACTTCAGCACAAGTTCAATCCCCGCCCCAGAGGTGACCCACATGGCGTGGCAGACCTCTCCTGACCCGCCTGCTGCTCCCCTCAGCAGTGTACTTCATCAGTCTGCCTGTTCTGCTCCCCACTCTGTCTCTGGTGAATCCTCTTACCGCCCCTGAACCTCTGGTCTATACCCCAGTTCTATATGCATAAAATAAACATCTTTTAAAAAAAGTACTGCCACCTACCTTTCTTCAGTTAAGGCTTCTAATAACTCAGAGAGATATGCATTGGCCTATTTTAACATATGAACCAGATCAGAATTTCAGAGTTTTTCCCAGTTTTACCACCATTTATCTCAGAACTGTAGTACTGATTCCTCTTTTCCAAATTAGATGCTCTTTCCATTTCTCCTTAGATGCCACTTACAATTGAAAAATAAAAATAAATTATGTCCTTTATCATGTATGTCTAACTTCAATGATGATTAACCAGCAACCTCACCCCCATGATATTAATCAGGTTTCTTTTATGCTACACCTGTTTGGACAGTTACCGCGATGTCTGGCTGAACTAGAGTTGCATTGGGGGCTGGAGAGGCATGAAAGTCGAGTCCAGTTGTCCACTGGCCATTGATTTCTCTCCACATGCAACCCCTTCATCAAACTCTGCCATAGGAAGAGATTTCTAACTCGGGTATGTTTCTTCCCAGACTCAGCTGAGACCCAGGAACTTAAGAGCTCAGTAGTTACAAAAAAATAAATAACCACTTGCTTTATGACTTAGAGAGGAGCAGGGAGAGGCAGTGAATAACTCACCAATAAGGACCTTCATCATGGAACCCAATTTTCCAGCTAAGAAATTGTCATTTCATGTAATAGTCCAAAGCTGCTTGGCTTCCTAGTAGAAATGTAAGTTGAATGTTGCAGCATTATTCGGCATGATGATTATCATGGATTTACAGCTGTTTCTTGAATAAACCATATTACACACACTTGGAATACGCTCTAGAATCTGAAACATCTATCCCTCCCATTTCCACATTTTCTGTTTCTGTAGTAATGTCAGTTGAAGCTGACATTCACTCCGAGTCCATATCTGATGTGTTCCAACTGATATCCTTACTTGCTTGTCCTGTCGGCTCTAAGCTTTAAATTTGGAAGGTTTTCAATGGCTCTTGTTGGCAGGAAAAATGAATGAGGAGATGTTGAGAGAGACTGCTATTACAGCCAAATTCCAGTCACAAAGATTGTCAATACTAATGAATGCCCTTGAAGCAGATACTGTAAATGCCTGAAGTTGGACTTGGGCTTCTTTTCCAGACTGGATCATCTGGCAGAACAGACATCTTTCTAAATACTAATGGCCTAATGCTTAGGATCCAGTTATAGAACCGATCTTATCAGCGTCACACATTGGGACAAGCTGATTGCTGATATGCTTCAGAGTCCTTTCAGTGCTGAGAGTATTACTTTAGTTCTATTTCCAAATCATATAAATGAAAACGCAGTAGATACTTCCATTAGTTCTCCATTTTTTTTT
The DNA here is from genome assembly GCF_000260355.1 of Condylura cristata. Classification (NCBI taxonomy): domain Eukaryota; kingdom Metazoa; phylum Chordata; class Mammalia; order Eulipotyphla; family Talpidae; genus Condylura; species Condylura cristata. Next base: position 22,226,909 of record NW_004567126.1, read on the forward strand.
AGCATCATAAAGCCTCATTAATGTAGTGTAATTGTTAATAGCACCAGTCTATATAGTAAAATGGATCTAGGTTCTGATTTTGGTTCCAACTACTTATTTTACTTCTGCATGTGTTACTTACATCAGTGTCACTGGCGTGATTAGGTATTTGAGTGTCATAGGCTTGGCCTGAGGATTAAGTGAGATAATGTAGAAGAAAAAGACCCAAAGCTAGCACCTAGCACATAAGCATTTAAAGTATATATATATATATATTAGCTATTGTTATCATACAGGTGATTAAAATAATGCCCCCTCCAGGAATACTGGGCTTTTCCTTGATAATAAAAAATTAATAATAATCATCTCTTTGAAATGTTTCTCTTACATCCACACAAGGAAAACAGCAGACACTTCCCTTTTCTTCCCTCCATGTAGTAATTATTGTTACCTGCTATATTGCCTTGTGATTTTTTAAATATGCTAATTACTAGTCTCTTAAATCTGCTGAAGCAAATGTAAAAAGAAAACCAACTCCTAGTGAAAAGAAGCAAAGAGTGACCTGAGTTTTATCACGGTACCTCCTGTCAAAGGAAAATGATATTAAAGTGGGTCCTTAAAAGCTGGGTGTCAGGCCCTCCCTGGAGGCGCAGCGGGTTAAAGCACAGCACTGAGAATCTGAAGCCACTTCCGCATGAGTTCGATTCCCGCCTGCCCCGGAGGTG
>NW_004567126.1:22227997-22282141 GCF_000260355.1 Condylura cristata
CCCTGAGCCTCTGGCCTGTACCCCAGTTCTGTATGAATAAATAAATAAATCTTAAAAAAAAAAAAAAAAAAAAGCTGGATGTCAAAAGTACGGAAAATGCACAAGGTCAGTAGATGCCATTGAGACTCAGGTGGGGGTTCGAAGGAAATTCAGTATAAAGTATTTTGTAGAGGAGCAGTTAGTAATTAAAGTCAACTGTGTCTATCTCTGATATGCTTCCGACTTGGGGCCAGTAAGTGGCAGTGACCATCCATCTCCCAGACTTCAAACTTCGGAATATGTTCTTCTCCTGTGTTTCAGACAGAGCAACATTATATTTTCTTAGGGCGTGAGAGCTCACCATGCCACTGCAGTGTGTATATGAAATGCTTTGGCGGCTAAGATCTCTTCTGGCTTAAGAGAGAAGCCCAAGTTCCCTGAGCTCTTTATAGGAATAATAAATCCTAATATTGGTATCTTCCGCTGTGGTTTTCAGGTATTTTAATATGCATTCCTAGTCTTAATCATGTAAATCTTCATGTGTAGTTGTGAGTAGCCTGTGGTTTGGGAAATGTAATAGGCTCTCTTGAATTCAAAAGGCCGACTCCCCCCGTCCCAGATGGCCTCTAACCTTGGAGCCCTTGACTTGGACGGTGTGAGAGCCTGGGTCCCTCAGCCATCAGCCTTGTCTCACTAGCCATCCCTTGTAGAACGTATTCTTCTCTTCTCCGTAGCCCTTGCATGAGGGGGCAGACTTTTGCAGACTCCGTTTTCATTCTGCAAAGCAGTCATTTAATATAGGCCAGAGAATATACTATTACCAGTTCATTAGCAAAGTGGCTCAATGTATAAGATCAACAGTTGGCCCTCGGCATATTTTGTCCCAAAGAAACAGAATCGATTTTGAAAATGCTGGAACACCACCCAGCTTTGAATTTCTACCAAAGCAGCTCAATCAAAAACTGTTCTTTTCTTCTTCTTTTGCCATACACGAGCATCACAGAATCACATCCATTGAGAAGAAACTACTTGCTTTGCCAACACAATTAGTTTTGTAAGAACCCTCTGTCTTCAGATTGTTCTTCTCCAAAGTCCAAGTTGGAGGACTGTGAAAATTTTTTAATTAATGTTTTTTAAGAGCCCCTTTTCCCCCAAGAGCCTCTAAGCAGATTTAGCAGGCTTCAAATGGCTCTTCCACAAGGTGATTTCATTGCCAACTCACAAGCAAGTCAAACGGTGACTTTTCTACACACAGAGCTCTATTTTTCTCTCTCTCTTTTAATTCTCATAAAACCTGTCCACTGGAGGGAGTTTTTCTTCAGGGTTAGGCTATCTTCTCTCCAAAAAGATGCTATCTTTCTGATGAACAAAAAGGCCATGAAACCTGTCCAACTATGAAAGAAATGAGAGGCAGAAAAAAAAGGCTGGAGTGTTCACCTTTCAGTGTGAAGAGCAAAAAGATTCAGTGCTTATTACTATCCACTATGGTTTATTTCTATATTTCTCTTTTATTGCCCTTCATTTCTTTGATAAGTGAATTTTAATGGAACAGCTAATTCAGATCTTTGTGTTAGTGGATGAGTATCATCGCCCACAAACTTTCTATTGAGGGGTTGCATCTCTCTATTTTATGGGATCAGGCCACTCAGACCTTAAGCATCGTAATTGTTTGGCCCTTTTAGTGCTGTGAGCTCTGATTAAAAATTCCTTTTGAATTCAGAGTCTTTCAAAAGGAAGGCAGCTAATGTGATGGTTAAAATAGAAATAGCATGGACACACTCACTGTAACTACTTTCTTTTGTCACAATCTTCCTTGAAAAGAGTTTTCACACATCTAATCAATGCTTTCTTTCACAAAAGAGAGACTCAGCCTATATACAAATACCAGTTGGACTGTACTTGACCTTACTTCCTCAGTCTTAATGTTGAAAACCAATAGACATAAAGGAAAAAGCTGCTTGTTACTTATTAGTCTATAAAGTTAAGACTCGGGTCATCCTTGGTCTGGCATGGTCTAAAGGATCAGTCTCCCGAAGAAATACCAGTTTTTAAAAGGCAGAAACAGCTCTTCTTACAAATGAAATTGTGTGAGACTCAATCATTCCATGGGAACAAGAGAAACTTTACAAATTCTTTGCAGTGAGCTTGATTACTGACCAGTTTGTGAGTTGACAGCGGAATTATTAAAAAACAAAAAACAAACAAAAAAAGCCCAGCAACTCTTTATTAAGTATGTTTTGTTGGCCTGAGATCCACCAGAAACTGGGCTTGAAACCTGTGAGGAGAACTCTGGTGGTGTGATTTCACAATTACTTCTCCCAAAGTGGCTTCAAAATCGAAGGGGCAGACATGAGCTTGGCAAATCTGGACCTTTGTGTAATTGGCGTGGTTGGTATTCAGAGGGCCCCTGAATGGAATGCAGGTAGCCAGCCACAGCCACACTGTAGGCATCAATATTCTGGCTGTTCCCCCTTTGTGTGCATTTTGGAGCAAAAGGTGAAATTCCATCTTTAACCCCCTTGTGATTGTCTGTACAGTGATTAATGGACTAGATGTGATTCCCTGCAGACCTTTCAAAGGGTGGATGAAGGATGGAATTTCAGTCTTCTTTTTTTTAAATAAAAAAAAAACAGCCCTTTTGCTTAATATCGCTTTTAAAATTAATGTCCTTTTCTGAATGCCAAGAAAACAAAGGGAATTTCTCAAAAGTGTATGCAGCTTGACACAATAGGCCTTAATTGGTGTCAAGGAGATGTCAGGATGAATGGGAAAATGCCCATTTAGCTGATAAGACTGAAGAGTGGAGCCTTGTTATGAGCTGTCAACTCAACATGTATTTAAACTATAGCAAAACTGAAACATATTTGCCATATAGATCATAATGACTCCAAAGGAGCCATTATACTCTATTATGTAATTACATAATCAAAGCATGCATAGTAATCAGCTTTTGGAATTCAATGCTAATCAAACATACCTATAGTATGTGTTTAAGCTAAAATAGAGAACGTTAATTTGCCATTAGTCAACTAAACAAGAATGTGTATACAGAATATTCATGAATAGCTTAATGTTATGTCAGATGATATTTTTTGTTTTGTATTCAGGGGAAATCAACAGTTTTAATTGAAGAAAAAACCAGCATTGAGGAAGATTACTCTTTAACTTACTGTTCAAAAATTTGCCTCACCTTTCACTGATTATAAAAGGAGATTAGATTAAATTCAGTCGTTTTTTTTTTTTCCCTTCCATAAGCTCAAGTGACATAAGAGTAATTACATTACAGGAGATTCTTTGCCCATGTCCATGTCATAGCATGCCGTGTTATAAACGCTGCATATCAAACAAAGCTTTAAAAAAAGTAAGCCTTGAGCAGATGTATTGTTTTTGTAATTAGAAACAGATCAATAACAGTTGTTATTTAGAAATAGCCAAGAACAGGAAGGTCTTGTGAGCCCTGGGAGTGGCCTCTGTTCCTGGCTATGCCTGGTGCTTGTTGGCAGACTTCAGGCATGTCTCCTCCTCCCACCTCCTCCCTCCTCTAGGAAATGAGTGAGTGGACCTGGAGGTTGCTTTCAGTCTGCTGACCTTTGATTACATCAGGGTTCTAGGAAAAAAAGAAGGTGACGCAAACAAAGTGTCGTGAACTCTCGTCCACTCAGCGTATTTAGGATGTTTGGGAGAGCCAGGCAGGGGTGAGGACCACAAAGGTCTGCTTTGTAGACAGCAGACCGATTGGATGCTTTGATTTTTAAATAAATATTCAAGTAAAAATCACAAAAGTGATTCTCTGAAAGAAAGGGTTGCAACTGTGTTGCGGAAGTCTCACCCATAACCTTGACCCATGCCTTGACCCTCGCTTGATGGGCCCCTTCTTTCTGCATCTTGTCAGTACACTACTGTCATGTTTCACGAGGACTGAATTCTTTCATCAAAAGCTTAGATGACTTGAACTTCAAATAATTTATTTTCAAATTACTTTTACTGTAATTCTTATTAATTCAAATGGGTTTCTGATTTGATATAAAACTCTGTAAATTCAAGGAACAGTTTAATGAATTGAAAGATAGGATTGAGTCTTTTAAAGGAAATGTACAAAATATGCTGACAATAATTGCTTAGATAGAAATCAAATCTCAATGGCTTTGTTAATGATTGGTCGTGAACACTGTGTTTACATTGACTTGGGGGACGTATGTGGTTAGGATTTTTTTCCCCCTCTGGGTTTCAATGGAATCTTTGTGTTTTCTTTCCCTGAACTCTACTTATTTCTACTGCTAGCTCTCTTAAACACTAGCAGGGATTATGGTGCCTCTATTGGAGATGATTTTATTTGGATAAGGTTAGGGGGTGTTTTTTCCTTAAATGCACATAAAGTCTCAATGGCAGTTAGATAAGGGTGCATTAGATCATCAAAGCAAAGATTTGAACCCAGGAAATAGTCCCTCAGCTTTTACTGTGAGAGCTGTTCCAGCAGACACAATCTGGATTTATTTCATTTATAGAGGTAGCAATAGTGAGTCATTGATATTAAAAATGGAGTTATTAGTGTAATTGATGTTATGTAACTGTCAGGCAGGCTTCTAGTTCTAAGTTGTCCTGACCCAGAGGAAGGCAGTGTAGGATTTCATCTGTCCCTCCCTGAAGAGGCTGTGCCCTGCGAGGGCTGGGTCCCCATTGTTAAATCTTCTGTATCTGCTCCTTAATCATGAGTGGGGGTGAAAGACAGGCTTTACCTGAAGGCTCCAGATTTTGTGTGTCTGTCTCAGACAGCCACAATGCAGATGGCGTTGCTCTCTACTCGGCGGAGCAGGGAGGGGTCGTTTCTCAGGAGCTTTTATGTTATGTTCACATACCAACAGAGTTGTAAAAATGGTATCATCAGAAATGGGAACGGCAGAGAGGGCATGGGACACTTTCAGACATAAATAGAAAACAAGGTTTTTAAAAACATTCAAGGTTTTTGATTCCTTGGAAAATCTAAACTTAGATTCCTCTCCTGGAAGGAAGAAACTCACCATTCCGGAGTCTCTGTGTTGTGTAAGAACTATAGTGCCTTTTAAAAATTACTGACCACATTGATCAGGGCTTTTTTGGATAAGCCATGTTTGGGTTTGACTTTTGCCTATTTAGACGACCCAACTGTGCTGAATTCTTGCTAGTTCAGCCTTCCACACCGCAGAGGAAAGGGAAAAAAGGATTCTGCGACTGAAGGAGTAGGTCAGGGCACTTTATTTGCTTTCTTCTCTGGGCAAACTCTTTCCAGTTAAGAGTCACTGAAGCTCCTGGGTGTCAGAGTTTACATAGTTGCCATAGCATAAACCGAATTCTCTTCTAACTATGACTTGCCCTTTTATTATAGACTTGACTGGTGAGACTTCCCCCGTGTAAATGAAGTGCTTTATTTATTAACAGCCAGGCAACAGGGCCCGGGCTCGGCGCTGGCAAACACCGGTCCTGTGCTGGTAATAAAGGCATTCTCGGGGGGCAGAGCGCTAGCAAGGAGAAGGAAACGGTAGTAAACAAGGTGTTTTACATTCAGGACACTTCCTCTCTCGTCTTGAAGTGTGTAATTGTGTTCTGGATAAATTATGGAGGGGGAAAAAAAAAAAACAACACAAGTTGCTCATAGGGAAATAACCCTCTTTAAAAACAAGTAAATTTTCCGAGGCAGAGCCGGCAAGAACCTTGGCAAGAAATCTGGGTGTTGGCTGCTTCAAAAGTACAAGCTGTATGGGGCTGGAGAAGCTGACAGAAATGGGTTCAAACACCGGCTCGGCCACTGCTTTTCTCTGCTCTGTGTTCTCGGGTAGTTAATCTCTAAAGGACGCTGTGGAAAAACACCAGGGCTGTGAGAGGAAAAGGCACCCCGTGCCCGGCGCTGGACAGCCGCCCTTCCCGCCGCCCACTGCGAGGTGCCATTTCTCCTTTCCCATTTGCCCTTTAAGACTTGCCCCGTGGACCCCGCAGGTGGCCTTATTGTTGAGCTTCTAGTCAATGCTAGTGTGTTGCGTGATGGTATTTCAATAACGGTTGATCACAAAAATGAGGTTTCAGGACAGACGCCATGAGCTAAGCTAAATGAAGATTGAATTAAAGGGGAATTTATGAGCCCACTGCACCCCACCCCTGAGCCCACTAACCGACCTAGCAGAAATGGCCCTTACTGATCAGCAGAATAATTTGTATCTTCTTTTTTTGTTTTTTTTTTAAGGTAATAATCTTTCTCTTTCTTTTAATGAATAGCCTAGCAACTTCTAGTTTATCGTGGAAGACTTGCATGCAGGCATATTTAGGGCAGGTAGAAGGTGTCCAGTGGCTGGTATAAATTAAAATCCAGTTTGGTTCTGCCCCCTAACCCTCACCCACATATACCAATTAGCAGTCAAAAATGTCTACACATCAGACTCTGTTCCACCCTTAAAATAAATTACCTTGCTGTTAACAGCCTTATTGAATGGATACAGTGTTGTACCTCCTTGATTTCTTTTGCTCAGAACATGTGCTATTTCTGCCTTGACAGTGTATCTGCTAATTGAGTTTTAGGAAATTGGAAAGGGTTTTTAAATGGATTACTTAAGAAAGGCACCAAAGTTGCCTGTTTGTATCCCTTCTGCTACACATCAAATTGTGTTTTGTAACAACCTAATTGGCATGATATCTATTTCAAGGGGAAATTTATCAAGTCACAGTGCACTCTTCTGTTTGGAAGAAATATTTGAGGATGTGAGCAGAAATTATTTTTACATAAAGGCTTCAGGCAGTTAAGAGTACTGACATACATATCATATTTTCATCACTGTCATTCACTCCCTTTGCCTCAAATAAATAGGTCATTATTATTCCATCGCAGGCATCTTTTGGCACCTCGAAGTATGGAGCTCTGTTTAATATAACTGCTTTCTAGCTGACCCATATAATTTATTGGTGATTTTTACAGAGTGACATCCGTGGGCCGCCACCATCAGCAAAGGTGCTTTGATATCTTTTAGCAAAATATTTCATTATCACTTACAATTTTTTTTAGCAATAGTAGTGTATCCTTGTTAACACAGGTAGGAATTAGCATTTTCTGAGCCATCATATTTTAGGTTGATCTTTGCAGTTGCAAAAAACCAATACAGCCCCGATGGTGATGCCACCCTGGATGTGCTGGGTGGCCATGTGCTGGGTCCAGCAGCGGCCTGGATTGGCAGGTGGCCACAGTTGTCCCTGAATGATTTTAGGCAATAATGATACATCATTGTGATCTGTTGTTAATAGTACTTAACTGTAAGCAATAAAGGATATTTAGACTTTTTAAAAAACACAATAACCCTCTGATTTTGTTTTTTATTACCTTCACATTTGAACACACAAAGCTGTGTTGGTTCCTCTATTTCCAGCTCCTGTGCAAGTGGTTCACAGCTTTCCGTGAACATAGTGTTCAGAACAAAGTTGTATTCCCAGGAAATGGTAAAATGAAAGGAGGCAGTCAGGTCTGCAGGGGCCGATCTGACACCTGAGCCAGATGTGGTGTTCAGGCCTGTCACTGCAGGGAGTGGTCGGGTCCTGGGCTCTGAGTGTGGAAGGGAAGCTCACTTGTCATCCAACTTGCCTTTCCATTGGTTCCTTTCACACACCGGAGCTTCCTGTTTGTGTTGCTAATAAACTTCCTTGAGCTCCAAGGATATCTCTACCACTCAGTAACCCTTTGATATTCTGGCCCAGTCTCTAAGGCAAGTCTCATGCCTGCAGACAGTTAACAGCATTTGAATTGTGCAGTTTAATTTTTCCTGAATTTTCTCAGTAGACTTGGTTACCTAAGGAAATCAGAGTATTGTCCTTCCTGGACATGTTTTAATGAGGGCCTGAGAAACCACCTTGCTTGATGAGCAGGAAGTCCCCTTTCGTTGTTCTTTTCTTATATCTAGGAAAAACTGCTCCCCTCACTGGGTTCTGATTATGTCACATTTCCTTTCATTTTTTTCCCTGATCACTTTTCTCGTTCTATCATACTGTTCACTCCACTGAGCTTTCCCTGCTGGATCAAAGTAGGGGAAACGCCCTCTTCACTCTGTACGAGTCCTGCATTCTCATGCCTAGGTTGATTTCCTGGAGCAGGGATCTCAGGATTGGGTTTCATTTGGGTCTGCTCCTCACGCACCAAGAAATTTTGTTTATCTGTGGTTCTAATAATTTTTTTTTCTTTATCCTTCTAGTTTCCTCTTTTTAATCCCCTACCAGAGGCTGGTCTATTTCTAGGTGGATTTGGCTTAAAACCATTTCAACACCCCTTGTCGCACTTCCCCACTGTGTCCTGCCAAAAAAAGAATCCTGCAGCAGAAATATGATAGCAGGTGGAAATTCTCCCTGTACTCTAATTGCATCTCTATTTATGCTGTTGCTTTTTTTTTTTTTTTTTGAATAGTACTTATCTTTGACCTTTGTTGCTTAACGTGACAGAGGTTTTTTCAGGAGTGAATCTGTTACCCTGAGTTGCCATATAATTATGTGGAGCGCTTCGGGAACAGGGGCTGTGAACCGCATCGGGGTGGCTGTGTAGATACTCGGATTTGTCACCTGGAGAGGAGATGATGATGATGGTGATGATGATGATGATGATGACGACGATGATGGCAGCTACTATTTACTCAGTTCTTTTTTAAAAATATCTATTTATTTATGGATACAGAACTGGGGTACAGGCCAGAGGTGCAGGGGCAGTGAGAGGATTCACCAGAGACAGAGTAGGGAGCAGAACAGGCTGACTGACAGTACACTGCTGAGGGGAGCAGTGGACGGACCAGGAGAGGTCTGCTGCGCCATGTGGGTCACCTTCGGGGCAGGGATAGAACTCTTGCTGCAGTGGCTTTAGCTTCTCAGTGCTGTGCTTTAACCCGCTGTGCCACCAGGGAGGGCCCCTTTTACTCAGTTTTATGAGACATTGACATAGTGTTAATGTTTTGTATTTGTATTTTATTATCTTAGTCCTTAGTTCTGTGGCTGTCTGTTAATGGCACACCATGTTGCAAATGGGAGACTAACTCGGGGACTTGAAGTCATTTACCTGAGTCATTTACCGTATAGCTGAAACCAGTCTTTCTCTTCCCTTCCTTGATTAGCCATCACACCACCTATGACCTTTCCTAAGTTCATTGTTCTGTGAATGGGGACAAGGTATCAGTTTTCTCCCACATCATTGCAGTTGTTCAAGGACGATGTCCTATATACTTCTAACTCCTGTGACACTCCAGCTGCAGAAATCACCCTTCTACAGTTGCTTCCTCCTTTGTTTTTGAATTGGATTCTTCCCTCCTCTTACCTCTGCTGTGAATCATTTAAGACATTTATGAGGGACCCTGGCCATAGTCCCTGAGCTTAGAAGCAGATCTGGAGATAAGCTTCTCTCTCTCCATGGACTGCAAGCGTCCACTTTTTGGCACATTCCAGATGGCTTGAAGTGGGTGTGAGCAGACAGGCCATGGCTCAGGACAGCCTGGCATTGCGATGAGTCTCGTAGGTGTGAGTTTATGAAGCAGAGTAGCAAACAGAACTGTAAGCCTCCCTAGGATTTTCTTGAGATCTCCCCCAGGGTCAGAGTCAGGCGGATGCTCACTTCCACCGGTGAGTAACTGAGCCGCCTCTGTGTCAGGAGTGTCGGCACCCACTCAGAGACAGGGCTGTTTGCTGAGCCCTCCTGCCTGCTTCTGTTAAGTGGCCCCTTGAGTTCTCTGTGCAGTGACCAAATAGCTTAACTCAAGGGCATGTGAACTGAGGTTGAGTATCTGTGCCCCACCCCCCCCTTCCATGCTGTTCCTCACAGAAACCAGCCTTCTGACCTTTCCCTCCCTCCCCAACACATCTACTCCACTAGAATACCGGAGGCTGGAATGCTGGCCTCCCAGCCTTGAGGAGCATGCCCATTACAGGCTTAGTTGTACTTAGCCCCAGATTTTTCTGAAGTTAGTAATGTCGCTTGGCTGACGATGACGAAGGTACTTGAGCCCTGCCACGTGTGGTTACTGGTGTTCATTCTGACACTCTTGTGGGTTCTCATTTGAATTGATCCCATTAAGCAAATTTTGAATGGTGCAAGATTTCTCTGACCTGTTTTTCTCCTTTTTTTTTTAAGGTGATGGACAGAATTTGTTTACAAAAGACGTGACAGTGATTGAGGGAGAAGTTGCAACCATCAGCTGCCAAGTCAATAAGAGCGACGACTCTGTGATTCAACTGCTGAATCCCAACAGGCAGACCATTTATTTCAGGGACTTCCGGCGTAAGTTTCCTCTTATAGTAGTAGATGGCAACTTTTTTTTTTCCCTCTCCATGTTGTCTTGATAAAGAGATTGCCAAGGTCTCCTTTTTTAAATTTAATGTTAGATGCTTAAAGTTTAGTCAATTCTTCAGAAGGAAGAAGAGACATGCAATCATAATCTTTCCACTTAATAGAAACCTTGAATGGTCTCTTTTAAAAGTAAGGCAGTCTTACTTTGCAATAGGAATTGATTGTAGTAATTCAAGGTGAATTGCAATTGAGTCCCAAATACTTAGCTGACACAAACAACTCAAATGGGGGAAGGCAAGGAAAATAAAACATTCTGAAAGGTAATCTGTTTGGTTTGGAGATTGAAGTTTCCAAGGCAGTCTGTGCCTGCAGAGACCACCGGAGCTCTTGTCACCATCGCCTCTGGCACAGCCGAGTGTGTCCCTCTGCTGAAATCTTTGTGATTGTCACAACAAGCAGTAATCAGAACTTCATTGTCTATCATAGAAATGATGGAAATCGGTGCCTAACCCAAGTAGGTGTCCCTTTCCCGTCTGCTTGTCCCCACTTCCCCAGGGACCTCAGAATACCCATGACCTGTGGAAAGAGAGGAAAACTCCAAGGCATATTTAAGAGGATGAAGCAGGGTCAAAGGGAAGAAGCCAGCTCCTCGTTATCGGAGTGTATTTTTGTCATTATTTACTAGCCTAGCGTGTGTCAAAATAAATGGAAGGACTGCAGTAAATATTTGAAGTCAGCGGAAAGCCCGCAGGCATTACTTTTGGGGTGACTCTAATTTCCTACTTTATGCCTCATCAGTTCCATGCTCTGAGGCCAAGTGTAGCTGGGAATGGCAAGGCCTAGGAAGTCCTCGTCAGGAGCCGTGCGCCACTCCACCTCAACTCGCATCCAGTGCAGAGTTCAACTGGATGTCTTTGCTACAGTTATTTTTCAGTTTTCATTTTGCTTTTGAAATGACTAATAATGACTTTCCGATTTTCTCTGCTAATTTGGAACGACTTTTTTTGAACCTTTGGATTTCAGGAGCAATTTAAAAACCTATATAGGTCTTATTCCCTGAACTTCCTGTGCCCCAAGGGGGTTTGGGACCTGGTTTCATTGTATCTGTCTCTGGCAGAAAATCTGAAAAACAATTTCTGTCCAAGGGCTGACAGCATTTGGACTTGTGACTGTGTGTGTGTGTGTGTGTGTGTGTTTACCCCTGTGTATGACAGGGTGATTTGTCGCCAAGCAGTTACTACAGAGGCCCAAAATTGTACTTGAAGGGTACAAAGAAGTTCCCAACAGGTGCAGAAAGACTTGATCAATCTTTCCTCTCAGAAGCCACCACCTCTCTCATCCCCCGACTTCCCTCCCCTAGATAAGGAAAGTAGAACATTGCGATTCTTCTCATAGCCACTAACTCTGTGTTTCACAGCTTTGAAGGACAGCAGGTTTCAGTTGCTGAATTTTTCTAGCAGCGAACTCAAAGTGTCATTGACAAATGTCTCCATTTCTGATGAAGGAAGATACTTTTGCCAGCTCTACACTGACCCCCCCCAGGAAAGTTACACCACAATCACAGTGCTGGGTAAGAAGTATGCGGGGGCTTGTCCTGGGGGAGGGGCGCCGTGGTATGATTTACTGCTCAAATTTGTTCTAGGACGAATCACCGCCCATCTTGCTAAATTTTAAAAATAGCCTATTTTGCCAAACACTCTAAGGAATGGCAATCAGCAGTCTTTATAGATTCCACCTGTTCTTGGGTTTCAACCCGCAAGCTTCAGAAGCAAAGATCAAGAGAATTTAGAGCCCTCAAATGAATCACTCACCACATGAAATGTCACTCCTCCTAACTACTGGGAGTTTTCCCTTCTGTGCAGGAGAGGGGAGCTCAGCTTTCCACATCTGTACCCTGTGGCAGAGTCTCTGATGAAATCCGCTTAATGATTTTTTCCTTCTGAGTTACATCTCGTTTAATATTGCTGATCTCTCTTTCTTTGGCTCCACTTATCGGCTTGTTTATTGCTTATACTCTCGATTATGCTGCAAAAATCCCATCTCTTGAACACACACTTTGCCACAAATTGCCGCCGTTGGACGTAAGAGAATTAGAGCTGCTTCGAGGTAGAGAAGGCTGATAATAAACAAGACTCTTGACAGGCTGCTGGGTCCACCTCTGGTCAGTTGAGTGTCTTCATTTATGACCGCCAGGTTGTGATTTTCAGCCAGCTCCTCACAGCTAGGTCTGTTTATGGAGTCAGCAGATTAGTCATGTGTTGCAGGTGGCCTAAATTAGCTACCTTTTGGACAAACATACTCCAGGTTTCACTCGTGGATTTGGATTTTTGAACCTGAATTTTCAAGGACGTACACTGTAGCAGCAGGCGAGATCTCTGATTTACACCTTTGGAGAGATAATGAATCAAAGTCTAGTTGAGGCGGCAGACTGCAGCTTTTCAGTGTAATGATATGAAGATTAAAGAGGAAAGATAAATATGAAGGACGTTTTTGCTTGGTGCATGAACATATATGTATTTGTGGATGTACATATCAAGCTGCTGCCTCATTACGCTATTTAAACACAGATGTAAGACAGAAAATATTTTTTTAATTCATTAAAACATGTCCTTAATACTTAGATATATGTTGTTGATAAAGGAAAGTCTGATTGGGCCCTCCCTGGTGGTGCAAGGGATTAAAGCACAGAACTATGAAGGTAGCGGCAGCCACTGCAGCATGAGTTCATTCCCCGGCCAGGGAGGTGACTGACATGGCACAGCCGACCTCTCCTGTCTGTGTTTAATGCTGATCACCTTTAGGTGACGCGTTCATCTCTAACTGCCACTGACCTGACATTACTTACTGGAGTAAGTCCTTAGCTGCATGGACCCCACACTGACCTTTCACCTCCTGGTCCACCACCTTGTCACCTTCCCACAACAGTGATATCGCACCTACACACAGCATTTTGGATTTTCAGAGTGTTTTACTACAAACGCTTTAGTGTGCATATCTTTATTGGACAGAAAAGGAGGGCCATCGCAGAAGGCTGTCATCATGCCTATGTTACAGAGCACACAGTGTGAATCAAGGATCACAGATCTCGCTGTGCTGTCTCACCACCTGTGCATCCTCCAGTCCTGGTGCTTTTCCGTTATACCTTGTATCCTGCTGTTTCAGGATTTTTTTCCTCTGAAGACATGCACCTTTTGTGTTCAGGATTATTTCTGGCCATTGGCAACCAGATACTTCTGGTCAGGTTTCTGATGTCTGGTAGTGTTGTTTCCTGAATCCTTGGAGTGGGCCAGTGTGAATCTACCCAGTGCTTGGCAGTCAGCGTGACAGCCCTAGACTTTTGAGAGGCAATATTCCTATAATCCTTTTGGAGGTCTGATTATTCTAGAAGTAATAGATTCCTGCCTGTATTGTATAGAAGCATTAACTTAAATATACTTGAAAGTCATGCTAGTAGGCACTCTCTTTCTGCAGATATTATGTATTCATTTAATATTCGTTCCATCGAATTTACTCTAGGATTCCTTGACAGAGTAAAATTGTTGTCATCAGTGTTTGAGTCTTTCAGATTCCAGAATTTCACAATTTCCACTGATACTCAGATATTCAAACCTTTTTCCTAGGGTTTAGAGTTTTCCAATACTATAACAAATGAAGAACGATTTATTAGCATTAACTACTTCCTTTCTATCTGCCGTTCTGTGAAAAGAACTTCATTTGTACTTAGACAGCTGTCAAACATCTTGATAGGTTGAAGATGCTCATTTTAGTACATGTGTCTATCAGTTGTTTGAGGCATTCAGTGAAAAATTCAGCATAATGATGAGACATAGAGATGGGTCTTTGTTAGTTACTGTTATATTATCTTACCCATGTATAAGTCGAGGACTCGCCTATAATATTTTTGCATGCATTTGGTCCCTTTTAGGATATTCCTTCCTCCCTCCCTTCCAGTTGTGATGAGTTTTTTTCTTTCTCCGGATCCCAGTGTAGGACTCTCCTTAACACTGCTATTCATGAGCAGAGATGAATGAGGGAACACACTCCTTTAAGATTAATGTAGTTACTGCTAATAGTAGTTAATATTATTACAGCCTTGTCCTTCGAAAATTAGTGTTCACTCTTAAGATTCCAGGAACAGGGGAACCTAATTATTTTAAAGGGTCTAAGCGTAAGGTTTCACGTACTGATCAGCTTTAAGACTCCTCTTTTGTTGTAATTAACATGACTCATCTTGATAGTGCTGATTTTTTTTTTTTAATGTTGTAGGCGTAACATTTATAATTAGCACTCACAGAGTTAAGGTTAGCTAAGAAGAACCTTTACATTTCTTTGCTGTTTTCTAGGATTTCCCTCTGTGATTTTTCAGTCGGGTCTTCATCTGTATACACCTCCTTAGGTATATCTTTGGTTATTTTCATTAATGGCTCAGATAGTTTTCACTAATGTGTCTTATTAGTTGTCATTATTACTATCAGTAATAATGGACCATACAGAAGTGTGTTCTCTGGTTAGTGAAAGTTTTAATTCATTTTTACTTTTAATGGACTTTTATACTTTCTTTACTAATCTCCTTTGTATTAAAGTAGATATGAGGTTAAAGATGAAAAAGGGTAGAATTATTAGACCAAAGTAAACTTGAAGATTTTCTTGCCCTGCCACCCCCTTTTCCAGATAGCCTTAAGTCACCTCCTTTATATTTTTCTAAGCTTTCTCACTTTAAAACAACATCTGAGAGAAGTCAGCTTTATAAGTGATATCAACCATTATGACTCACATTCAGATTTATTTTATATTTGCAAACCAAACAACTCCCACTCTTGACTGCTGCGTCTTCTAATCTTGGCAAAAATCAGAATCACTGTTCACAATCTTGAGAAAACTGTGGACTTGGGGGGAAAAAAACACAACTATTTCTCAGGATGCTCTTCTTGGCAGTAAACAATTCCTTTATGTTTCTACACTGCTCATATTTCCCAGCATCCTGAGGTTTTCTCCGTGGTCACCTTGGCCATAAAGTTAAAGGTGATTATCCCAGGAGTTGGCATTGGTAGAGCAGTCCTTCGCCAAGGTGAGGAAACTTCAGGCGGTGCTACCTGTTCCGATAGCGCGAAGAATGAACACGGACTCTGACAAACCACAGGTCACTCAGATCAGTACCTGTTTGCTGCCAGTCACGCCCTCAGCCCCCAAACCAAAGCTAAGGGACACTGATACATTTCCCCCCCAGCCTTACTTATAGTTACCCCGCTCCCTGTTATTACTTTGTACCAGCAGACATTATCGATAATGCGCAAAGAATACACCCTCGTTGGTGTGACCATCTCATCTCCACCATAACAGTGTGAACAAACACTTCTTCCCCTAAGAAAAGCCACTGAGGAGGAACAGCTGTTGATGGTTAGGAGCAGTCCATGAAGAGAAAGGCAAAGTGTCTTCAGACTCAGCATGAACAAGGAGAGAATGAAGGAGAGAGATCCAGGGCGACATGGAAAACAAATACCTGACAGAGGTTGTGTTGTAGCTAAATGCCATAGAGACTTGGCAGTGATCCATACCTTTTTACTGCTCCTGGGTCTGCTCATGGAGCAGATTCCCAGGGTGCCACAGAATAACCATCAAGGCATTTCCTCAGACTGACCACGCAAGCCGTACTTTGGTCTACTCCACTCCGTAGTAACTTTTTTTTTTTGGTGGGGGGGGGAGGGGTGCTGTGTGTATTCAGTGTCTTTGGCAACCTGCCGTCTTTGTCCTGTCCTGACAGTCTCCATCATTAACTGGAGTTCCCCCATAGCCAATTTGAATACCCTTCAACAGTTCCATTTCTCATGGGGAATCCTTGCCAGTGCAACATCAGAAATTATTTTCATCACTATTTTAATTTTTGCTGGACCTCGAAAGAGATTATTACTTGACCTTCAATCCTACTTTGACTAGGAGGACAAATGTTTCCATTCCACCGCCCCCTTCTGTTTCTCATCACTCACCAGGATCTTACTTTCTTAGGGTCAGACAGTCTTTTCTTCCAACATTTGCTCTCCCAACAGCATGAGTTCAATATTCCTATTCAGTGTTCCTACCACACTCGGAGTCAGTTGTCTGTGTTGCCCTGAAACCTGGCGTCCCCTATCGGCCATCTGGCTGCCATGATGAAAATCTCTAATTTCCCGAGTGTACTCTAGCGCAGATAAACTATCTTCAGGAAGGAGCTCGCCGACGTCGTCCTGTTCACTTTTGTCACTGCCTTTCCGTGTCTCTTCAGATGCTGGCAGAGGTGCAGCCCCACATTGGATGTTAGACTCTCTCTTTAGGCTTATTTTTTCTTAAAGTGTAAGCTAGGGTAGTTCTTTGCCATGTTTAACTACTCACTTGGGCCATATCACTTTAGCAACACATTCAGTTGAGCAGCTGTGGCGTTCGCCTTTGCGTCGGCGAACAAAGCAGCCATCTGCTTTTGCTCCAGTCCAGCCCGCCCCACCCCCAGCTCAGTGGCTTGCTGAGAGACCTATGCAACAAATCATTTTCCTTTTCCATCACTGTCTGTACGAATTTTCAACTGCTCCAATTATGTGTAAAAGTCTTCCTGATGGCAGAATTTTCCCATTGAACTAGAACTAGTTGGAAACCCCAAATATGTGGTTTTAATCCCATAACTTATTGAAGCTGTATCAGAGATTTATTATTCAACTTGATCATCAGAATGGCATGTTGCTAAATATTTAATTTCTTGTTTCTCTTCTGAGTTGAGAAACTTATTAATCATGAGTCTCAGAACTGTCTTTGCTTATTCATGGTGGTCAGGGCGTATATTCTCAGCTTCACTCTGCTGAATTCAGTATTCTTACTGATTTTTATTTCAAGGAGTCTCAGGGTAAGGTTACACCTTCCATGAAATCCCCGTGGTCAGCTCAGTTTCACAAAAGATAACATACTCTCTCTGTCATCATCCTCATCATTTGTAATTTGGCATTTCAGCCCCAAAATACTTTATTCTTACTATCTTATTATATGTATATTTAATATGTTTAGAAAAGGGTGGTTTTAATTCTGGTCTAGAAACTTCCATGCAAGTTCTTGATAATAATTTTCACCATCTTGAGCATCAGAGCTTGCCTGTGGAAAATTGCTGTAAATTAAGTGGCATGTTATTTCATCATCGTATCTAAAGGGTTTTGTTAGTGCACCATCCACAGAGGTCATGAGTCTGTTCTGGATCTCTGGGTCATTTTATATTGAATGGAACTTGTTCTGAGGCTCCATTTTCTGTGTGTGTTTATGGTGAGTGATTCTTTTAAGGGACTCCAAGTTTTTGATCTTTGCTCCTTGACCTTGGAATCTTTCATAGGAAGATTTGAAATCGAAGGGTTGAGTTCAATGAGAAATACTCCTCTCAGTGACTTCCAGAGTATGGACTCTTCTACCCTTGTATTTCCTTTCCGGTCAGTTTTTTAACAGCTGACTGATATCTTAGAGTGTGATACCAGTCATTATATAGAATAACTTTCGGAGAAAAAGTCCAAATTAAGTTATTGTTGCATAATTGACTTGATTCGATGCTGCGTTTGTCTCTTTTGTTCCTTCTGGCGACAGTTTGTTTTCAATCAGCAATGTCCAGTGTTTGTCTCCCTCTTGATAATGCTAGTTTCTTATGACTGGAGAGGCATGTACAGAAAGAAGTAGATCTGTGGTTAAAAGCACACGTGTTTAATTTACAGTGCCACCCCGCAATCTGATGATCGATATCCAGAAAGACACTGCGGTGGAAGGTGAAGAGATCGAGGTCAACTGCACTGCCATGGCCAGCAAGCCAGCCACGACCATCAGGTGGTTCAAAGGGAACAAGGAGCTGAAAGGTAAGATGCAGATCGCCCTGCACAGGAGTCCCCACCGGTCCCCAATTCTACGGGGCATGCCTTTGTAGGTGACTGCTAGACACGCCCCTGAAACAGAAAAATCTGCTTAGACATGATTTATTAAATTATAACCGTCCGAGGGCAGAGCATACCGTTTTATCCTTCTAATTCATGCCCTTTTTCTCTGGTTTGAGGGTTCATGGCTGTTTCTGTGTTGCTGGATTGTCACACAGATGTTCAGGAAGAAACTAGACCTAAAAGCTAGATGTCCTCAGGCCAGGAGGAGCTGCCAGGGGAGTCCC
This sequence comes from Condylura cristata, assembly GCF_000260355.1. Lineage (NCBI taxonomy): Eukaryota > Metazoa > Chordata > Mammalia > Eulipotyphla > Talpidae > Condylura > Condylura cristata. The sequence continues at coordinate 22,246,399 of NW_004567126.1, forward strand.
TGGCTCAGGCTGTCCGTGTGTAGCCTCAGTTCTTCGTGCTTGTAGCCATGACCCATGGTGGCTGAGAACTCCAAATTCTCTTATTGTGTATCGAGGAAATAACAAACCATCTCTGCCTTGCCGAATCGCAGGCATTCTGACTCTGCTGTCTCTACCGTGCGGGCCACTTGTATTGACTGTGCTTTCCTACAAGGACAGTTCTATGTGGACCGAGAATTTTAACTGTGAATTTTAGGGACCACCTTTTCCCGTGAGACCTGTCAGGCAGTTGCTGTTTCACCACCCTGTTTTTCTGCAAAGTTCTGGTTTTGTGGTGCCTACACAAGCAGCTCGTTTAACCCTTCTCCATCATTTCTCCCTCAGTGCTGGGCCCTCCCAGGTTTGATTCCTGGATACCCAAATACGGGCCACCATTAGCTGTTGCATTGGTTAAAACATCAGCCTTTACCCAATGGAACCTTTTTGTCACTTACCCCAAGAGCTCGTGTACAGCAGAGTTCTGACTTCTTCCGTGTTAAGGTTGCCTTGACAGTGGCTCTCTGGACAAAGGCACTGAAGCTGAACTCCTGTGGCCGTTGGACAGAAATGCTAGCGGTGTGCCTCCATTTCCTCTAAAATGGGCGTATTGACCTTCTATGCTCTGTGGTAGTCTTAAGAGATGAAGTAGGGACTGTTGGTAAAGCATATAGCTAGTCCTTGGGCCAAGGTAAGAGTTCTATATGTTTCCGTCGAATGAAGAGAATTCCAGGAAGAACAGAACAAGTCCTTTCAGAAAGGGGGTGTTAAAGCCTATATCTAGAAACACTTAAATCTATATATAACAGCTTAAGTTTCAAAAAGCTTGCTCTGTTTCAGTCTATTTCCTACGTATAGTTTTGGAAGGAAGGAGTTTCTCATTTCCCCTCTCCTTTTCTGTCCAAGTGAATTGAGCCATTAAATGTGTACTGATAAATACAAAACCTTAAAAGAAAGTTCCTGGTGCACCGTGTCCCAGGGAGTGCTGCGTTCGGGAAAGGGGCCGCTTTAGCCTATTCATTCATCCGGAAGCCTCCCCCTCCTCTTCTGGGTGTTCTTGGATGTGTCTCCCATCTGGCCTACAGCCTGTGTCTTACTTGCTCTACCCACTGCCACTGCAGTTTTTTTTGTGGTCTTCCAATATTCTCAGAGTTTAAACATTTCAATCACCATTTCAATTATGTAAATCCATTTACTTTCCCTCTTAATTGTTGCTAATGGGGGTGGGCGAAGGGGGCCATTGACATCTCCTACCGATTGAATGACTTCGGGGTTTTGGATAAGGGCCTGGAATTTCTGCACCACATGGCAGCCTGGTAGACGCTTCCAGTTCAGATGGCTGTAGGGGTGACCGGCCTTTTCCTTTCCTCCTGAATGCCTAGAACAGTCAGGTGGCAAAATGTTTCAGCTTTCAGCTCTCGCTGTGTGGGAGGTTTTAGGGTAGAAGGGCTGTGCATAGTATATTTAAATAAAGATCATATACATTATGTGGGATTGTTTTTAATGTTAAGTACTATCCTGCAAGTAGGAAATTACTAGTTCTTCAAATATCTACCCATAGATTACCCTCATCCCCAGTGATTGCCATCACATTTGTTAAAATAGCAGTGGACTCTCCCTGGTGGCACAATAGGTTAAAGCACCGCATTATCAAGCTCTCCGAAGCCACTGCAGCATGAGTTCGATCCCCAGCCAGGGAGGTGACCCGCATGACACGGCAGCCCTCTCCTGACCCGCCTGCTGAGCCCTTCAGCACTGTACTTTGTCAGTCTGCCTATTCTGTGCCCCACTGTCTCTGGTGAATCCTCTCACCCACCACACCTCTGGTCTGTACCCCAGTTCTGTAAGCATAAATAAATAAATCTTAAAAAAAAAAAAAAGCAGTGCTGAACTTGGTGGAAAAAAATTCACTGGTTACCAGTGAGAACAGGAGTTGGGGGGGGGGGGGCAGAGGGAGAAGGGGAGTAGATGGTCTATTGGCACAATGGTTTGACAGAGCCTGCACTGAGCATGTGCAGGGGTGGAGAAGCAAACATGGAACCAAAATTAACGTATCAAACCATAACTGTTTAATGTAAATAACTAGCATTTTGTTTTACTAGCAGCACTGGGACGGGGGCAGGCATGAAAACTGTGTGAGCAATTCACTCATCGGCCGTTTCTGGCTACACTGTGCCCGCAGGCAAGTCGGAGGTGGAGGAGTGGTCAGACATGTACACTGTGACTAGTCAGCTGATGCTCAAGGTGAACAAGGAAGACGATGGGGTCCCGGTGATCTGCCAGGTGGAGCACCCTGCCGTCACCGGAAACTTGCAGACCCAGCGGTACCTAGAAGTACAGTGTGAGTACCTGTCTGCGTCCATCCCGGAAACTGTAACAGAACACCACACTTTAAGTAGCATATGAGGCAGAAATTTCTTTCTCACAGTTCCGGAGTCTGAAAAGTTGAGGATCCACTTGGTCAGAGCCCAGTGAAGCCCTTCTTGGTTCACAGCCAGTGATGTCCGTCTGTGTCCTGACATGGCAGAAGCAGCGAGAGAGCTCTCTGGAGCGCATTTTAGAGGAGCACACAGGGGGCCCCACCTTCAGAAACGCCGACCCACCTGACACCATCCTCTCAGGGATTAGTGTCTCAAGAAATGGCTTAGGGGGAGACACACCTGTCCAAACCTTAACAGTATTTTATTGAGGGCATATTGTAGCAGTTGCTTAAAAACACTTCCGAAGCCATTTATTGAATACATACGTTTTCTATAATAGAGAATTTTTATCTTGTTGTCTTGGTAGAAAAGTAATCAAAGGATTATTTTCCTGAAACATTGCCATATTACAGAGTGCCAATGAGGATTTTGAAAGTACTGCATTTAACCTAAATGTAAACCTTTAAAATGATTCCAATCTGCTCTCGCTCACAACTTAATTAAATTTGGTGAATATCGACTATAAAGATTTCTGTGCCAATTTCAGAATCTAGGGTAATTTCTCCCATTTTTTTAACCCCATCGTAAGGACTGATTTTTAATCGAAGGGTTTTTATTCCTTTTATTCAGCAGCAGTACTTTGTTTTAAAGTTCACATTCTCTTCCATTTTTGGCTTGAATTATAAGAACGAGTTTGGAAATGGAGCTCTTCAGGCTCAGAGCTACACATATTGTGATTTCCCCATTAAAATTAAGATACTATTGAGTGACGTCTCCTTGCTGTGCCCCATGGACCAATAACTCTCTCAGATTCTCTTCTGGATTCTTCTACTTGGGAGAAAATACCTGTTTTCTCCAGAAACCCCTCCTTGCACCAAGGAAGCTAGCTGCTGACTTTCCACCAACAGGCTTCTCTGAAGCGCCCTAGGGTTGAGTGGGCTGGCATTGAGGGGTTTGATCACAATGGCAACGACTGGGTGTCTGGAAGGTGGAGCGCAGCCTCACTGAACCCTTGGATTTATTTCCATAGGGCTCCTTTAATAGATGAACACAGAGTTGGTGGCTTAAACTAACAAGAAGTAATCGTTTCAGAGTTTGGAAGCCAGTTCTGAAATCAAGGTGTCGGTAGAGCTACCCTCTGCAGAGACTAGGAGAGAGCTTTCCTTGCCCTTTCTGGTTTCTGGAGGCTCCAGACTTCCCTAGGCCTGTACCAAGTCACTCCAATCTCTGCGTCTGTCTTGCCATCACCTTCGCTTCTTTTCTATGTGTCTTTTATCTGGTCATTTGTCATTGGACTGTGGGCGCTCCCATATTATTGAAAATAGTCTCTTTTCAAGACCCTTAATACATCTGCAAAGACCCTTTCCCAAGTCAGGTCACATCCATATGTTCCAGGGGTGTGGAAGTGTATTTGTCTTTGGGGAGACACATTTCACTGCGACCTTTTGGTGTTTGTTTAAATTGCCAGAGCAAAATAGGGGGTAAGATAAGTTGCTTTTGATGGCTCCCAGGAATTTAGCAACAATCAAGTGTAGAAAGTGGGTTTTAAGAGACCATCACATCCCACCCCTCCCTTTACTGTGTGAGCTGGGCTCAATTTAACATTACATAATGCAGGTTTTTCTTGTTAATTCATTTCCCCTACTTCATTATGTAGCTTCATTATGGGCATCATGCTTATAATTTTCATATCACTAAAACTATTGTGGTGTAATGTCCCTATAATGGGAAAACAGAAATGATCAGATATTATCTAAATTGGCAGATAGTAGATTTCTTGTGACTTGGTTAATATGTAATTCATTTAAGCAAACTTAATATCCATTAACTTCCCTTGTAGGGGCCCATTAGCTTTAATAATACATTAGCTCCTTTGTGAGACCTGAGTAGATATTCACCCATTTCCCACCCCTAAACTTTTTTAGTAGTTTCCTAGAGTAGCTTCTAAATAGAATAAAACCTCACCCACCTACAAAATTCCATTTGCTCCCAAATGCAAACTCCTGCAGGCACTATCCCTCCTACCCTTCCTCCAGCCCCATGCCTGAGTTTATTTGACATCAGTCTAGGGATGTCCTGCTAATGCTTAACTCCAGGCAGCTGACTCCGAAAAATGAAGATTCGTCTACTGATCATTTTAAACTCCAACATGACACCTTTTTTATGGGAGGCTATTCTTTTATTCTTTTATTTGACATAAGCCACACATTTTATCCTTGATACTCCTGTTCTTGGAATGGATGAAAGGAAAGAACTCTTTTTGTAGAAAAGGTTGAGAATCACAAAGTGTTGTGTTCGTCCAAATGGGAATTTAGAGTCTGGTTTGGCACCATAACGAAGGTACTGTTTGCTCAGTGAGTCACCTGCTAGTTCGCTACCTTCCCTTCCTTGAGCACCACCAAGAACTTGGCGAGTCAGCCAGGAATTCCTTCTTCAAACATGACTGGAATCCTCTCCATCATTTCCTGCCACCTTTATCCTCCTTGAATACCAGCAGCCCTCTGTCTAGTGCCTCATGCCTCAGAGGCTGAAGACCCTCAGTCACAGAGTGCTACAGATTAATTTGTCTCCAGCCAAAAGTGTTGGTGGTGGTTCAGCCTGTCCCCCCACCGCACTCCCAGAAGTCCTTTCTCTGCCTCTCTCAAAGCACCTGAGCTGATGGTCTTCAGAAAAGAGATACTTGAATGTATGAGATGCAGTAGCCAGTCTTCATGGGGGTAGAGCTCTAGGATACCCTGTGAGAGGTAGCATTAGCCCCTTATTATTTAACTGGTTCAAACTCTGGTAGTCAGTATTTATTTCTTAGCCTTCTTGAAAGAGTCTTTAAGACTCTTTCTCTAGCTCTAGACCTGGGAAAGACAAACAAAATCGCATTTCTCCCCCCTTTGCCTGCAATTTAAGGAGACCATTTTCCCTACAGCATTTTCCTAACTTGTGTTATTTGAGGGTCATAGTCCCCCATGTTTTACCACATCTACAGGTCATCTGTATTCTTACCTCATTGAGAATTGTCCTTTGTGTCGATTTATTGCTTTTACCTAGCCTAGACCTATGGAAAATATTCTGTAGAATTAATTTCACTTGCTATGTCTATTGTATCTAATGAACACTGCAATACATATACAGCTGTTATTTTTCATGTCCTTTGTCCCCTCAAAAGATTTCTTAGACTCTTCGTGATCCACATAGCTTATCACCAGGGAATCCTAAACTCAACCAAGGAGCTTAGATGAAGAATTGCTCTACTCTGCTTCAATAAACCTACCTTAGAGGCAAATCTAACCTGATGGGTTTAGTATTAAGTATACTCACTTGCTCCAACCCTGACCTGTTGTGTGCCATGAGGCTTATGGAAGCCTCTCTCTACCTTCTCTGAGACAAATGGATATTAATCAGGATATGAAGTGAGTTAAATGAGAGATAATGGATCGGAATTTCATAGAAGCTCTGTCTTCTTAAAAAGCAGTATTTTTAGAAAAGGAAATGAAAACTACACCTTAAGCCATTAAATATCATACTTTACAAGGATGACCGGAACAAGGAAGAGGTATAGCCTGAAATGGAGCACAGCCACTTGGCTTGCAAGACAAGGCTTAAGCTACCACTCAGAATTGCTTTTGTCTTGTGGACTTAAGTCCTAATTAACTGAACACGGAATTTTGCAGTGTTTGTTAGTACCCTTATTTGTGGTACGAAGAGAAATTGTTACAACCAATTATGTGAAAAATCAGCCAGATGTGGATGCTGTCATACTTTTAATAATCCTTAAGGTTTTTTGTTGTTGTTGTTTGTTTGTTTGTTTTGGTGAGTACAGATATTAATTGTGTAGTACGCATTGAAGTGATTAACTTCAATGTAATTTATCATCTGGAGATTTCTGAACATAAATAAATGAGTTGTTTTGTTCAGCAAGGTGTTGACCCCTTCAGAATTAGTGAATTAAAGCCCCCCTTTTTTGCCATAAATATGAAAGGGACCACAATCAGCCAAGTGTTCAGTTATTTGATTTTCTGGGGCATTAGCCGCTCTTGTTTGTGACATTTCCCTGTTGGGTGCTCGTTTGCAAGCTCATTAATAAGGTTTTCTCATAGGAACGTTGCTGGGAACGGAGAACATGCAGTCGGCTCTTGGTTTTCTAGCTTTCATTCTGGTACTCAGCAAGAATACAGCAGCCACATGCAGTTAAATGTTTAAAACAGAAAATAATTATACTCGCGAGCTGCCATTCAAAGCTCTCTTTCCTTAGATGTTAGGCAGCGAACAGTTTTGCTTTTTCATGTTCTGAGCTATGTGACCCCAAATTCTTTCCCGTGCATTTTTCTCCTGCAAATATCCATGAGTTGCCCAAATTTTCAACGTGGTTGATTATAGTAGAAGGTGATACAATTGGCGCGTGGTTAGTGGCGCTTCAGATCTAAGGGAACATACTCTTGTCAAATAAAAGCCTGTTTAAATGAGAACAGTTCACTGTCTGAGCATTAAAAGGAAACTGTCTAAATAGCATCAAGGTGGCAACACGTAGCGACATAAGCTGGGAATTCAAAGAAAAGCTGCGACCCTCAGTGTGGAATTCAGATTGCTGTGCAGAGGGAGAGCCTTCCTCTGGACTGAGGTGAATCTGAAGCTCCAGAATTACTGCTGTGTGTCTTTTACTTTCCCCCATCACAGCCTGGCTCTTTAAAATGTGTTGCAAAAGTCCTTATTTTGTGAGGGCTTGCTGTGTGTGCATACTGATAAAAAAAAAAAAAAAAGGTAGTGGGGAGGGGAGAAATTTAAGAGATGAGTTTTGAAAGAGAATGAAAACAAAGACTCTAGAGGAAGGTGTTTAAATGCTTTCCCTGCTCTGATTATCATCTGACAGTTAATCATGAATGGGGCATCATTGTCAAAATGAGTTTTATTGACTTGATAGAGCCAGGTATTTTGTAAATCCATACTCCCTTTCACCTGAGGTCCAGAAAGGGCAGGCCCTTTTTTGTTTTATTCCCTCAATGGGGGAAAATTGGTTATTGAGGAGATGATCAAAACCTGTTCTTCATCTGTGCCAAAATAAATGTTTCTCTGGTATCGATAGTGCCCTGCAGTGAAGGAGGGAGAAAAACCTGGAAATTGGAAAATCTCTCCTGTGTGGATTGGAGGGTAAGACATGCATTTCCCCACCCCCCCCAGCAGCTCCCATCACTGCTGTTCCCGAGGCCACATTCTTCAAAGCATAATAACCCACGTCTTCAGACTTGCCTGTTTCTCGAGTCTTGTTTTAACAGAATATGCTCTTCCTCCCACTCTCCTCTCTCTTTTTTTTTTATGAATTGAGTTTCAAGGAAGTTATTTCTGTATTTACCCTTCCTCATGAGAAATAAGCAAGGTGTGGAGGCCCCCTGGACCCCCTGATTGAAGCTCATACTTTAACGTGCTGTCTCTTGTGTGACACCGAACTGCGGCCGCCTGGCCTGCGTCCCTGAGATGATTAGCTCTGTGGGTGCTCGGGCAGTGGCCAAGGGCGGGAGGCCGAGGGACCCTATTCAAAGTATCGCCAGCAAATGGGAGCCAAGTGCTTTATGGGCAAGACTTGACTGACCCTTAAGGTGGTCACATGGCATCTGAGGCTCCCTCTCAGCCCCCAGAGAGAAGCCTCTTAAGGACCTTCCCACACCTGGCCACCTGACGAGATGTATTTGGCACAGACCTGTCTCGGAGGCTGTGGGCAGGGCCTCTCCTGTGCCCGCTTCACTTAATGGTTTTTAAGTCGAGGTCAAACCTGATTCTGTGGAAGGTTAAATGGTTGTGAAGCTGGCATCGACAAATAGAAAAAAGAAAGGTCAAACACCAACCTTTATAGAATACCACCTTGGAGAGGCACCAGACATGTGAAACAAATAAATATGTAATGAAACAGAGCTATGTAACCCAGAACACTTAGACTGCACCAAAACTGTTGCCATCTTTCAACAAAGAGCCCATAGACTGAGCTTGCTGAGGTACCTGGTAATGACCTAACTCAGCAAGAAACCTGAAGCAGAGCCAGCATGCTCCGGAGCTGGAAGTGAAACTTGAGAACCAGCCCCAGGCAGCCCCAGCCCAAATCTTTCCCTTTGCTGTGCTTCTGATGTTCTCTGAGAAAACCTGTCCCCCGGTCCTGTGGGTGGAGCAGGCCTTCCCTGAGTTCCGTGTTGCTGGGGGGAATCCATCTATGTGCAAATCACCACTTGATGATTTTGATGTGCCTAGTTTATCTTTGACAAGGATAAGATGGATTCGTGGCCTGATTTTATTTTATACTCAGTAACAGAGCTGTGAGTAGAAGTCCGTGCCCCTATATTTCTGCACTTTCTTGCATGCATTCATTCATGCATTCATGCATGCACTAACTATAACTTGAATGCCTCCTGCATGCCGGCCACTGGCTTGCTGTTCTAGGCACCCAGGATAGAAAAATACAGAACTTGTCTTGCTGCAGAGCTAATGTTCTTGCGCAGAAAATCGCTAAATGGATTTTCTTGCCCAGAGTTCCTTTCAAAATTTGAAAAATTCTCCAAGGTCTGGAGGGATACTCTGTGAGTAAAGGTGCACCCCACTTCAGAAGTACTAGAAAGGTAACTTTCTGCTGCCATCCCATGGAGTAAAATTGGCTTCTGTTGGGTCAGCGGTAATTTCTGTATTCAGAGAATACTGGCACGTTCCAACAGGAGGAAATCACATTCTGTGGTCAGGTGGCCCCTCCAGCTTTGACTCCTCCTGCTCATCATCATGTTCAGCCCTCCTCTAGAAGTGCAGGTTAAGTGATGGGACTCACACAACAGATGTGACAGCATGAGGTCCCTCACCCTGCAAACAGACAACATAAAGGCAGCAGAAATCATCCACGAATGTATTATGATAGAACGCCACTGTATTGCAAGATGTTCCTGTTAAGTCCCCAAGAGCTGTCTGTGCTTCTCTCGCCAGGCCTGGCCACCTAGTGTTGCTAGGCATTGCCTCCATGGTGCAACACTGTCCTCCCCCAACCATTTAGGGCAGGCATGTGGTGGGGGTGGATTCTTGCTTTGAGCTTAAACCATCCCTAATACTCACCGTATCTCAGGTTAATCTTTGCTTTGTGTGCACCTCCAAACGGGCGTAATCCTCTGACTGACAGTCTTCAGTCGCTGCTGCCGCACCAGCATGCACAGACCCAAGCCCAGTCCTGGCCATCTGACACAGCCGGACCCCTGAGTTCTCCCAGCTCTGACATGGGGTCGTGTGGCCCACAGGCCTGCAGCCTCAGCCTAGCCGCTGTTACACTGTCGGATGAAATCTAAATTAGAAGCATAAGAGCCCGGGTCCCAAATGCTGTTCAGGGACAGATTGGCCACCCAGCCCTCCTGCTTGCAGCCGGTGTATCAAACAACAACTGATGCCCATATTCCCTGATTTAAAATCCTCACGGAGACCATCAAGAGCTCCTGGGCTGGTAGGAGTCCTGCGGGCGTATCAGCCTCCTTCCTGACTGCCTGTGCTCTGCTACACAGGGAGGGTGGCATCCTAGGCAAACAGAAACCTGCAGAGTATCTTTTCTTAATAAAAAAGGTTTAAGATACATGTTGTGGTTTAGAGAGGAGACTGTGGCTTTTTATTTACATAGGAACGTGCAGGTTACAGAGTCTTGAGTCTCCCGAGTAGATCATCGAATGTGGTGCAAGGTCAGACTGGCATGAAATCAATTGTAATCTGCCAGCAAGCCATTCCGCCATTCCAACCTCATTTTTTATATGTGTGTGTGTGTACACACACACACACAATATATATATAATATATACACACACGCATATAGACATATATACACACATACACACACATGTATGTGTATATGTGTGTATATACACACACACAAACACACATATATAAAGTGCATTTGAAGAAAGTCTCATCCAGTCAGAATGTCTGCCTCATATTATTTTTTTAATCGTTGCTACTGCAGTGTGACCAAAAACCTCCTAGTAGTTAACCCTCTGTGCAACTTTGACTAATGAATGAGTTTTGTCTGTTGATAGCAGTCTTGCTAGTTGTCTTTTATGGGACTATAAACGTCGCCGTGTATTACGAAAACCTCAGGCTCCCTCGACTTAATTGATTGACTGTTGGCAATGCCATCTCTATAACCGTAATGTGCCATAATTGCTCGGTCCTAACCGTTTTTCTTATTTTTATCCAGTGGTTCCATTTTATAATGACATTAAGCCATACATTTCTGGACAGTTATTGCATTGGGTGGGAAGTGTCATCTGGCTTTTAGCCTTGCGCCTCACGACACCAACCGAGGCATAAAGTGATCACCCAGAAAATGTACTGGGCCTTACCTCATTACTTACAAATAAATCTTGGAGTCTGGTTCTGTTTCAGGAAAGATTTGGTGAGTTATAATGTTTGATTTATGAACATAATTAAAATATAAATGATGAGCTCTGGGCTATTCAATCAGCCATCTGGATTGTTCAGTATTTTGACATATTCAGGATCTTCCTGGGAAAACTTAACATCCCTGAATTCTAGAGAAGCCAAGCGACATTGCAGGGTTTCTATTCCACCCGTTGAGAATGCTCGTGTTCTTCTTCCAGGGCAAAGAAGGGGGGTAGAATTTGTTTTTAAGTTTTCTTTACCTCTAGGAGGAAATTGGCACACAGACCCTCTGTTGGTTCCTAGGCTGGCAGGGGCTGAGCTGCCCACAATCACATAGTAAGTACATAAACATCGCAGATGCCCACAGAGGAGGACATTTTTCTCTATAATACAAGCAAATTTAATGTTTACCTTTTGAGTCAGCATTAGGGTACCTGTGGTAGCTGTCCCCATAAGTAAATGTTTCTTCAGAAAGCTTAAGAGTAAATTGGGAAAATCAGTTATCCAAATTGAATGTGTATTTTCTTTGGCTTAGTGTGTATTTTTTTTTTTAACCTAAGTTCCAGGTATAGCAAGTCCTTAGCTTGTTCTTCCTAATTTATGTGAGTAATTGACAGCTGTAAATAGCCGTTAGGAACATAAAGAAGCCTTTAAAACAAGCTCACTGGGACTGAAAAGGCAGGGTGGATAGATTTTCAGCATTTTCTTTATTATTAATGGAAGTTGAGCCTATAAAACCCTCAGTGCACCATACAGAAAAATAGTCCTTCTCCTCTGCTTGTAAATTACACAAAGGTAAAAAAAACTTCCACCAAGGCCAGCAATTCTGCTTCTCCTTAGTTAATGGGTTGAAGTCAGCAGTGCATGCAAAATGTAGCCTTTCGGTGGATCAGAGATTAACCTATAAGCAAATGTTACATTTCAGCCCAAATTCTGGGTTTTAAATTTAGCTTCCCCCAAGATGAATCAGTGGTAAGAAGGACTGAGATTCCCTAACCAGGAACACCAAAAGCGCTGCTGTTTCTGAGTATGAACTATTTAACAGAGCAGATCTTTGAGTGTCTGTGATTTCAGTGGCATAAGCTCCTGTTATTATTTTTGTGCCTTTTTAAAAATAAACTTCACCGGGCCCTCCCTGGTGGTGCAGCGGGTTAAAGCACAGCACTGAGAAGCTAAAGTCACTTCAGCATGAGTTCGATCCCCATCCCCGGAGGTGACCATATGGCACAGCAGACCTCTCCTGACCTGCCCGCTGCTCCCCTCAGTAGTGTACTTTACCTGTCTGCCTGTTCTGCTCCCCACTCTGTCTCTGGTGAATCCTGTCACCACCCCTGCACCTCTGGCCTGTACCCCAGTTCTGTATGCATAAATAAATTTTTAAAAAATAATAAAAAATAAACTTCACCAACTAGCCAGGTGTGTGTGTGTGTGTGTGTGTGTGTGTGTGTGTGTGTGTGTGAGAGTGACCACCCAGGTCACCCAGTTAGCCTACAGTGGTCTAGAGTTTTCCAAGGAGGATGCCCAGGAGAGAAGCTCCTGTGTCCACCCGGCAGCCCATGCTCATTCGAGGTCATCAGTTTGCCCTTCATGAGCACACCCACCTCTTTTCAGACTATCCTCCCAACCTAGTTATCAGTGTCTGGAAACCTCTACACCATTCGTGCTTAAAACATTTCCTTTGCCAACAAGTCCAGAAATAGAAGTGTGTTACTCGCAAGGGTCAGCTGGAGCTTGCCGGGCTATTAACTTATGGTCTCTGGCAAGTGACTTCACTGCCCAGATAGCATTCCTGATAGTCAGTGCGCACTGCATGCTGGTACGCAGGGAGGAGCCCTTAAAAGGCCACATGGCTCTCAGAGGCATATGAGATAGATCTGTGATGGGAGCAAGATGATAAAAATGTGTCTGGAAAGCAGCCATCCCTGGAGAGGGCTCCCTAACGCAGCTTACTTAGCTGTGCACAGGTGGAGACCGGCCGGGCTGCCATATTTCTGTTGTCACCCTGAGCCCGTAGATGCATGTCAGTGAGCCAGCCAGAGCCTGTTGCTTAGGCCGTGTGCATGTCCGGAAAAGTGAAGTATGGAAATTGTTTTGACCTTTCAGCCAACCGATGTCTTGCCCTGTCACACTTACTACTCTTGGGCATATGGCCAAAAATACACATGAAGAGAGACATAGATTTAAATGGGAAAAAAAAAATCAAAAAAAATTTAGGGATTAATAGTTTGTTAGTTCAAACTATTCTTTTTTTTTTTTTTTTGTAAATGTGTATGTCTTTGTATCTAAATTCATGCCCGCCTTCTCCACGTCCCCACTCCCGGCAATCCTCATCATTCATCTCCTACCTATCCCCCCTACAAATGCTGAAATACAGTTTTGAAGTAGCTCTTGGAAATAGGACTATCCCTCCTCACTGAGCTAAGCACTTCATCGCGTTAGGAAGCTTGGGAATCTTCGTTGTCTTTAATTACGGATTGGTCATGGGAAATGTGGTTTTTATCCAGAAATCCCTCCCAACGTTTGTTGGTGAGCAGCCTCTGATTGGGGCTCTCTCTATGACCTGGGGCGAGCTATTCCATTCTCTGTCAAGTGTCCCCTTCCCAAAACTGGGCTGGCCCCAGCACCCCAGATGACGCCTGCCCCCATCCATCCTTCCTTCCTGTATGTTTACGCTGAGACGTCACAGTTGCCTTAGGGGACACCCGGACCTCCTAATTCTTCTTCAAGCCATTCAGGCAGAATTCCGAAGTTTTGCTTTCCTCATTTGAAAACAAGCGTCTGGGAGCAGGAAACTTATTAATATGCAGTGTCACAGCAAATTGTCACATAGGAATATGTGATATATGATAAAATGTATCAATTCTGAGCACCCCAAATCTCTGTGGCTTCACCTCAGCATGAAGGCAAATGAGTTTCCTTTAGCTTGAGTGAGTTTGGAGATAAACTTCAATGTAACGAAATGTATTTCACAGGAAATGTTTGATGTGGCACAGTGGCTTATGAATTTCTTATCTATTCACAATTCACTCCTTAGAGTTATTAGTCAATTTAATTTGAGCAAATGCCAGGATTACTAACTAATTAGAAGGATGTTAGTGGCGGCTTGAGGACGGGAGAGGCGGTGGTGGTGGTGTGGGGTTTGTGGTCGCGTGCTGGTCTGATGTTGCTTGATGATCCCATTTGCTAAACATTATACTTTGTGTTGTCGTCACACAGATAAGCCTCAAGTGCATATTCAGATGACTTATCCTGTACAAGGCCTAACCCGGGAAGGGGACGCGCTTGAGTTAACATGTGAAGCCATCGGGAAGCCCCAGTAAGTGCTGAAGGCCGAGTTGGCAAAGGGTCACAAACAGTAAATGTCACAACACAGAGATGTGCATTCACCACGCACTGGCCTGTCACCTGTCTCCTGCTGTACGGGGTGGAGGATTTTTTCAGGAAAGAAAAGAATGCCGTGAGAAGGGGAATAAATATCTGTGGTTCTTAATGGCCAGGAGTGGGAGAAAAATGAAATGCCAGCTAAGATTGAAATCTCAGCTAATTCTATTTTATTATCATCAGCATGATTGTCAGAACTATTTTCTTTCTCTCACACACAAAATAATCCTAATAAACTTTTAGTGTGCCCACAATCTAGTGATGTCTGCTACCTTCGTGTTAATGTCTGGCTGCTGGGAAGGAGGTTTGCAGGCTTCAGTGGAGCTGCCGTCTTCAGGCCCAGCTACAGGCAAATGAATAGACCCGCCTTTAATTTTGCTTCCCCTTCCTTCAAAGAAAAGTGTCAGTCTTGACTCCTGGAAACATTCCTGTTAGTAAGGAATGCTTGAGAAACTTCTCAAGGAATGTATGTTTTATTCTCAACAAACATTTTGTTTATACACACACGCGCGCACGCACATATACACAGATTGCGTAAGAGAATTGCATAAGAGAAGAAAACCAACTTACATTTTTATTGCACTGAAGTGCATGAAAAGGCTACCTACCCCACTTGCCCCTGCTAAGGGAATGATAGTGAATTGGAGAAACTACATGTATCATAAATACCACAAAATAGCTACGTGGTGGCAGGGCGTTGATAGCACTCAGCTTCATTAGGAGAGCAGAGGGAGTCTTCCGTCTTTCTAATGGAGTGAAGATGGTAACTGTTTCTGGAGAAAACAACCCATGAAGTTCCAGAATGGAGCGAGGTCACTGTTGGGAGCTCCCGCTCCCACCTTGGAGCAGCGTGAGCTCCCTCTACTGTTCCCGTGCTGTTTTTTCCCCTCCCCAAGTTTTGCTGGCCAGCATCAAAAGCACAGCTTCCCTGGAAGGCGCTCAGAGCATCTTCCGCAGACTGCCCAGAATCTCTGGAAAGAAGCCTGCCACGCAGCCGGGCGGTGGCCTCTCGGGTGAGGGCAGACAGGCGGGAGCCTGGCCGCAGCTGTGGGATGGCTCTCAGCCCTCCCCTGTCGTACTCACCTGTCCGTGGGCTCGAACACACCCCTTGCGTTTTAGAGATGACCTTTTGGAAGTAGGGGTGGCCTTGGTGGGCGCAGCTGGCCCCACAGCCCCCCGGTTCAAGCGCTTCAGTCTTCCCTTCAGCCGCTTTTCCCTCCTTTGAACACTGCAGACGGCCCAGAGCTTGCTTTCGTAAGCCGTTTGACTTATTCTCTAGTTAGCGGCTTACCTCACCTCCAAAACAATCTAATGGAGGGGGAAAAAAAGATTTTTACAAGCCTCTTGCCACTTGCAATACCTATATTCAGCCGCATTAACCACATTTACAGTATATGGCTTGCTAACCTATATTTTGTTTCTGTGTTTTTCCCCCTGAAGAAGGTACTGTGTTCAATTGAATGTGCCGCGGGGACAGTAAATTACATGTTTCCTTCAGGACATTTATGCCAGAGAGGGTATTTGTTTGTTCCTCTCAAATAGGAGCGGGTATATATGGCTGTGTGAGCAGACGCCCGTTACGCCGCCGCTATCCCTTCCAGCATATTACCTATTTATTTTCTCAAGAAATTGCATACAATAAAAATGGTAATTTAACTTGCCATTAAATGTTGTGAATATTCTCAGCGCTTACCCCCACTGACTGTTTCAGCTGTCAAGCAGCAGGACATTCGGTCTGATTGCCAGGCAGACCCATTTGCCACTGCCTGCAAGGAGGACATATGCGGTCCTAATTTTTAAATAATTTACTGGGTTGTGATGACAAACCCATGTGTAATTAAAGAAAAATTGTAACTTCACATCCCATTTGAAAATTGTAATGCCGCTTGACAGGGCTCACTTGAGTGTCAGCTCACCCTCAGGCCTGGGGCTTCTGACATCTCGCTGCCCCTAGCCGCAGCGATGGGAACTGGGGGAAACGGCTTCCCTGGCCCTTCACTCGAACATGCAAGTTTTCAGGCGCATCCTGGATGTGCCTCCAGCCCACAGGAGGTGGAGGGAGCAGCCGTCTTGCGAATGTTTTAGACTCAGTGACTTGGGAAGAAGTTGTGAAGAATGTGTGAGCACATGTGTGCACATGCATGTGTGTGAGCACACGTGTGCACATGCGTGTGTGTTTGGCTCTGGAGTCTCTCGTGAAGTTCGTTTTTTCCTGGTGGATACACATGTGGAGCTGAAACCTCTAAAACAAACTTGTCACTGATGAGCAAGTGCCACAGGACCCTGGCAGGTGGGGATGCTCCCCAGTCACAAACCTGGGAGCCCGCAGGTACACGCAGCAGGAGGCACGCAGAGGGCGGCTCTTCAAGAGATGTTTTTCCAAAGGGCTCCAAAGAGCTGGTAGATTTGGCAGAGGGGGGCAGCTGGGGGTGGCCTGGCTCCTTTATTAGGGGTAGGGGAGTCAGGTCATTAGTCAGAGTTAAGGGGAGATGAGGTGGTCGCATCTGTCAGGAATGAGAAGAGGCTTTTTTTTTTTTTTTTCAAACTAAAGAGGCCAAAAGAAACACTGTTCAGCTGTAAAGGTCCATCCCCTTCTATAAAACTCCAAATGCATTTAAATATCACAAGTGGCATCTAAGCAAGTGTCTTGGTGGGTTAGTAACCATCAGATGAATGCTTGTATCACTAGCCAAGAGTTTGATTTTTTCCTCTAATTAATGAGATGATTAACAATGGGTGAGCTCTGTCCTGTCTGAATTGGTGTGAAACCACTCAGCAGGGCATCAAAATAGGGCATATGGGTTTATTTGCTGATTTGTTGAAGATGAATTGGAAGTAATGAGACTCCTGCTTGTGGTCTGTTGAAAGTTTCTCAACACCTGATAATGTTTTTTGTTGGTTTCTTTAAAAAAAAAAAATGATACTCCAAATAGATTTTATGGAGACTTCACGGTGGTAATCCTGTGACTTTAAGTATCTCCAATAGGTCCTTTTTCATGGTGTCACCCTGCATGTGGTGCATTTAATGCATGGGTGAGATGTGTAATGCAGACATCTTGGGAGGAAGTAACGCAACCTGTCTTTCTCCCCTTTCTCTTGCAGGCCTGTGATGGTAACTTGGGTGAGAGTCGATGATGAAATGCCTCAGCATGCTGTACTGTCCGGGCCCAATCTGTTCATCAATAACCTGAACAAAACAGATAATGGTACATACCGCTGTGAAGCTTCAAACATAGTGGGGAAAGCCCACTCGGATTATATGCTGTATGTATACGGTACGTGAGAAGACAAAACCCTCTCCCGCTAGATGCATTTACTTGTAGCTGCCGCTCTTTGGTCAAGTTGAAAACCAAGCACCAGTTTGTTTCCTTCCAGAACTTAAAGACGCCTGGCCTGAGGGGGACCCCAGCGTCTCCACCTGAGGGGGCAGCGACTTTTCTTGTCTCCCTCTCATCATGGGGATTTCCCACTAGATCACAGTCTCTGGTCATGCTGAGTAGGAGAGCAGTGTCCTCAGGCACGAGCTATGGAGATTATGTTGGAAATAATGACTGTGAAATTCAACCTTACCAATTAATGGCTTTTCAGCTCAGAAAGCTTATTCCCAGTGGTATTTTCCAGTGATACCTGGGTTAGGCTTTCTTCTGCTGTGATGAGCAGAAATATTCTATTTTCAGCATGAAGCTGTTGCCTTCCAGAAGATGTGGCAAGCCAGTAAATACTTGGAAAAAAAGATAAGGTCCTTGAGAGTTACATAACCTATCTGTAACTACTGCTTTAGACAAAGCTGGTTTTTCTTTTGTTTGTTTACTTAACATCTTTCTTACAGGATAATGGAAGCATGCTTACCATGAGTTTCAATCGCTATCAAATGTTTATTGAGCATCTACTATAGCAAAACATCTTAAATGTCTCTCCCATTTAAATCTTACTGTCAATTTTGAATACGGTGAGTAGCCTCTGTTTAGGTAAGGAGGCCCTACATGCCTCTAGTCCGCAATGACAAATTGGTTCTTTTCTGTCCAGTTGAAATCTCTTGCTTATTTTTCTGCCAGGAAGCATAGTTCTGAGCTAACCTGATACAGAATGAATAACCATAGACTTGAAAATGCCAGTGTATTATAAGTGTAGGAATATGAGTACATTTCTTTCTTCATATTAAGCAGTATAGCTAATCCAACTATAAATGTATGTGAATACATACATATACACACATGTGAGGTGTTTCTACTCTAAGGTCTTTAGAACCTAGTCACTTTCTTTATGAAGAAAATAAGAGTAGCAGTCTTTCTGATGACATGCTTTATCCCATAACAACGTGAAGGTGAAGTGAAAATAGGGTCCTTCGCCTGTACCTCTAAGGTTTAGGTTACACTAATTGTTCCTCAGCAAAATTCAAGGAGTGTATCTTATCATCTTACTTGTAGGCTTCCGAGATATGTTTACATTACACTCCCATGATGTCTGTGGTTTACATATAACAAACACCATTGGTTCTCCCCAGTAGTTAAGGAGACAGAGGTGAGAATGGCTCACCTATGGGGAGGAGGGAGTTTGACCCCATTTCCAGTGGGTATCCTTAGGGCCCCCACTACTCCTGGGCCATTCCATCTGGTGGTGTGAGGGGTGGAGGCAAAGTCCCTTCCTTTGGCTTCTACATTCTTCCCTTTGGCTCTCTTTAGGGGACGGGGACTCACCCTCATAGATGCCCCTCCCTGCATTGCTCTGACCCAGGTTTACAGACTTTCATCCAGCATTTTTTACAAACTATGAACTTTAAAAAAGAAGTAACCAATGTCCACCGTTCCACTACATGATCCCTTGATTCAGAAGATTAAGTAATCTAGAAACACAGTTTTGACATATCCTACATCTCAAAATGAGAAACATTGTAGGTTTACAGACAGACACAGTGAAAACATTTAAGACTGGAGCTGATGGCTGGCATGCACCAAGTTTCACTGTGTGCCATGCTCTAGCATGACTGTTTTTCATGCATGATCTCTCATCTCTACGATAACACCATGAGGCAAGCAATATCATCATCCCATTTTACAGCTCAAAAAGGTCCCATACCTTTCCACGTTCGTCGGGTCACTACGCATGTCTCACGGTCTCCATACAGCTCTCAAGTCCACAGCAAACTCTCTCTTGGTAGTTCCATGTATTCTCCCTGCTTCCCAGTAGAACAGTTCCCTCCTACATGAGATTGTTCTTTGAGAATTATCTCTCAGGGCCAGAGTGCATTATTGAAAGCCAAGCATCAGAGCTACTTCTTTCTCGAAGCACAACTACATGTGCCTGTCACCTGCCCAAGACAGCACTCTTGGCCTTACCCAGGACTTTGCTGCATCTAAATATATCATCTCTCTCCCTTCACCTGTGCCCAGCAGCAGCACTTGTCATGACAGTAGGTGAGGTATTGCTCATGTTCTCCATCCATTTGAGGAGATGGTGAGTGAGTAGATTTTCTTCTCAACGTTTGGTACTTAATTATCTGGGGATCACTGCTCTGTTTGGAGAATCTAGCTGGTTAGTGCTTGATTCCTGTGTTGTATGTGTGTGTGTGTGTGTGTGTGTGTGTGTGTGTGTGTGTGTGTTTAGCCTCCATGTACCAACACAACCCATTAGCTCCAAATCCTCTTAAATAGTGGCCTCACATCACTCTCATTGTGAGAAATGACTTAAGCATTGAGGTCACGGAATCAGTCATTCAGATCACTTGAGCTAGATGTGAAGGACAGTAGCTACCCCCATTATGATGGAAAGAAGGAAAAGTGTCATCTTCACAAAGTGTGAAAATGTGGAACACCCACGATGTTTCTCTGAAGTCTGTGCCCTCGTTAGCCAGCTCCACCCTGCGGTTCAGGTCACCTTCAGCCCCACTTAGAATGTATTATGAACATCCCACATTCTGTGCCAAGACTTTAGAGCTAGGTGCAGAACTTACAGGATAGTAGGTCGGGGGGGGGGGGGTCCTCCCAAGTACAGGTGTTCCTGTTCAGTGATCAACACTATAATTGAGCCAGAACAGAAAGCCACGTGAGCTGCCCCATGCTGGGTGACAGGCGCCTTGTGGTCACGGCTGAGTCAGGCAGTGGAGGGAGCAGAGTGGATGTGATGCTCGACTTCAGGCTCAGCACACCTGGTGCGTATGTGCATCTGCACCTGAGCAGGAAGATGTGCCAGAGATCTGCTGGGTCACGAAATGTCCCGCTGCCAGTGCTCCCCTTAAGAAAGTGTCCAAGGAGCAAGGCAGAACAGTCTGCCCAAGATCAAGTGTTTCTCGTCCTGTTCTTCTAAAAAGGGAGCTTGAAATTACTAATGGAATCATTTCCACTTCTTAGAAAAGGAGTGGTTTTTCTTTTCTTTCTTTTTTTTTTTTTTAATGAATTCCTTTTTTGGGATTCACACGTGAGGCTGTTTTAAACAATATTTTAAACTGTCATATTTCCAACCTAAATGAGCAGTATCTCTTGTAAAACAGAACAATTTGCTGTTCCTTCTTCCCTCTCAAATCCCTACCTTGTGTTTGTCTGAGAGGAGCTGTTTGTGGGATTATTGATCAAATGGAAGCAATTGTTTTAAGCAGACCTTCCCACCAGCCCCAAGATAATATTGTCGTAAACTTTCAGGGAGTCACACTGAACCCAGCCGAGGTGCAGTATATAATTAAAGTTTTGATGTATTAATTAGACAATCTGAGAGCTCACTTGGAGATAAAAGGACACCAGATGTGTCAGGGAAAAAAAAAGTTGACGTGCTTTAGATAAAATTTAAAATCAAAGCCTTCAAATCGTCTCATGCTCTATTATAGAAGAATGATTGCTTAGTTCAAAGTCTTGCTGACAATTTAACAAATTCAGTTTGATCATTTGGGCTTAGAATTTTTTCCCTCTTTTATATTTGCCCTTTTCTTTCCCCCAAATAATTTTTGAGATGATAGAAGAATACACAATATATGAAATATCTGACAAGAGGATCCCCTGTTGAATTCCTGGCTTGGAGGGTCAAGCCTTGGTTATATTTAGTCCTCTTGTTTACAAGCTGGGGGACATTCTTTCAGTTTTGTTATTATCGTCCGCTTAGGTCAAACTTTTAATAGGAGCAAAGGCAACTCACTCATTAATATTTATAAGTTGTAAAATTTATTGACTTTTCAAAATAAAATCTCAGTAAAATCTCCCATGCCTGGAACTTGATATTTAGTGGTGACATTCTCTCTTCTTTGTATTTATTACAAGGATAGAAGTGGTTTTACTTCCTGCTGGGGTGTATTGATGGAGAATAATGAAGTTAACAGTCAGAGAGAGCAAGGGAGCAAGGCACACTCATCCTTGGCAGATAGGAGCCCTTTAAATAGAGCAGCGCCTTTCCCTCCCCGCCCCCATCTGTAAAAGTGTACAGTAAAATGACAACCACTGTGTCCCCCGTGCCCCCCGGGGCTGAGTTAGTTCAACCTTATCTTCAAAATCAGATGGAGAGAGAGGGTCATATGTTTGGGTTTTTTTTTTTCCCCTCCCTCTCTGCATCTGTTCATCTCTTGTTCACTTCATTAATACAAATCTCTTCTCTTCTTTTCTTAGCTCTTCCATCTAAGACTTTGGGTTAAAAATCTTTGAAGGGAAAAAGAACTTTGGGTTTGAAAGGGGGAAGTCATCAAACAAACATCTCGATGTCCTCATGCCTTTGTTTTGTCATTACTGGTCATTGTTGTGTTCAGCATTGTGGGTTTGATTTTCCTTTTTTTTTTTATCCAGATCCCCCCACAACTATCCCTCCTCCCACAACAACCACCACCACCACCACCACCACCACCACCACCATCCTTACCATCATCGCAGGTATGGTACCTTCATTACCATTGAAAATGTCCTGAATGTATATTGTCTTTCTGCTATGGCTTAAGAAGAACCCTAAATGCGTCCACTGAGCCCTCGGAAGGAATCCTTCCGTTAGTTTGGAACGTCCAAGACTTGGATGCTGTGGTCTTACCTGAACCTCAGGGACTCCAGAAAAATCTTAACCCTCCAAGCATTTAACAAAAGATCCGTTATTTTGCCATTGACGCATTCGAGAATTCTTTTTTTGAGCATCACTGTTCAAGGCAAAATGCCAATACAAAGTGCCTGGCTGCTAGAGTCAAAGCAGTAGATTAGGCCTGGTCCCGGTTGACAAAATGGTAAGTAATATGGCTCTGGATCTTCTCCTTTTCTTCATTTCCTCTTAATTGACACAAAGGAAAACACACACCCTTCAACATGCCCGTGGGGACGTGTTCCTAATGGCATAGAGTCCTTTTTGCCCCAGAGAGAACCTGCAGCGCTGTCACGACCTGTTTTGGAGGCCTGGTAGTCACAGGGGTAGAGGGAGCCGCTGCCTTTCGGCATTGGGCCCCAGGTGGGCATTGGGCCCCAGGGTCTGCCCCGCCCTCCACTCCACAGAGGGGCAGAGGCACCAGTGCAGCCCTCACTGGCTTTCTCCCTGGACGGTCTATAGCTCTTACTCACAATGAGTCCCACTCTTATTTCTGACTCGCTGAGAGCGAGGCCTGCCATCTGTCCCCTTCCTGTCTCCAGTGGCTTTCATATCGTTTGATGATGTTTGTCTGGAGTCTTGGCATTTGCTCTGCCTTTCAAGATAGGAAAGGTGATGGCAGACCTTGGCCACCGACACACAGGATTTCCTTAGGTAAAGTGTCCCCTGCCCACTGCTCACAGGTACCCACCCCAGAAACACATCCGAGTTATTCTATGAGGAAAACAGTCTCTTTACAAGATAACTCTACTTCGTCGTGTGACCTGATGAGACGCCCTGGTCTGTCTGAGGCTGTGCCCAGCACGCGCTCCGGGCCAGCATGAACACTTGACTCGTGGTTCTTTGTGTAGGAAGCCTCTTTACCCCTAGACATGGAACCGTCCTTTACACTGACTTTTTGGAGATGGCCTCAGTTTCCACAGCAGCCACTGAGGTGGACATGGCAAGAACTCAGAGAGCATCACAAAGTTGACACTCATCCGTTTATGAGCCCTGCCAGTGGGTTGTCAAACCTCCCGTTTCTTCCCTTTTCTAACCATCACAGTGACCTAAAAGGAACCTCATTTGCTCCCTATGAGGTTTCCTAGATGTAGGACATGAAACCATCATTGTCTACACTTACTTGAAAATCCATCAGTTGGTTTTGGAGTCTCATTCTAACCTCAGCTCCACCCAGACTGCTTCCTAAATTCTTGTCTCTGTGTGTGTGTGTCTGTGTATTTCTATTTTAGCTTTTTGTTAGTTCCTTCTGCTTCTACAGTATTAATTCAGTTCATACAGCGAAAATTTCTCGCACTTTCTGTACTGCTAATAAGCATGGCCAGATAGCCCTGGCTAACTGAGCCTCTATACACCAACCTTCCACACTGAACTAGGTTTTTAATCTTTCATGATTTCTTACCTCTTCACCTAGTGTAAGCCAGATTAGGCTTGAGCTCTTGTTCCCAGGTTTTCATAAAATGTTGCAGAAAGTCCCTTGGATGTCAGTGTAAATGACAACACCTCTATCACCACTGCCCTGCCTCCATGAACCTTTGAGGACATCCTTTGGTCATCTTTCTTTGCAGAAGGTGCACAGGCATAAACCTGCCCTCACTACATCTCATTGCGGAAATGGCATTGACAAAGCTGGCCATGTTTGCTTTGGAAGGCAGTCGAGGCCTTATCCACTCTGCATCATCCCTTTAATATGGGACACTTTTCATTCATCTCTACTGGCTTAGCTTTTTTTAAAAAAAAAAAAACTTCCTTAACATGCCCTAGACTCCCAGACTCTTCCCCACTCCCAATCAATCTCAGCAACTCAGCTCTTAATCCTTCACTCCAGACTAAAGCTAATCTTATGTCTTCACACAGCTACAACTCGCTGTTATCACAGTTCCGGCTGCAGAGACTCCATTTAAGAGGAAATTTTAAAAACAAACAATGCTAGATTTCTTTCCACATCTAAGGTGCCATTACAGGGACCTGTCCTGTGTCCATCTCTGCTGCCGACCTCTTAGCGCAAGGTGGTGTAAGAAAATCTCATCGCTGCCCTTCAGCCTCTTGGTGTTAGCACTAAACCTTTCTGCACACAAACTACGTTTGTGGCAATGAATGTCCAGATTCTCCCCGGCACGTCCAAGAGTAGTTAAACTAAAATTGCTACTAAAACAACAGTGTAGAATCCGCTGCCTTAATGGATGTGATCTTACGGGCTTACTGTGTCTTAACAAGCCGTCTTACATGTATTTATCTTGCCCAGAAAGTACACTTGTGAAATTTAACATTTGCTCCTTTCTTCAAACAGATGAAAGGTTATGGAGCTGAATGAGGCTATGTCCCATTTTAAAGGTCCAGGCTAGTCCCTAGATTTAGATTGATTCCTAAAAAATCTTCCAGACTGAATCTCGACAAATGGATAGCTAAATTAATTTCCACCCTTCTCCTCTCTTGCACTGTTTGGTACATTACTGCCACCATTAGCCTTAAAAGCTTCAACAGCTAAATCCAGTGACAGTAACATAAAGCCTGAACTCAGAAAAAAAGCAGCAGCAGCCCACAATCATCTGTTCCTTTCCTCCCATTCAGATGTAATAACTGAAGCCCATTCCCCAGCTTAGCGTCGGATTACAAGTAAAATATACAAATGCAATTAAATATATATATACACACACATAGAAATATATGCACATATATTATTACAGACACACATACATACATATATATATATATATATTTTTTTTTTTTTTTTAAGCTCAAAGATCATAGTTGATTTCTGATTTCCCTCAAAGGAAGTACTCCAGTGTTGTCTTTCATCTTCCGTAGCCAGGATAATCGAATCGTTCCCCTTGTTAGAGAGGCCAGCTGTCACTTAGCTCTCGGTTGCCTTATTCTCTCCAAACAGCTCAGAGCTCTGTCCTGGAGGCCCATTAGAGGGAGGATTTGTAAGTATAGTCCTGCTGGCCTCTGCCCACCCAGGACCTACCCTGCTAGCAGGGAGCAGTAGGGCCTGTGTGTCCATCGGTCTGTCCATCCTGCATGGAGCCAGCCTCCCCACTATAGACCCTCATCTACAGGAGAATGTGTAGTCTTTCGAGTCCCTCGAGGAATACTTGATCCATTTGCCATACAGCATGGTTGCAGCTTTACAACTCTTAGGCCATTAATATCATAATATCTCTTTCCAGAAAAAATCCATTTGAGGGATGGAGCTAGGAGGGGGCCCCGTTCAGAGCCACCTTGTGGTCCATCCTCAAAGTCCTTGGTTCTTTTCGCTTTCATGTACTACATGGCTGTTCTGACCACATATTTCTGTCTCACCTCTTGGCAGGGCCCCACTCACTTTCCTTTTCATTTAAAAAAAAAAATCATGTCAAGTTTTCCGTGTGGTTTCATTCATGAAGCTTTGCGCTGTAACCCGGAAGAGGAAACCGCATACTCTAAATTATCCCTGGAGCCCTCAATTAAAACAGAAAAAGCAGCCATTTCCCAGAGTAAATGTCCCTCTTACAGATTCTTCACAAGGGCTGGAAGCAAAGAAAAGAAGCTCCTGCCATACTGGGGATTTTTGTATGTTTCTTTCTCAGCTCTTTGAAGTTAGCTATGTTTGGTATATTGGGTGTATTTATAGGTAGTTGTTCGCCTATTTGGTGCTAACCTTCACCCTCTGACAGTCCGAGGAAGCTCTATCCTGCCATCATCTTAGGAAGATACTGTCTCTGTAGTTTTGGGGGATATGGTAGTAGTTTTGCCTCTATGGCGTCTGAGTGAGCTGCTCGTTGCTGTGCACTATGTACAGTGTTCAGTTTTAAACCCCTTTAGCAAATAAAATAGGAAGTCAGGCTGGGAGAAGAGCAGTCTGTGGGCTGCTTTGCACATGACCAGCATAAACTAAAGAATTAAAATCACCTAAGAATAAGATATAGGGCCAAATTCTGAAACGCATTTAAAAATTCTTCATAGGGACAAAGTAGGTCATTTCAAAACCAGCTTTTCTCTTTTTTAAAGTACATATCCAATTAAATGTTTTGTGTTTCTTGGAAAGGAAAACAGCAGTTGTTTTTTTCTTTCTTTTTTTTTTCTTTTTTCTTTTTTTTTTTTTTTACTGGCATCTCAGGACTCAAAACCCAATATGCCTTGGAGAAAGCACAGTTTTAAGTTTCTTGCAAGTTACAGTAGAGTCTTGTAAATTATAGTAGTGAGGGGGTCTTGCAAGTTGCAATAGAGAGAGGGGGATCTTGGAAGTTGGGGTAGAGAGGGGAGTCTCGTCAGTCACAGTAGAGCCGCTCCCAATGAGCTGTGTGTTCTTCAAGGTCTTAACTTGACTACTCCCCCTTATGCTACTCCCCCTTGCCTGGTGCAAGGGGCATTATATATGTCACCTTTTGGGCATACATTCAACAAATATCAAGCACTAGACATACAGCAGTATGCTTAGGCCTGTGAAGATAGAAAATTCCTTAAACCCCTTAAAATATGGTTGAGGAGATAGGTTAGATGTGCTGAAACCCAACAGCGGGGCTGAATGGGTGGCACAGACGGGGAGAGGACCAAGGAGAAGCAGAATTTGGTCTCCCCCATCAAAGAAAGGATCAAATGTGGCTCAAGAAGTGTGGCACTCGAGAATCAAGCATGGCAGCCCAACCTGAATTCAAACATCTGTCACCACTGTGACTGTTTCCCTGTGTGTTTATGTCCTAGACATATACAGAGCTGTTGTTAGCAATGCCCCTCTCTCTTCCTGGACTCTTTCCTGAGTTGCCTTTTTCCTAAAGATGGCTCTTACTCCATCGAGACTGTTTTTCATTCATCATTTATTGAATCCTTACCAGTACTACCAATTTGGTGGTCTAGCTGATAACAGGATTATTAATGGAACACAAGCTCCCGTCTTAATCAGTTTTGTGAGCCAAAAGTACACAACCATTTTTGTATGCATCTTAAGTCTGCATTGTTATTTTACTGGCATTTGTGAGCCTATTATAATACCATCATAGTTCACCAGTTTTTGACCTATGTGGATTTATGAGGGAATAAGCAAGATTAGAACCCAAAGGGATGAAGGTTACCTGCTTCTACATTTTTTAGAAAGCAGTGAGAAGATGGGAAGTGAGAATTTTTTTTCTAATGCTTCTATCATGTACTGTCTGTTTAAAAATAATGAAGTGTCGAGAAAGACTTCACATGTTTTACACACAAAAGGTTTATCAACAGCACAAAAAAAATGTAAACACTCAAGATTTCCAAGTGGCTGTTGGCACTCTCTTGGGGGGAGAGAGGGTAAAGACATGGCAGAAAGGACCCAGCCCTCTGGTACCCAGTACAGGGTGAATCCCAGCTGCTACTGTAGAGCTCACTTCCACTTGCTCCTCGCATCCCTCATCTGTCCCTCCCCCTCCCCCGCAGGCACACCCCACATGCTATAGGAATTGTTTTCCTTGTTAAATGAAACCACTGTACAGATTCCTATTATTTTCAGAACATCTGGTTTGCAAATGAAAAGATCTCTGGGGCACAGCAGTACTAGTGAACAATTCTGAAGAAGCTTTTAACAAAACTTGAAATTGCTTAACAGAAAAAAATCCACTCCCCTTCCTGCTGTTCTGTGGCGAGCAGTCTCTTCACTCAGAGGAGAGGTGACATTAAGAAGTGCCAGGACTCTGTTTGGACCTTTTAGCTTAGGTCTGTTTCCATCCCTTCTCCCATCCCTGAGAAATGGGAGTTTAATTAAAGCATAATGTCGATGGAAGGAAAGTGAACAGAAACCAGTGGAAAATAAATTTCGAAGTTTAATTTTCTAGCATGCATTTTTGCTTTCAACAGTTTTCAGATAAGTCAAAAATAAATAATGGGGGAGTGGGGGGAACACGATATGTAATATATATTGGCCAGCACAGCACAACTATGAAAATACAATTGCCAGGGGAATTTCTTCCCTGCCCTAGTGTCTAGATTTAAAGCCGCTCCATAACACAAACTGAAGGGGAATTCAATTAAGAAAACCCATTGGCTCCTTATTGACTTTAGTTAAGAAAATAAACTGGGGGAAAGTGTATTAAAATATGTCTGGACTGCTTAGTATGCTTTCATTTAAGCTTATGACAATCAAAATGGGAGAATTTAAATTCTTTACAATTAAGCTCTGCTTCCGAGCAGATTGGTTCTCTGGAATATTACACTGTGCATTTTTTAATGCACACCCCATTCCCCGACCATCCCCCCACAACCCCATGCAGTGTTGCAGGGAACGTGCATTGTAAAGCAGGAGCACCACAGAGTAATTGGAGAAGAAAAAGTATTTAAGGTTGTGAATTTAATTTTGTTCTAGGATTTTCATTTTCATTTATGGTGCCCATTGTGTTTGAGACCACGGACTAATTTATGGATTAGTTTTAAACCCCCAGTCTGTCACACTCAGTGAACAATTCTAAGTTGGAGAGAATCCATATGAAGGGATTAGAATGTGCCACAGTGGAGCGTACACATGACTGTTTCAACTAAATATTGCCCAGCTGCTTCTCATGCAGTCAGCTCTTTTTTTTTTTTTTTTTTTTGGCTATTTGGTTAAACAGCTAGTGTCTCTAATCTCACATGTCTTTGGAGCCTTTCCTTATGTACATTTCATTCTGCATCATGAAATACAGGTAATGTTTAATTTATTCATCAGAGGGTCCCATAAACTGTACGGCCAGGAGACTAAGAAGAGAAGTCAATATTTAGTGAGATGTGCATTTTTCAGATGGCAGTGTGGGGGCTTGCCCTTGATGCCTGGTTTAATTATACTCATAAAACAGCAAGAGAATGACTGTTAAGTCCGTGCACACTTACTGGGTTTGCAAGAACATGTAATTGTTTTCTGTTGACCATATAAAATAGATGTATGAAAAATTTCCCCTCATTGTAATTAAAATTAAAATAGAGATGGTAAAGCTCAGTGAGCTCTTCTTAATTTCATAACCCGACACCACTGTTAAGTCTTAATTTTTTGTGACCTATTTTTCATTGGACCTAGCTCAAAGATTACATTCGAAGGCTGCGCCAAAAGGAGGCTTGGAAAGCCCTTGGTGAGGGCAATTAGACATTCTCATTTTTGAAGCTAATTCCAACATTTATAACTTACTTGGAAATTAAGTATTTGCATTTGACCTGTACTCATAGAATGCTATCAAACAATAGAGTGACCCCACAAGTTGATTCACGGGGGTGGGCTTGCACATCTTGCCAATCCTCTGATTAAGACACCCTAATAAATCCTACTTCACACAGCAACCCTCACTTCAGAGCCAGGGTGTCTGTGGTTTCTGCATGAAGTCATAATGCAATTATGAAGGAGAATTAGATCCTGTCACAGCGCTCTCCTGCAGGGAGCACAAAGTCACTTCTAAAGAGTTTTTTTTTTTTTTTTAGTTCTTGACTTGAAATAGCCTCTGTTCCGATAGCACACCAGATGCTCTTAGAGAAGTGGAATCGGCCGCTCCCCAGATACACCCTCAGTCCTGTTCTGGACCGTGTGGCCACCCCGTGTTTCTCTGTGTCCCTGTCTCCTCCGCCGTGGCTGAGCAGAACCCCCAGTTGAGTGGCTCTGCCGTGTCCAGCTGCAATAACTGTTGTTTGACTTGAATGTGTGTTTGCTTTTAACTGTTTTAGAACATGTTTTTCCCCCTTTCTAAACACTCCTTTTTTCCTCCCATTGTGGGTGCAATTGATGGATTTCCCACCCCCAGAATGGGGGAGCAAGCTGCACTGTAACCTGCCGTTCCTTGATGTTCTGGTTACCCCCGTGGGAGCTGACGGTCAGCCCCACATGGTTTCTTTTCTTCATAAACTTGACGTGATGGTGTTATGTCGGAAGACAATAAATTGGAGCCACTTGGTTAATGCAAAGATGATATTTTTGAGATTCTAACCCTTGAGTTTATTCTCCCTCCTCTCTTTTCATTGTATCCTAATTACTTACCTGGTGAAATTAAGCATATAAGAAGTGCTGCTACAAAAATAACGAGCCAAAGTGTTTATTGCATTTTTTTTAATTTTGAAAATGAGCCAATGCCTAACCATAAAGTGTATGAACGTGCATAATTAAGTGTGTCTGTACAAATGTGCATTTGATTTTGCCCCTCAAATTGAAAGCACCTCAAACTAACTCTGACTTGGTTGTTTCAAGTAAGGAGATGTTTCAACTGTACAATTTTTGGTATTTTTTTTACTGTTATTTTATGCATACAGACTTGACTTGTAAGTAAGTATTGTGTTCTTATACGGTGTATTTTATGTTTTTTCTTTCATCAATTCTTCAGAAACTCAGCCGTAGTTATATTTAAACTGCAGTGAACTGTCAGACTTCTGGTTAATTCTGGCTCCCTCTAAGAAGCCCTTCTCAGGGCTCCTATTGTTTGAAGGTTTAGGGTCCTGAGAAAAGCATGCCAACTGAAGGGGAACACCGGTGCGAATTCACGTGACACATTTGTAAATGAGAAGCACCAGGCTCATTCGGCCCCCAAACTTTATGTTGGGCGTTCCCGTACATTTAAACATTGCCTGTGTCGGACCTGAAGGAGTCTTCTGGAGTCTCCAGTGCTCGGGAAAGTAATTACCGGCTCAAAGCGTGCATTCTAAAAAGGGACAGGTAGCCCCTGGCAGACTTATTCCAGAACCCCCACCTCCACAAGCGAAGGCTTCCGTGGTTCAGGCATCCGTGCCTTTCTGGCCAGCAGGGACTGGAGGAAGGAAACATACTTGAGAGGCACAGAACTGAAAATTAAAGCGTGGCCAGATGGGCGACTTTGGAGTGAAGTTGGCTAGAAGTGTGGTGTTAAAACGACTCTGGAAAAAGAATGTCATCCTGCATTTTGTCAGATATTTATCCCACTCTCCCTCTTGCCAAAAATAAAGAGACAATTTTTTGAACCCCTTGAGGAATTTCCTGTGAAGAGGAGCCAGGGCGGCAAGCCTGGTTTGCAGCCTGGTAGAAGGAGCAGAAAACCTGAACGGCGTCAGAAATGGAAGAAGAAAGAGAGTGCGCGTTCATCTGCGGTGTGTGTGCCTGGCAAGGAAAAACAGATCGCGCGATCTCCTGCAGCCATGAAGGCAGGCGCCTAGCAGCGCCCGGTGAACGTGGTTCTGACTTGTGAGCCCGAGCAACGGCCAAATGCTTTCCTTTTTGGAATGTCACATGATTAGAAATGGCATTTGGCAAAGTGTACGCACTTGAGTGTTTCCATGACAGACTTTTTTCTACCATGGATTAGTGGTGGGTGTGCGTGCGTGCGTGCGAGCATGTGTGTAGACCAAAACTGATCTGAAGACAATTCGCGATGCCTCCCACTTAATTGAACGTTCCGGCTGAAATCTGCTGAGATAAAACACCGGATGGAAAACCCGGATTCATGTACGCACCCACAGGCATCTACCATAAAGGATCCTAACAGTGCGGTTTTCTTGACTCAGTGACACCTAATTGGCAGTCAGGAAGCTGGAGTTCCAGGGTGGGTTGGGTTCAAACAAAGACAATGTTTGAATGTGTGAAGCCATTGTTTAAGCAGCCTTCCAACTGAGCTTTTCTGTCACAGCACTGAGTCTCCATGCCTGAAGAGCCCTCTCCCAGAGTCACTTGAGTTTGCACTGGTGTTTCTCATCACTTTGCATGTTTCCCTGACAATTGACTAGCGAGTAGTTGTCTCCTGGCAAGACCCCCAGAACCAAAGAATTTACCGTTTTCCTCACTGGCTCGCAGCTTTGAGCTGAAGGCATGTCTTAAAACAGTGCAACTCACTTCAAATGCTTTTTGCTTTTCATTTATTATTGCTTGTCACGCGATGTTCTTTGAAAGCTTGCTCATATATTATCTGTTCCATTTTTTTCCATTTTCCCTTTTTTTGCATGCCGTTCCTCCTGTTTCTTCCCTTCCTCCAATCCTCTGTTCCCGTCTGTAGACACAACGGCGACGACAGAACCAGCAGTTCACGGTTGGTATCACATTCCTGTTTATCTACTTTCTCAGCACTGCTGAGAGGCAAGGCAAGCCTGGGAAAAAGAGAAATGTAGTCTTCAAGGGAAACCGCGTTTCAAGTAGACTGATCTCATAAATACACTGTAATTTTTAGGGCTTGAAAGGATGTCAAGTCTTGTCATTTCTGTTGTGAGTTCAACAGCCAATGGCTGCCGTCTCAGCCGGCCGAGGCCACCTTCTTGCCGGCTGGCTGAGAGGACAGTTTTCCGTTGTGCACAGTCCTTGTTTCTGTAACTCCACCAATTGTGGAAATGCACAGAGCTTCCAAAAAACTAATATTTGCATTCAATTGGTAGCCTCTGAATTAACAGCTCGGTTGCTTTCTTGGTTGATCGGCTGGAGTCTTGGGAACACTTGAGTTGTATGCTCACTTCATCCTTGAGACTGGAGGCCTGGTCAGGGAGGAGGTTCCTGTTGAAACTTATAGATGGTGACAAGGAAGATCACTGCTCTTTCTTTTAAGTGTGTTCCTAACCACACTGACCTGTACAACCCCTTGCCTTTTCACTCTCAGTCTCCTACATGAGCATAAATATTTACACTAACATTTGGCAGGAAACGTCTCCACACCCTACGTAGATTTTAACATTAACTGGGGCATTTAAACATCATTCATGCACTGGTAGCTTTAAGGCAGAATACTAAATAGCTGGTTAAGATTTTAGCCAAAGGTCACAAAAAACAAGTGAGGAAAGCTTCAGAAGGGGGCGTGGGGTATCTTGGTTCCTGTTCCCAATTTTGCCACTGACTTTTAGGTTGGAAGAAGTCTATTGATGATTTCTTGGCCCTCCAATCAGAAAATTAGAATCCTGTTTCATCCGTATATGATTTTATTACTTCAATCTAATCCTGGCACGATTATACTTAGAGAAAGATATGTTAGCTTAAAAAATGGGCTGAATTTTAATAACTGAATCCATGGGAATTAGTGGGCAAAGGGCCTCCTTAAATCTCTTTGCATGTGGTACAGGGTTGAAATTGATCGTTTAAATGACAAGAGGTGATCAGCCAACCCTGTAGTGTTCATTTACCTTTTAGGGAAACCTGTGCTCCTAGCCCAACTGGCTTCCTGAAAGATTCCTACTCTGGAGGATGTACCAGTTGGAAATGATTAAGCAGAACCTGTCCCTGAAGGGACTATGGGGTGGGGTGGGGGGGTTGGGTGCATAGCAGGCAGGTCTGCTTTCCCGGGAGGCAATCTTAGATATGGAGCAGTTACCTATCTCCCCACTTACCGTGACAGCTGCCTCTCCTTGTCATTGGCACAAAGGGGAAAGTCTGCAAAATAAGGTCAAGGGCCACATCCATGACAATCATGAGAAATCAATCAGGCATAAAACTTAGGTTTCCTGAGGCAATGCCCCACGTGCTTGCTACACCTCAGGCATTGCACTCCATTAAGCTTAGTTATTTGTAGGTTTCATCATTAATTGAGCACTTCCTGACTTTTATTGATTATTCTCTGAGCTTTAAAGCTATTCTAATGTAGTTCAACAGATTTTGTCCTATTCTTCTTAAGGTGCTATAAGTTCTGAGCTTCCGGTAATTAACTCCAAGGTCAAATGTAACCATAAGATTTCTGAATTCTGTGAGATCTTTGGAGAAATACTGATCATGGATCCCCTAAGACTCCAGAGTTCTATTTCCTAGAGTCCCTTCAGTAGAATCCATGTACTTATGTGATTCTACTGGAAAAAGGTCTTGGAGTCCTCTGCGCTGGAAATTGAGGAGTTACTTGACTTACGAGTTGATGCTGATATCAGGATACTATTTTTGATTATTTCTTTGTCTCTGGAGAGAAAGTGAAGGTGACCTCTTTTTGTAGTATGAGAGACACTTGGAATACATGACTTCAGAGCACCTGAGGTAGAAAACTGGGCGGGGCCACCCCTACCTTGGTTCAGGAACAGTGTGGTAGTTACCAACTGGCAGTGCATGAGCATGGTCTAGAACCAAGAAATTTGAGGAGGACAAAAAGGGAAGTGAGAATAGCTCTATCTATGATTCTTAATAGCAGAATGAAAGAAATGATAGCCCAGTTTAATTCCACTATGATACATTTATAAATACATTTTCCAACTTGTCTGCAAGCCTTAGAGCGTTCTACCACTATTTCCAGGAGCAGACTCAACAACCCACAAGAAAGCAAGCCACAGTAATAACTAGAACTTACTCAACAGAGGGAAAACATCTTCCAGGTCAGTTGTGAGGATAAAAAAAGGTAATAGAATATGGTAGAAATTAAAAGGCAGGGGATCACATTTTCAAAGCTATGAAGGTAGAGTTGATTTTACTCAAGTGAATTATGGTTCAACCCCAGCTGCTTCCATGCAGCAACTGTCCAACTTCTGTTCATTTGAGAATGATCTTAGACAT
The DNA here is from genome assembly GCF_000260355.1 of Condylura cristata. Classification (NCBI taxonomy): domain Eukaryota; kingdom Metazoa; phylum Chordata; class Mammalia; order Eulipotyphla; family Talpidae; genus Condylura; species Condylura cristata. The sequence goes on from NW_004567126.1 coordinate 22,280,995, forward strand.
TCACTATAGGCACGGGGCCTGGAGGAATGCTAAGTGATTTGATAACTTGACAACTTAAATGACAAGACAAACTAGGTCAGCCAATTGAGATCACTGGTCTTAAAAGTTTCAACTGGATTTCCTTCCCTATTTCTCTTTTCTTTTATAAAAAGGAAAAAAAAAGTAACTTTACAGAAAGCTTTCCCTTTGAAGACTCATTAAAATATTTTATTCAAGCTTGTGTTGCTAGAGTATGTATGAAGTATTCCAGCTGTTTATGTATGTTGGCCATTTGTTCTTAACAATATTTGGTTGGGATAAGCATGTATTGATTGGAAGGTTAGACGTGCATGGGCATGATTCAGAATCAAATGGATTTTCTCCAAAAAGAAACCAAACAACCATCAGCCACAGTGTGTTTTTAAGGATCTAATTGATAGTAAAGCCAAATGTTAGCGGAAGGATGGGGTGTTGAGACTAGGGTGACCGAAGGGATCTTCTCTGACTAAGGATCTTGAGCATTTGTGTTTTTGGAGCTCATCCTAAAGACCCGGACAGGAAGAATCCTGTGTCATGTATGCATGTTGAGCGATGCAAAAAACACTGTCAAATCCTGGGGCCACAGGTCTGACACTGATGGCGGAAATGCATGAATGACTTCCAGCACGGATGGTGTTAACAATGGTTATTGATGTGCGGGCGTGCGTGGTGGTTTTTGTTTGTTTGCTCAAATGTGGGTGCTTCTTTGTAAGTGTCTTGTGCCTTGTTCTTTTTCCACCCTGTGTGTCCCCTCTCCCTTCTCCCACCCCCCTCCTGATAAGAGGGTTTGGGTGACCGCATGCCCATGGTCTGGAATAGCGCTTGTGCTTTTGCTGCACTGCAGTCAGCTGGCTCCCTCTGGGTTTAAAGTCCTCCCTCTCTCCCTCTCTTCTCTCCCCTCCCTCCCTCCCTCGCTCCTTCCCTCCCTCTCCTTCCTCCCTCCCTCCCTCCCTCCTTCCTCTCTTCCCTCCCCTTCCTCCCTCCCTCCCTCCTCTCTTCCCTCCCCTTCTTCCCTCCCCTTCTTCCCTCCTTCCCTCCCTTCCCTCCCTCTCTACCTCCCTCCCTCTCCTTTCTTCCTTCCTCCCTCCCTCCATCCCTCCTTCCCTCTCCTCCCTCCCTCCCTCCCTCC
>NW_004567126.1:22282356-22330441 GCF_000260355.1 Condylura cristata
CCTCCCTCCCTCCCTCTCCTTCCTTCCTCCCTCCCTCCCTCCATTTCCTTCCTCCCTCCCTCCTTTCCTCCTTCCTTCCCTCCCTCCTTCCTTCCCTCCCTCCTTCCTCTCTTCTCTCCCCTTCCTCCCTCCCTCCCTCCCTCCCTCTTTCTCCTCACCACCCTCCTCTCCTCCCTCTCTGTCACATCATTTTCAGGTCTACCTGCCCTCTTCCTTTTCCTTTCTACCTTTTGTACCTTAGAGGCAGATGAACTCACATATCCCAAATGACTTTCTAAATAGTTTTTGGCCTTTTTTTTTTTTTCTTAATGTATATTGGGGCCAGACCCAGCCTGGGATTCCTTTTCATTTTCCACTTTCACATCTTGGTTTCAAAGTGTTTAGCCTTTGCTACGCCCATGTTCCCTCCTCAGACAGCTGCCCTTCACGACTCCCCCCTGCCCCTGACTGATCCTATTGTAAGAAGTGCAAGTCATGATAGAATTCTAAAAGCACATGAAATTCTTATCTGGCTTTCTGTCCGATTGTGTGGGAAATTCTGTAGCCCATTTGAAAGAAAAATAGCCAGCAGTGCGCAATATTACAACCTCTATGTCCGCCATCTGTGTATGTCCCTCTCTGCCCATCTCTGTGTGAGCACACGACAGTGGCATTCAAAGGCTGTCATTCAGTTGAGGGGCTCTGCAGACATTGTGTGTTCTACTCAAGAACAAAGCTAAAGAGGTGTGTGAATGGCTGCAGGACCCGAAGATTGTGTTTCAGCCTTGATATGCAGTTTGGAGACAATGTGCTACTGTTTAACGGCGTGAACCAAATTTCTGCTAATGGGACGAAGGGAAAAACTCCACAAAAGCTGACAAAGCAGGAAGAACAGGATGACTGAGCTTGTAGATTAAAACAACCGGGGGCGTCTGAACTCTTATGGCTGGTGATGGAAGTAACAGTTTCCATATCATGGCCCCATGATCAGATGTGTGCTGCTTAGGTAAGAGAGAGACCCTCGCCTGCTTTTTCATAATGGGATCGGTACGAGGGCCAGTTTTATTTCCTAGAGGTTGAATTTGATGGTTCTCTTTGGAAGTTGACGGAAAACAGAAAAAGAAACCTTGATGAACTGAACCCTCACACATTTTCATTTTACTTGACCTTCACCTTGAATTTATTTAGATCGCTGTAGGGTTTCTTGTTGTTTCTAATATTTTGAGTTTTTCCTCAACCTGTTTAAAATGGCCACATCATACCACTTTTTAGATGCCGGTGATTTCTGCTGAGGAGGAGTGACAGGTACAAAGCACTAAATCTGAGGAGGCTTAGGAGGGTACGTTACAGCACGTTACGAGGGAAGTTACAGCACCATGGTGAGAACCAGGTCTCCGAGGAAGTCAGTTATAGTACATGTTTTAAAATGATCACGTTTCACCCCAGGATGTTATTAATTGCTTCCCCAAATCCCACATGGGCCAAAAGTAAACTTTCAGTCACCTAACAAAGTTTAAAGAAATGCATTTTAATGAGAAGTGACAAGAAAGAACTTCAGGGGCTGATAGGAAAGTTTCAAGAGAAAAATTGAGATGCAATTTCCCATTCACTGTGGAATGTCCTCTCAAAGAATAGTCACTGCTGTGTAAAATGTAACTTTGTCCTTTTTTTCTGTGAGAAAATAAGAGGTGTATAATTTTTTAACATGAAAGAAAACTACCTAAACCAAAAACCATTTAGGATGCAAATGTTGCTTGTCCTCGCTTATACATGCAGTACTTCAGTAAACTTCCTAATTATATTTATTCACAAGTTGTCCAACTCTAGCAGAGCTCTATAGATTCATAAAAGACAATAGTAGTGCAAAAACAAATTTAACGCCACTAACCCAAATGGCTTCCCACCTTCCCATGCCATCTGAGCAGAAGATTCCAGAGATTCGGTGTAGTTTTAAATTTATCCCATTAAAAATGACAGTTTCATCTTTAATGAGGTGGATATTAGCTGTCTGTTGCTTTTTAATAGGAAACTTTGCATATCAATGCCCTTTCATAAGCATATTTATCTTTATTTTTTAAAATTAGCTCTCTAATGCCCTCCCCGAGGAAGCAAACCTTCAGCAATAAAGCTACCTACTGAAAACATCCTTGTTTGACATGTTTCAGTGGGCTACGCGCACGTATGTAGAATGCTGCGACATGCATAGGACCACGTACAAGTGAGGGATTAGCCTTCTGAGAACTGCAAATTCATAATTAACTACAAAGAAGTGCTTTATGTTGCCCATTTATAACAATTATTCAAATAATTGTATTCATCAGTCTTTATACTAAGGATAAAGCCAATTAGAACTAGGAACACTTTCGACCAATCCAATTTCAGAACAGATGGATAGCGTCCCTACTCAGCCGCCTCTGTGATCCATCGTTTTACTTCTGCTTGCCCTTCAGTTGCCTGAATCCATAGGTTGGGAACTGGTGTGGACTCCGAATCCTCCCGTTTCTTTCATTGGCACCTGACCTTGAATATTGGCACCCAAGGGCCCTGATGGAAATGCTTCGAGAACTGATAATCCAGTGTCTTATTTTCACAACACCCAGCCAGCTATCGATGCTCATTTGACTTCCTGATAAGATGTCTTGCACAAGCTTAGCTTTTCCTGACTATTTCTCCTTGAGTGTTTCTGTTCATTCAGTTGTTTGCTTTTTTTCAATAGTGCGATCAGTGTGACATTGTTTGTTTGCCGAGCATTTGTTTTGGTGCTTTTGTGCTCTGGCTGGCGGTGCACTGAGCATCACTCCCAAATCATTCGTTCAGCAAATATTTGGAGTAGACTTGGTGTTTGGCTATGAAAGGATGAAACAATGAAAAAAAACAAGACATGCCCCCCCCCAAAAAAAACTCGCTATTTAATAGGTCCACAGGTTATCTTCAAACGTGACAATCCCATTCAAGAAGTCTTAGCAAAGTGTACGAATTAGAGGCCCTAGGGCACCAGGTGAGATTTTGAGCAAAACAACAAAGAGCAAGCAAAGGCCACCTGGATTGTCTAACGTTTTGTGGTGTTTCCTAAACGTCGTTAAAGGATCAGCCTGCAAATAAAGCATGAGCACCTGGAAGCCATCCCCTAGGTGAGCCTCCCTCTGAGCCTGCTCTCCTCTCTCTTAATTCCAATCCGAGTCAGCTGAGAGCCGCCACAGTCCCACAGCTGTCCAGGTGGCCAACATCCGGGTGATTCCCAGACTTCAAACCCCTCCTTGATTATCTCCTGGCCTAACTGCTTTCTCAGCTTTGAGGGTTTTACTTTTGCAGGAATACCACTGATTTTAGAAATTCTCTTTTGCAAAAGATCACTTTGTGAATCAGACTTTCTGATGAAGGCATCACCTGCAATCTGCAGTTTGCAGATGCTGCACCATTTTGAAATAAGTGATCCAAGATCATCGTAAATTGATAATGAACCGTGTTTGTCAGTATTGGCGAAGGATTTCAATTTGCAGTAAAATGCAAAATAAAACGTACAAATATCAGTATGTAACATCTAAATACATTTGTATTTAAGAGATCTATCAGCACATCGACAGCTAACAATCAGGCTTTATTTTTTCCTTTTGCATGCTGTTATGAATGAGTGATTTTAAACATTCACCTTCATGTTTCATGTGCTTTGAAAGTGGAGACTGAGGAATCTTGCTGCCTCGATTGTGTATCGATAACAAAATGAAATGATTGGAGAAACGTACTGACAGATGACTACATTCAAGCTATCCAAAAAAAAAAAAAAGAGAGAGAGAGAGAGAGTCATAGCAAGAGATTTGGCTCATGTTTTTTAAGAAATTCATCCTCAGTTCTTAAGTGTTTTGTTTATGTCCCTTGAGGAATGAAAAGAAAAAACGATTTGTTTTTACTTGTAAGGCCTTACTCAGTTGCCCAATTCCGCAGAAGAACTGGACAGTGAGGACCTCTCAGGTAAGGGCTAGTCATTAGGTAAGGCGCTACAGTGTCCAACCTGTGGGTGCTCCGTCCACTTTCACAGACTGGCCATTTGGTGGGCTGAACAGCCCATTAGCAATCGTGGATTTTGACACTAAGACAAATGGTTACTAACGCTTTCTTCCTCCCCACCTACCCCTCTTCCCACATCAAAGAGGATGGCGACGGCATGTCTATTTCAGAGTGGGGCTGATGCCCTTGATACCGTGGAGGTCAAGCCATCTTTGGAATTGGACTCAAACCACCTTAAGTGCGGTGGTTTCAGCTAAAAGTAATTTTTATGTTCTAGATAGAGAACGGTTAGAGCAAAGCTTGTTGCATCACAAAGCAGTTTAAGCATGTTGGATTATGAGACAAGATCTTTTTTAATAAACGAAACACACACACATGATATATTGACCATCTACTTCTGTGGAACAGGCTGGAAAAGCCATGTCATAGTTACCTTAGCAGTAGGGAGTGGGGAGGTGCTCGAGGAAGGGGGGCCATTGTTTTGTCACACACCGTGATGTAAACTAATTATCCACCTCAGACCTTTTTCACAGCACACTGAGCTCTTGCAAAAGTAGGTTTCATGCTTGATTCCAGGATTTAGGTGTTACTAATCCAGAATAAGAAGCATATCCTAAAAGGGAGGGTTGGGGGAGATTTAAAATGGTCAGAGCTAAACAATTCTATGAGCTCCCATGATGTTGTGGGACTTCACTGCCCGCCAGCACCACTTCTGAAACATTTTGATCAATTGCTTCTTCGTCAATCTGTAAGAAGGCCCAGTCCTCACCATTACAATGTAGAAGCCAAGTTATGGGACTGTAGACCCATGTCCAGCCTGTCGGAAGAAGGGAGGGCTCCATATTCCTTCTCAGAGAGATTACGCTGCAGCTCCTCTAATCGATAGAGCTTGAGGGGCCGAGCTTACCTAGTGAGAGGAAAAGTTAGCGCTTCCCATCTTACAAAGTACATTGACTATCTTGCTCACTATGTGCTCCCGTCAAGCATGAGCCTTTAATTTGTGTGTGTACCATGTCCCAGTTTGAGCTCAGCTACTGGGTTTTCCCACCTGGTAGAAGCTCCAGGAGGCCATGTTGGTTTTGTTCACTGCTGTTGACCTGTTGTGTGGTGAGCCCTGATTGTCAGAGGAATAAATGAATTCGAAATCCCAGTGAGTTTAGATTGTTAAATAGAAGCCAGTGGAGCCAGCCTTCAAGGGAGTCTGTGTGTTTTTGACTATTTATGATGTATTTAGAAGAGTCACAAAAACATTAGCCTGATTTTCTTTTAAACCAGGAGCATGATAAGTGCTTTCTTCCTCCTTGGAGCGCAGCGCTGGATGTGTGAGCAATCTGTGCTCTTAGCTTTGACCCTGACCCTAAATAGAACAGCTCTCTGACGCAGTATCCCTGGCAGGTGAATGTTCTCAAGGATCCTCAGAAAGCCCCGAGTTCTCCTGCACCCTGATCCTAACCGAGACAAAGATCACTGTGCTCCGTGGAAGTAATTTTTCTAGGACTAAGCCAGCCAACCACGCTTGCCCCAGCATCATCAATTAGGGACTACTTCATTCTCTCCGCTCTGCACCGAGTCAGTTTCAGCCTTGCCACAGTCCCATCAATCACCCCCGAGTCAGGAGTAATAAACCAACAACTGTTTGTGTTCATAATAATTCGGCTAAATTAATAATTATGCCACCGCCCTCTCCGCACCCACCCCCCCCACCCCCAGGAAGGTTGCGGTCATACACTGCTCAGGAGCCATGAGTCATGTAGAACACTGATGATCTGTTGGGCTGGAGCTGGGCTGCCTGTACATCTGCTTTGATGAACTAATCAAAAACTGATTAGCACCTTTGTTCAAAGGGGATGCTGATTAATCAATTACTATTGATTGTGAACTTGGCTTCCCTCGGCAGCAGAGAGACATCTGAAGGAAAAAAAAAACCAACCAATAAAAATTGAGCAGCTGTCATAGTGTTTAAATTTATTAAAACAAAATACATTATTTTTTATGAAGCTGTCTTGAAATGGGTCACTGAAGGGGAGCATATTGATTGAGAAAGGATGAACTTCTCAAATTTCTTTAGCCTAGAGACTGAATTCAATTATAATGCAAGACAAACAGGTTAACACCCGTCTTAAACAGTCCATCAATAAATTAGAGTAGGTGTTGCACATTTAATGCTAAACTGCAGTAATGAATAATATTACAGTCCATTCCCTGCTCCATCTGGGTAGGGATCCTTTCCTTATTATGAGTAAATGTTATGTCCTGAATTTCCTTTGAAATAACGAGGGTCTGTCTGCAACTTGTCCCCTGGTCCCCCCCTCCCCCAGCACCACTGCTACCTCGGCTAATGACAGTTTCATAAGCGACATATGGTACCCCCTCCTCACCCAGCAAAGCAAGTTGCCCAGCTGATCCTCCTCTTTAATCTGCATTAAAAAATTATGCTCATGTGTAGTTCAGTGATTTAATTATTGGCAGACCCGAGGAGATTATCCAGTTGACTTTGAACCCTTTCATTTACTTTTTGGGTGTTAACTTTATTGATGATGGATCCACAAGAGTTTTAAATTGTTTTATCAATTACATCTGCTGCTTCCTGGTGACAGCTGGTGGTTATTGCCACCCATGTGGAATAGAATAGCTATAAGCATATTTATCCTTCTATTTTATTTTAAAACTTAACCAAAAAAAAAAAATTCTCTAACTGCCTCTTTCCCTTCAGCAGTGCAGGGACCTTCAGGGACTGGTTAGTGGAGTGTGGTGGTAAATATATGGCAAGCCAGAGAAGGGCCCCCGGCACAATCAAAGCAATCCATCCGTCTTCTGCTTTTGCAGCAGAGACACCAACGAGAAATTCCTGAGCTGTCATGCGTCCCCAAAACGTGCTTTGCACCGTTGCCCTACAAAAGGAGAAAATGACGTGGAGAAACCCATTAACATCTCTCGCCCACAATGTAAAAAGGAAGGATGAGGGTGTATTCTCGGGGCTTGGCCTCTCCATGCCAGGTGTTGAGGCACCTAGTGCCGCCAACCCTAAGCCCTAATCCCCAGTCCCTAGTCCCCTCGTCCCCTAAGGAAATTATAAAGAAAACACGGGCTCCACGCTCAGTCTATGTTTAGACCATGGAAGCACTCACAGGCCTTTGGATCCAGATGGTCTGTTCTGGGATGGGATCTTTGACCATCTGGTCATTTGAGTGCCCTTGACGTCTGCTGGACTTATTTGAAATGGGTGTAAGAAACTGTCAATAAACATAACATTTCCTTCCCAGCCCCCACCCAAAGTGTGGCCTAGGGTTGGCAAGTGGGATATCTCATCTCTTTGGTAGACCGACGGCGAGGGTGGTGGTAAGGAGACGTCACGGGACTGTGTAGACGCGGTGGGGCAGTGCCAGTGGGTCTGCAGTGCCTTGGGCTAGCTCCTTCCCTAGTGTCTGTAGCTTAAAATGCTCCCACATATATTGTTGCACTCATGCAACATCGTCACAAGCTCTGATGGCATCAGGGAGGCAGCAGTGAATCAGTTCAGTTCCATGTCCATGAGGGACACAGGCACAAAGCCCAAACAGCGTTAGACAGCAATAAATGCTGTGAGTAAAATAAAACTAGGTCAAGTGACAGAACGGGTGAAGGGTGGGGGTGGAGGGCTAGTTCAGAAGTGCTCATCCCCGGGCAGGCCTTTGGTGAGCCAGTGGAGGAGACGGACCCATTCATGGGAAGAACTTCCTGCAACCCCGTGAGGTTGCGAGAGGGGAGGGTTGCAGGTCTCAGTCAACAAATGAGGAAACAGGGACTTAAGATGTTAACCGGCCTATTCTAGGGACCGTCCAAAATCAAGTGTAGGGGGCCGCCTGCCTCTGTAGGAGCTGTGGGACTTGGGGTTTGCATGTTATCCCTGTGAGATCTGTACTCCTTTTGCTGGGTTAGGGGGTGGTCTTCTCGGAGACCCTCTTTCCTGTTGGATCTTTTTTGGCTCTGTGTATCCAGAGTGAGGAGGGACCCCTCAACTTCCAGAGTGCGTCAGGTGTACGTCAGGTGTGGGCGGACCCAGAAAGACCCAGCAGTGCTAGGTCAAGTTCAGACTGGAGTTTTGCTCAGAATGTCCAGTGCTGTTCACCATCCTAGATCATGGGATCACTTGCCCACGGAGAAGGTCCTTGTGTCATAGGGGAAATGTCAGGCTGCAAAAACTAACTTGTGAGGTTCCCTTACTTTAAAATTCGATTTTGGACAATACAACAGACTGAAAAATGGTAACAGGCCCGTGCCAGCATGTGATCAGTCTGCTGATCTTCCCATAATCCAACATGCCACTGTTGTTGCCATGGGGAGGAAGAATAGCATCCCCCATGAGCTTTTCTTCCAAAGTCATAAAGTTGGCCTGCTATAGATGCAAAATGTGAAGTCCCGTTCTACAGGTTGGACACTGCTTTGGGGTGACTTCACCATATTCATTAATCCATCCTCTTCACACCCTCAATGCCTGAGGTCCACTGAAGCCTCTTTCTCCAGAGAGAGATTCTAGTGGGAAATGTATGTTTGAAAGTACTTGACAACTCTGTCCTCTTTATCAGATGAATACTCCTTGAAGGGAAACTAGTATCGCCCTCAGTGCCTTCCTGTTACTTCAATTGGAATAGCAGTCACACCTCAGTCCTTGCTTTTGTGAGATGAGTGCAGTGGGCCATGGCTGTGCTGTTGGGTCTCTTGGTGCTACCTGGGAGGGTTGCGCCCTGTTACTTCAAGCCATGTCCACTGTTGGCTCAATTAAGTCAATTTACTTGAGGAGGGAGAAAAACCGCCATTGTTCTCACATTTAGCTGCCAACGAGCATTCAGCATCTGATGCTCAAGCGATAGACCCAAACCATAGCTTGTCCTCGGTGGCTCAGTCACCACGTACAACAGCGAGGCCATCAGTCATCTACGAAAGGGCCGAATGACTTCGCCTCCCCAAGTGCTTAAGGGCCGTCTCACCTCCTGACACCTGGCCGAGTGAGCAGTACCTCGCCTCCAGAGAGCTGATCAGTGAAAAGAGCTGGAATAAAGCCTTCCTGGGGCTTTCCTGTAGCAGCTTTAAATACGGCGAATCCTCATGGAGTACCTCTGATACGTACTCCATGCCCTGGCCAAGAGATGTGTTTCAATATTCAACAACACATCAGCCTCACAAAACAACCCTGTGACATCCATGATTGTGTCCAGTGGCACAGGTGTCGGCCACCTACCTGACATCATAGAGAAAAGTCATGGAGCCCACTTTCCCCCGGGTCTGCTGGAAGCCCAGCGCCCTTGCCCGCGGCCACTGGAAATGCAATCCCAGCTGTCCCTGCGTCTCCTGGTCTGTCTCAGCAGATTGCATGGGCAGTGACTGCCGAGTCCTCATCACCCAGGTGACACCGGCCAAGGCAGTCGTGAGCTAATTTAAATGGGCGTCTACTGGGCTCTGGACAGCACCATGATGGTGATTGCAGTTTTCCTTTAAGTAGCTTAACACCGTTCCCTTGAAATGTTAGCATAAGCTGCAGTTACGTTGCTAGAATTAGATGCAGCTGAAGGGGAGCGCTAGACACCTGGGAAGCTGTGAGGGAAGCTTCGTGATGTTATTCCTTCATTTATTCCTTCCCATCCACTTTCTACGAAGACGGGAAGGAAAGGTTATGTTGCACAGAGGCTAGTGTGCTCCAATATATATTAACATCTTAATGGGAAAGCTGTGCATGTACTGTATACATTTACTACTCTCTGACAAGAGGGAATTAAATGTCAGAAGGATTTGTAGCATCTATAATTGAATTGGTGCTGAGAAAAGCAAATCTTAAAGAAGAATAACATATTAGGATTAGCAAATAATGTGGCATTTTGTCAGCGCACGCCATTCCGTTTGTTCCCCTTCAGTAATAAAGTTGTGCTTTTTACAATGCACACTTATTTTTGTTGCCACATCGGGCACTATACTAGGTGATGAGAACGAGCGGTGGCATTTTTCAAGGGCTGCCAGGTTTCTTGTGTTTGTTGGGTTTCGTCTTTGGGGTCAGATTGTAGGTTTGTGTCAAGATTTGGAACATCCACTATCAGGCTTTCTGTTCCTTCCTATAAGGAGCAGTGTATGGTTACAAGAGTCGCTAGACTTCCTCCAGAGAGACTCACCACCCCCACCCCTGCCCAAGCCTGAGGACGCGGGAGCCGGTGCCTCCATGAGAAACAAGGATTCTGCTGGGTTTTAATTAAAGGGACTTGTCCAGCAAGACCTCAGCCCGGGAAAAGACTAGAAGGAAGCCCAGTGGCAGAGCCGTTGCGAATAGTGGACAAGTCTCACTCTCCTCCAGCCATCCCTGGAGGCAGCAGTTGCAGGAGGTTAAGCATCTGAATTGTCCAGTAAATAGGAGGCAGCAGACTGAGGTCTCTGGAAATAACAGATTTTGAAGATAAGACCTCAGGCAGTTTATAACCAGCGAAAAGCGTACATAGGTGCACTCGAGGAGGGTGCCTGCCTCTCCCCAGGTTTTCCAGTGCGCCTTGTCACCAGAAGCAGGGCTGTTTTGGAATGTGGGAGGCCAGCCCAGGAGGCCCCCTGCCCCTGGTCACACCTCAGCTCCCCAGGACAGAAAACTTGGTGCGTTTTGGCAAAAAGCCAGCCACCTCCTCCTGCGGCTGGGCTGCGAGGCAGGCAGCATCCGCTCAGCGACGTGCTCAGCCAGAGTCCCGCTTGCCAGGAGCTTGTCTGGGACACACTGGCCGTTCCCAGGCTGCCCATGGATCCCTGCCTCTGGCAGCAGAGCCTTCAGGCTTATCATAGATCCATGATGAAGGCATTCCCATGGCAGTTGATGGCATGCAGCCTCTGCCAGGTGGCAAAGTAGCCATAGAAACGGGGAGCTGCTGCCGAACCCAGTTTAACACAGGCTGCGTGACAGCAGGAGCAGCGTTGAGACGGACGCTGGCTAGTGAAGCGAACAGGGGAAGTAGGGAGAGGAGTCCTCCCAGAGGAGAGGGGAGGAGAAAGACCTTTGCACCAGGACCCTTGCTGGGTTCCTTGTAGGCCCAGCTGCCTCCACAGTGAGTGCCCCCTGCTCAGTGCCCAGGAGCAGCCCCTGGGGCCAGGTGGCCTGGGCCATTCCCCATGCCCCTCTGGGGAGTTCTTTAGTGTTTGATTCTTGTAGTTTCTAGGGTGCTAAGGCAGATGCTGGGTGACGGAGGCCGTGGCCTAAGCACTGCAGCATTCTGCAGGCAGCTTGTAACCGGCGCCTGGAGCCAAAAGAAAAGCTAACTTGCCATCACTGAGTAGTTACCACTGCTGAGTCCTGATGGAGAGGCACAGCCTGGGCCTGACTGCAGGGGGGTGGGGGTGGGGGTGCAGGCAGAGGGGCGCTGCCCCTCCCCCCACACCCACCCCTGGCCTCCTGCACTTCCCGAAGGTCAGACCAAGGAAGGACGGGCCTGAGCAGTCTGAGGTCACTTGGGGAGGCTCTGGAAGGCAGGCTGCACTCCAGCAGAGAGGGCACTGCTCTGCAGGGCGGTGGGGCAGAGTGAGTCGCAGACATGCCGCCTTCTGAGCAGGTCCACCTGCCTGGGGATCGGGCAAGTTAGCAAGGACCAGCGGTACTCACCCACCCTGAATTTTCAGGGCAGGACCTCGGGGCCGTGGCAGAGCCATGCTCCTTGGTTTCTTCGCCAGATTCAGAAAAGGAGCCTGGACTTTGCAGAGGGTATCCCCAGGGAAGCTAACAATTCATAGACTGGAGTGAAGGGCTCTGCCCTCCCCACCCCCCAGAGTAGCGGTATTTGGGTGATTGTAGAAGTTCTAGACGTCCCAGGATTTTCACTTGAGAGCACTGTCTCTCCAGGAACTGTCCAGAACTCTTACTGTGGGTGGAACTAGAAAGGCCAAGCAGCCAGCAGACTGCGGGAACCAGGCCCTTTGGGTAGCCAATTCCCCAGCCTGCTCCGTGGGTCTGGCACCCTTGGCCCCCACAGCTGATGAGCTAGGTGCCAGCCTGGGAGCAGGCAGGTCCATCCCCTCGTGGGAACCAGCTCTCGCCCTGTCCCCCACCAGTGCCTTGGGCCCAACAATGGCACTCCAAAAGCCCACGCTCGCACGCGCAAAGGAAAGAGAACGAATTGAACAGGACCCCGCGGCTCTCCTAGGGCACAGGAGCCGTGACAGGTGACGCCCAAAGCACGGCAGCACCTCCCCTGTGGCCCGGTATAGGCTGGGGAGTGACGGGCCGGCCAGCAGCTCACAGCTGCATCGTCCCTGTAAGTCAAACATTAGTGACCTTCTGTGTCCATCCACAGTAATTGAAGGCAGAAAAAATGTCTCGGTGATTAACGGGTGGTAGAAAACTTTCTGATCAAAGTGAGTATCAGAAGCTAGCTGGAGAGGATCTCCCTACCAATAAGTACCTGTAAAATAAGTGTGTCCTTGAGGGACAGGGAGGGTAACTGGCCCCCAGAATTCATTGAGGGCCAGGGGAAGAGAAGCTCCATGTTAATGTGGAGAAAAGGGTCAGTGGAGAGTGCTGGCCGAGAAACTGAGCCGCTCTTTTCTTTATCACAGAGTTCTGCTCTCACCTCCCTCCCTCTCTCCCCCTAGGCTTCTAGAATGTTCCTGCGCCTAAGCGTAGGGAGGCAGGCTGAACAGTGGCCATGAGGGTGCCTGCCCCTGACAGCTTAGGTCTCTCCCTGGCGCCCTCCCCTCCCCCTCGTGGTCTCCCCAGACCAGACCTGCTTCCCCTTCCCCTCAGTCACTGCTCTCGCCTTTTTCCTCACCCAAGTCCAAGACCTGGAATTAATTCATTAAAAGCCCCCTATTTCTCAGTCGATCTGAAGCTCGTGGCAAACGGAGATTAGTTCATTCTCTTTCCCACCCGCTCCCCTGTTTTGACAGCTACCCCAAGGAAACGGCTCCCTCCCTTTTCTGGTTTGTCTCTCTGGGAGCACTTCTGAATTGGTGCCCTTGGGGTATAAAGTACCGTATCTTTCAGCGGATCCCCAAGAGCCATGCCCCACTTCCCTAAGTGGTCCGGTGGCTTCGGGCCACCCGGGTGAAACGACTTTGCAGGCACTGGGGGCCGCTGCACTGGCAGTGAGGCCACTTAGGCCGAGGAGAGACTCCTCTCCGGCGCATGTCAGCATTTCAAGTTGAGCTTATTAGACGTGTGGCTGGAGGGGCTCACACATCACAGCGCGAGCTAATTGGCTGCAGCGCACTCTGCCTCCGGCCCATCTCCAGTCAGACGCCCGTCACCCCGCGGTCCTGGGCCAGCCGCTGGTTTGGCTTTTCTGTTTGGGTTTGGCTGGGGCAGGGTCTGGGTAGGGGGTTGGCTGGCTTGTGGTCCTTTCAAAGGTAACTTAATGAAACCCTTTAAATACTTCATTTTTTAATTTAAAGTCTTTTAATTAAAGCACTTTGCGCGGACCCCTCAGTCACAAGTTATTTCCCCACATCCTCCAGTACTTAATCTCAGAGCAGAATTGGAAATATCGATAGAAAGTGTAAATCATGCCTCTTGCTGAAAGCGTTGTATCAGGTTTCGGCTCAAAAGAGCACCATTACCTTTAGCTGTCACGGATCTGTACACTTGATCGATAAACTTCAAATATTATTAGAGGTGGAGGCTTCAGAGATTTGCTCTGTTCTTTGGAGAGAGACAGAGATAAATCTTTCTTAAAAATTGACTTGAATTTGCACTCTCAGTCTTCCTGGTGAAATGCATTTCTCTTAGCCATCCAGCAACTGCAAGGGGGACAGATTTATAGGCCATGTGCTTCTTGTACTGAAAGATTTAAATGGTAAATCCTTCACATATGACTTCACAAATCATGTAAAGTTAAAAGATTTTTACCGTTTCTGTTGCTGCTGTGCTTAAATTGTAAGGTACAGCTAGTAAATCATTTTAATGGAGGTGTCGTACTTGACTCAATAAAAAAAAAAGACAATGGTTTAGCTTCCACTCCAAAATGTTAATGTATTAATCAACGGGAGAATAATTGTTTTTTACTACATTATAAATCTCAGGTGCCATTAGGACTTCAGCACGGGCTGATGTCGCCGCATCCCTAAATTAAAATTGTTTACACAGCCATACATCCATCCCGCATCGCCATGGCTCATTCTGGGTTCATTTTGGAGTTGTTCCCCAGCCAAACATGTCGTTCCTCAGTCGAAGAAGACATCCTGAGGGAGTGATGCCTATAAAGGAAAATTAATTGCATCGCGAAGTGTTAAATAAATAAAATAAAAACCATCTGTGGCAATGGACAATTACTCCTTGCTGTCTTTTTTTTTGAAATAGGTTTTTAGGGTTTAGATTGAGGTTTACTCCTCATACATCCTAAAGGTAGCAAACCTGTCACTTGTCTTTAGTCTTATAATCCCTGTTTTATCTCTAGGCAGCGGTGGCTTTTGAGCGTCTCACTTTTCTTGTGACCTGCCTAGCAGGGAATCAGTCACTGGGCACCTCTGGAAAGAGACTCTAGCTGCCCCCCACCTGCCGCTCCTGTCCCTGCCCGAAGGTGCCATTCCCAGCGCCCCTAGATAGCCCCTCAGTAGACTCTGCAATGGATCCAGATAGAAAGAACACCAACACCAGGTCAGCACCGGGTGGACTCAGTCCTCTCCTCCCTGCTCCCTGCACTGTGTCACACGCATTAGTGTGCCTGTGCTGCTTATAATGAGATTGCCTTGTGGGGAGAACAGATCAATTCAGCCCTGGACAGGTCAGTCTGTTCCCTCCTGTGCAACTTGATCCATCTCGATTGTTCTCTCTGACTCCTCCATTAAAAGAGAAGGTGGCCTCTGACCCCGGAGGAAGTGTCTCTGGGGCGCCTGGTGTCTTGTAATGAGCGCTACATCCCTGTTCCTCTTCTGATTTCAACAGATTCCCGAGCAGGTGAAGAAGGCTCCATCCGCGCGGTGGACCACGCCGTGATCGGCGGTGTCGTGGCCGTGGTGGTGTTCGCCATGCTCTGCTTGCTCATCATTCTGGGCCGCTACTTTGCCAGACATAAAGGTAAGCAGGATGCTCTGCAAGGCCAGAGGGTCACGAACTCCACGGCCCTCGCATCTGGGGACTTGGCTCGGTGTCCTTGATAGGCAGTTTGGTATACGCGGTCACCTAGGCTTCTTGATCTGGAAACCAGAGAGGAACAAACAGCAGTCTTGGCAGCACTCTGGGCGCTGATGGGGAGCACGCCTTGATTTGGATTTTCTCTAAATATAAAGCTTTATAGACCTGTGATCCCACAGTCCACACTTGGGGGTAGAGCAAAAACTATCAAATGGCTCTCCAAACTGTGGTGTGAACCCCCAAGCAATAAACATGGACAGAGGGTGCCCAGACCTACTGCATTCTGGGAAAGGAGTAGACTCGCTGTGCTCCGGGGGCCCAAACTCGGGGTAAGCTGGTCACACAGACTGGAATCCTTCATTGGTTTGATGTGCCTTAAAAGCCACATAAATATGTATTTTTAAAATTATCAGTGCAATTGATTTAAATTGCCATTAATCATCACACTTATCTGTGCAGTCTGGATGGGCAATCATCTCTTCCAATGCGCCCCCCTCTGCCCCATGCTGCTCCAAAGCTCTTCTCCCCTCTTGGTAATTTATCCTTCCTTTCCTTTGCCGGCCCCCGTCTTTCCCAGTTGTTTTTCTCAAGCCCTGCACAGTGAGCTTGTGGGGCTGTCTGTAATATTAAGTCCAGGGCCTGCAGCGCCACTGTAGGGCGTCCCATGAGCACAGCAGCGGAGAGACCAGGTACTTGACCACCGCCTTTAGGATCTGGAGCGTGTCTGCAGTGCAAAGCGGCCTGGAGCCCTGCACACTGGCCGCCCCTACCCCCATGCCCAGCTGTGCCCCGGACCAGGGGCAGGCTGCTGAGGCCAGAGAGCAGGACAGACCTCAGTGTGGGCGGCACAGGGAAGGGGGAGACGGCTTCCCCAGCCTTTCATTCCAGTCGCTTTGAAAACTTGATACCATAGCCAGTGTTCCGAGTTTTTTTATGTAAGAACCCCCAAGAATACAGCATCCCTGGTGGGGAGAGGGTCCCTCGCTTACTGCAGCCGCGTAAGCTCCACCCCTGCATCTCACCCAGGTGCAGTCCGCGTGTTTCTCTATGCCGACTGTTGGGACTTGGGGCTCAAAGTGTTGCGGACGGTCATGTTCTGTGGATTGTCGTTATAAAGTGGCTGTGCCGATTAGCGAATCCATGAATCCGGGTCCGGGCTCGAGTCCTATCCTAAGGGGGAGATGCTCCTTCTAGAAGGCAGATTCCCCACCTCGATTCCGGCTGGTAGATCACCACCGTATTTCTCAATCTGGAACCCCACCGTGACACAGAAAGCAGGCGAAAATCGAGCCTACCTGTGCGAGCTCCTCGCTTCCGGATAGGCAGTCACGGCTGTCGGAGGCACTGGCTCAGACAAGCAGTGGGAGATGGCGGTAGAACGCGGTCAGGGCCCTAATTCATTTATTGGCTAATTGCTCTTCCTTGCTTCGGTCTTTAACCATGTGCGCGCACATCCCGGTCACTGGTCCTGGGCGTTTACTGTTGACATGTTAGTCAGCGGCTCTCCGGCTTTCTGCATTTTTAGCTCCCACTCACGCCTTCTTCTGCTGACATTCTCTGGTCATAATCACTGCTCTAATGTCTCATTTGCTGAATTATATCGCAGCGGTTCAGTCGGAGTGGTGCCTCTGGAACCCCCGGACTCCCATTTGACTCACCCACCTCGCTCTCTTCTTCCGATTGTTTTTTCCCCTCTGCTGCCTGCACACCACTTCGGCTGACGATGGCCATAAAGCAAGTTGCCATCTCTGTACCACTTTACACAGAGGCCATCAGACAGTCACGGTGCTTTACCCCTTCATCTTTCAGGTACATACTTCACTCATGAAGCCAAAGGAGCCGATGACGCAGCAGACGCTGACACAGCTATAATCAATGCAGAAGGAGGACAGAACAACTCCGAAGAAAAGAAAGAGTACTTCATCTAGATCAGCCTTTTTGTTTCCATGAGGTGTCCAACTGGCCCTATTTAGACGATAAAGAGACAGTGATATTGGAACTCGCGAGAAATTTCGTGTGTTTTTTTAATGAATGGGTGGAAAGGTGCGAGACTGGGAAGGCTTGGGATTTGCTGTGTTAAAAAAAAAAATGTTCTTTGAAAAGTACACTCTGCTGTTTGACACCTCTTTTTTTAATTGGTTGTTTTTGATTTTTTTTTTTAATTTTTCTTTTTTTTTCCTACCAAGTCAAACTTGGATGCTTGGATTTAGTTCGGATAGATTGCAGAAAATTCTGTGCCTTGTTTTCTGTGTGTTGCGTTTTTTTTTTTTTCTTTTCCTTCTTCTTCCTTGTGTGCATTTATTTTTCTCCCCTTCCCGCCCCCCCCCCCCAAAAAAAAAACTTTGAATTTCTTTTTTCCAAAATCTCCCATTTTGGAATTTGCCTGCTGGGATTCCTTCATCTTTATTCCCTTGGTTTTGTTTCTGTTTTTACTTTTTGTTGTTTCTTTTGGAAGTAACTGCTTTCTGTTCAAAATTCAGTTTCCTAAAAGGAGAACCAGCACAGTTTAGATCTCATAGTTCAGAATTTAGTGTATCCATAATGCATTCTTCTCTGTTGTCGTAAAGATTTGGGTGAACAAACAATGAGAACTCTTTGCTGCTGCCCATGTTTCAAATACTTAGAGCAGCGAAGACTAGAAACTTAGACTGTGATTCAGAAAATGTTCTGTTTGCTGTGGAACCACATTACTGTACAGGGTTACCTGCAAGTGCGGTGTGTCGCCGTGAGATTGAATTCTGTCTTTATTCTGTACCTTAGACGGCTCAGCATAGATCTCCCACGCTGTCCAGAGGGTTTGGGGCAGAAAGGGCTCCTCCTTTCTCCATGTCCTACGCAGACCTGACGGGTCTGTTCCTTTTATAGACGTGGACAAATCTGAGTTGCCATAGGCGGGGAAGTAGGGAGGAGGGAGATAGTTCTGCTCTGGTTATTTCTGTTCCCAATGATTCCATGCACCTTTCCCAATCGGCCTTACTTCTCACTAATTTGTAGGAAAAAGCAAGTCCGTGTGGTGTGCGAATGACTGACGGGACAGGGTTTTTGTGTTGCTTTTTTTTCTCCTTTGTGCTTAGTTAGGAAGGCAGTAGGATGTGGCCTGCATGTACTGTATATTACAGATATTTGTCATGCTGGGATTTCCAACTTGAATCCGTGTGAAACTTTCATTCCTTCAGATTTGGCTTGACAAAGGCAGGAGGCACAAAAGAAGGGCCGGCATTGTTCTCACACTGGTCTGCTGTCGATCTCAGTTCTCGAAAGGTCAGAGCAGAGGTGGAGAAACAGCATGTAGGGATATTCAGTCACTTAATCAAAACTCAAATGTGAGTGTTTTTATCTTTTTACCTTTCATACACTAGCCTTGGCCTCTTTCCTCAGCCTTAAGAACCATCTGCCAAAAATTGACTGACCCTCGCATGATAGCGGCCGTGGCAGGTAGCTACTTCAGTGAGTTACCCGGAACATGTCTTAGACAGGAGCCTTGGGAAAAGGGAAAGGAGTCAGTAACCATTGACTTTTTTTTTTTTTTTAAAGAAATGTGGGGATGTTCACTGAAACGTCTAGAAAATATAGAAGTAGTCCTGAAGGACGAAAACTGAACTCTTACCAGATGTGTTGGTAAGGCTCCAGACTCCAGAATTCAGTCCCTGTGGAAAGATGGCATCAAAAAAAAAAAAAAAAAAGAAAAGAAAAAAAAAGATAGATCTATATCTATATATATATAAATATATATTATATAACATTTTCAGTGAGTCGTTTTTGGATTTTGCAAGGTGCATTTTTACTATTGTTACCTTATGTGGAAAACTTAACGCTGATTTATTTAAGGGGGAAAAAGTGTCGATTCTTTTGTTATTGGAAAGCGTGTTTATTTTTCTTGTCTTTCTTTTTAACCTTTGATAGAACCATTGCAATACGGGGGCCTTTTGGGAACGGACTGGTCTGTAAAAGAAAATCCATACCGAGCAGCATTTTGGTTTCCCTGCTCCTATCCCTTGGCACTTCACCAAGACGAAAAGCCACAACCAACACCCCTTTTTCAATAAATTTTATAACGTGCAGCTCTATCCCGAGCCCTTAGCACCCACCTGACCATAGTGTGATCATATCAAAGGGTGAGAACCATTTCGCATGTTGTTGAAAGGTTTGTGTTTTTGTTTTTGTTTTTTTTTCCACTGTTCTTTTTTAGGATATAAAAGCAAAAGCCTACCCTTCCTCACTCGATTGGCATCTCATTTCTGGGACCTCCCTCCTCTCTGTTTTGAAAAGTGTACAGTAGTGCAGTGTTCCTGATGTAACTTTATGGCTTACAATGTTGACATGTCTCAGGTTCATGTGTTTCGATTGGTGTTTTCTGTCTCAGGTAGATTGCAAAGTGTAGGCCCCACACATTGGAAAAAAAAAATAATAATAAACAAAGCAAAAACAGGAAATTATGGGTTTTAGTTGTATATTGGTTTATGTATTTTTTCTTAAGTATACAGTGCACTGTTTGAAAATGTATTGTTGAGTATTACTTTGTACAGGATGATCACTTTTTTTAGAGTGAAGAAAGAACAAACTTGTTTTTTGTGTTTTTTAAAGGAATATAAAATAATGAAGGATGTATAATTGATGCCAAATAAGCTTGTTCTTTAGTCACACCGACGTCTTACTTTTCCCTTTAGGCCAGTTCTGTTTTTAAGGTGTACATGAACAATGTTACGGTGTAAGAAACTCCATATCCATATGTTCTCATTCGCATTTTGTATTGGTTCATGTATACCATTTTTACAAAAAAAAAGAAAAAAAAAAGAAGTACTATAAAATATCTGTCTTCTTAATAAAAAAAATTAATGTTACAAAGTGATCCTTAATCTCATTATGGACTTCTTATGGATGCTTGGGCCTGAGAGAAGAGGTGGGCAGGGGCCAGCTTCCTCCTCAGGACCCCTCGTGGGGGGGGGGGGTTGGGTCTCGCCGGGGCGGTAGGTGGATGTTAAGAAAGGCGGCACCGGCTGGCTTGCTTTCAGTCACTCTCTCCTCTGCTCATCCTGCCTGTCCTTGTTCTCTTCTACCCTCTCAGACAGGTGGGCCAGGTGCTCAGGCTGCGTGTGGGCCCGACCTGGGCCCCTGCCAGGTCGACTCAGCAATTTATGCAGGTGCGCGGCCGCCATGATGGACCGTCCGGGAGGGCCCTTCCTATGGACGCCTCTCCTGCCCTGAACCCCCCTTTCACCTGCCACCCCCACCAACTTCCCTGTGTTGGCTGCTCCACCTGTCTCTTCCTTTGGGATTGTTGTCTTAATTCACTCCACCTTCTTCATTTCAAGCTCTCTTTCCTTCACACACAAGAAGACATACTCTGCGGAGGACTGGTCCGGCCGCGCGAGATTGTTCTCACCTGACTGTTCAGGCTGCTGAGACTTTAGGGCCGGGAGGGGTGAGCAGCAGGAGCGTGGGTGTCTCCCTCCTTCCCTTGCAGGCCTAAGCCAGTGGCGACTCCACTTAAGAGTGACCGATCTTACAAATGCACGGCTAACAGCTGAGCGGCTCCAAATGTCCTTTCCCCTCCAGCCTCACAGCTCTGGTTGAGTTCTCCTTTTCTCTCTCGGGCAGGTTATGGGGGAAGCCCAGCAGTGGAAGAAAAGGTAAGCGCCAGAAAAGCCAAAGGCCGCGTCTCTCATTTCAGCCTCCTCCAGCCCAGCCTGGCCTCTCTCGCCTGTCTCTGTAAAATTCCGTGGCTCAGAAGTGCAGTTCCTCAGCACCTGCTCTGTGTCCAGCATTGTGAGAAAACACCGAGAAGTGTAAGGTAGCTTCCAGAGGCTAACCAGGACATCAGTTATGCCCACGGGAAAGCACAAAATGCTCCCCAGCTCTGGAGGCCACACCAAATGTAGTTAAACTGCTTGGAGCATGATACAGAATTTTTTGGAGAAGGGCTGTCTGGGGGCCAAAGTTAAGACAGCATCCACGGCAACCAGACCCTGGCTGCACCTTAAAGAATGACTAGTGTCGAGAAGTAATTGCATGGATGGAGGTGACACAAGACAGTGAGCCCAGCTGGCTGGCATGTATGAGAAGGATAAAATTACACAAGGCATGGAGGGTGGGGTGAGTCTGTGACAGTTCCCAACCCAGGGGTGTCAAAATTTCCAGGCCCTCGCACTGCTGCCAGAGGGAGGGAGCAGTGGGGAGCACTCCCTCACCGTAGCTCTAGAAAATGACGATGTAGGTGATAGCGCTAAGAGGTGAAGAAGATCTCCCTCTCGAGACCGCCTGGGTTCAAATCCCCTCTGGGCTACTTCTTAGCTGTAAAACCCCAGGCAAGTCACCTACCTACCCTACTTGGCCTTGTTCTCCTGCCATGTAAGAGCAACCAGTGGGCGTAAAGATTGCTAGCAAATGAGGTAGCAGACACCAAGTAAGTGCTTGTACGTACAGTCAGTCATAATACATGGGCGAGGCAACTTGTATCCCAAAGGTGGCAGGTCACCCATGGCTGCCAGCAGGGGTCACTGCTCAGGGGTAGCCTAGCATGCTCCCGTGCACAGGGACCTGGCTCGACCTTGTGAAGCCGCCGAGGAGGTTCAGTGACCCTTTTCTCCTCCCTGTTACCCCCGGCCCTTGCACAGAGTACGCTTAATGTCACCAACTCTGTCCCCTTGTCTATACAGTAAGATTCCAGATTCCGCTGAAACCACAGAGAAGGGGCCAGAGACATTCCCTGAACTCAGCAGACGTGAGGTGGCATCTCGCCCACGTCTGTGCTGGGCTATGCAAATGTAAAGGCGCCGGAAGCATCTGCATAGCAGGAACTTGATAAGTTGCCTGGGCCTTCATTTGGTCTGGGAGTGAAAATGGGCCTCGTGTCCTCTAGAGAGTTTTCACAAATGTTTTGGCCTGCTCGCATTCTCCAAATACATCAACTGGAACCCCGAGGTGATATGCGGGTGTTAATTGGTGCAATCTTTCACTGTCCTCTGTCTACTTGAAATGTAATTCTTGTACTGCTGTGGACTTACTCCATGGAGAAATGTCCCTTTGACGCTTTCATCCAGAACCTGAAAGCAGCCACACAGGTGGAGAGACACTGCACTACAAAACTATACCTAAGACTAATACACCCTCTTGCCAGCTGAGTCATGAGGAACTCTCTCTCACATTCCTTCAAAGTGCATATCCCCAGGCATACGTGTAGTTTGGAAATACTTCCAAAATGAAGCGGTTGATGTCCTGACCCAGGGCAGAGGGGAAGGTGAGCGCTGCCGATACCTTCACGGCAGTGGCAGCCTCCAAGTAGGCATTCAGCAGGTGGGCTTGATGAGGGGGACTAGTTCAGCACCTGGCTGCCTGAGATTTTTATTCTCATTCTCAACTGGTCACCGTTTCTATTGTTGATCTAAGTCCATCCTGAGCCTTGAAACGCGGCGCCAGTCCTGACTTTAGTGCTGTCAGTCCCATCGTGCTTAAGGACCTGCAGGGAGAATCTTCTCCCTTACAGAGTGAAGGGTGTTTTGATCGTGGCTCTGCAGAGCCTCGCCATTGCTAGCAGTTAGAGTGAGGGGCCTTCAAAATGAGGTGTAGGGCATGTTAGAAAAATTCAAACCATATTCTCTGACATATTCCTCGTGGCATAGGCCTCCGAGAAGAGCCACGATTTCAACCCTTCCACTTTCCCCGCTCACATACCATCCCATGTGATTCAAAAGAAGGGGTGGGCATCTGGATAATGTGAGCACCCCAAAACAGATACTCGAAAGCAAAACTTATGCTTTCAAGTCTGCTATCCTCAGCCTCCAGCATCTTCTATAAACAGGAAATGATATTTGCTTGGCTTTTTATATTTTTGTTTTTCTCTCCAAAGTGAACATAAGAGGTCTACTGCCCCTGGTGGTCAGTCCCCAGAAGTGCAACTCTTGCACTTTCTAAGTATGGAATTCCAAACTGAGTCCGGGCTTTCTCTCTTGCATACACCTACTCTCAGCTCCGATTTCACTCCCCCCTCCTCCTCCTTTGAGGCGTTATGCAGTGGGCGGTGATTCCAGGGAAAGTGAAGACTGCTACTGAGGGTCAAATCAACACCTGGTCTGGGGCCAGAACCTCTCCAGCTGCCCTCCAAATGTGCTCTAGCTCCCGGTCATATTTCAGACATGATCGCCTTAAATCTTCCTTAAGTGCTATCTTCTCAGGTTAATTAATCACCAGACTTAAACTTGCTGTTACCAGCAGGAAGTCCATCCTGAAGTCAGCAATGTTACAATTGCATCTTCTAATACTGTTTATCCTGCATTAGTGTTTACTTAGGGGGAAAATTGATCTGTAATTGATATTTCAGTCTTCCAGAGCTGGTGTTGGAAGAGCCTAATGCAAAAGCCTTTAATAGCAAGCAAATATTTAAATCCCTTAATGGTTGCTGAATATTGAAATGTGTGACTTTATTACTCTTTTTGGTTTGTTTTCTCTGTAGTTGTATATTTCATCGTTTAAACTCGCAACGGATGCTGGCATGCTCAGTCTAGCTAATCCACAAAAGCCGTTTGCCCAGACACAGCAGACCTGATTAAAAAGTATTGCTATGGAAGGAAGTCTCTGCACTAATCAGTCTCTGTTAGCTAGTGACAAAATTACTATCCATCTCTCTCTCTCTCTTTCTCTTTCTCTCCCTCTCTCTAGGCCTGTTTTCTCTAACCTCCTCTCCCAGAATAAAGTGATGGGGGCAGCTATAGTGTTGCAATTAGGAGCATGAATCTTATATCGTTTGGACAAGGAAGGGGAAATGCCATTACTGTCAACAGAAATGTCCTACTTGGGTGTTTTGCTCCTACTTCCCTGCCAAAGCCCATCGCTGCTGCTGAAAGTGTCTTAACATTCACAGCTGTTTTTGATGGCTTGATTCTTAACACAGCCAGAAATATAGCCGGGAGATGCTTAAGACAGTTTATGGAAAATAATAGATTTCCTTCCAGAGGCGCCAATGCATCGAGAAGGGCCTTGAGTCTCCTTAGACCCAGTCAAGATCTCCAGTTTTCTCCCTTTCTGGCTACAGTTACAAACACTATTGCTTAAAAAAAAAAAAAAAGGCCCTTTTGAATCCTCTGTTTTCCCGGTTGGTTTCTATCAGCACCCACAAGTCTCTGGCACCCCTTCTCACCACTCACCTCCAGCAGCCGTGAGACCTCACAAGAAGCAGTGCCTGCAGAAGCGGAAAGAAAAAGACACGGCAGAGTGGAGAAGAACAACTCCAGGAAAACCAGCGGAGAGAGCTCAGACTAGGTGCCAGCCTGGGGCTCCAGAGACAGAGGTGGCTGTGTGAAGGCCACCGCTCCAGTCCTTGCACAAGGTTGGGGCCCTTCCCTGTGGCCCTCAGGAATGCCAAGAAGTGTAGTTCTCTCTGCTAGCTTCGCTCTCCAGCCCTGTCACCGAGCCACCTCTGACCCAGCCCTTAGTTAGGGGCCGCTGGGAACTAAACTCCCTTTGGCGGGTCAAGAGGGAAGAGCTTCCAGGTCACAGGTGTTTGGAAGTCTGCAAGGACAAAGCCGCATGCGGTGCTTCAGCCCTAGGTTGCAGCTTTCAGACTCTTTCTGCCAATGCATGTCAAAAGCCATGTGTTCCTTCACCCCAGAGTGCCTCCCCATCCATGCCTTCCTGCCGGAGAGGTAGGTAGAGGGCGCAGGACGACGGCAAGCTGCTGCCAGCCCGCTCTCTCCCTTCCACTCTAGTGCAGCCGCAAATACCCCCAGCCGAGTTACTGCCACTCCCCCACTGTGTTCATTCTCAGCTTCTCCTAAATGGAAACCATTAATCATACTAAATTGTGCAATGATTCCCTGATAGGGAGAATGCTGATGGCAAAAATCATTCTCCTTTGTTGTGCCAGGCAGGCAAAAGGCAGAAGTATTAGCTCATTGCCCTGCCTGGCTCCTTGCAAATGCTGACCATGTGTTTACCCATGCAGCTGCTTCTATGCACACAGCTTATTTTAGCACCGGTCTAAGGCATTCCAACTGTTGACAAAAACGAAGTGCCCAGGCACCCCTTTCTTATTCCAAGGACTGCCAGGAAGACCGGTAGCCTGGGGTGCTCCCTGAAGTCTCCCCAGCTCAGCAATGCCCTGGGTCTCCTGTGGAACGTCCACGGTGGTCTCAGATGGGGTGAACTGGTGGGGTAGACTGTGCCCCCACACACACTTCTGCCAGCTGGGTTGCAGAAGAAGCCAGGTGTGAGTACCAAGGAGGGTTTTTGCCTTTCAGAATTTGATGTCTGCTTCGCTTTCGACAAGCCTCTTTGTAAGCCACCCCTTCTGAATTAGAATCATTTTCCAAAAGCTCTTAAGCTATGATTAATGCCAGGGCTGTTTTTAACAATCATCCTGCCAGTCTTAAGCTGTAGTCATTTTCAATAATTTGGAGTGCTCAAAGGCAAGCCAGGAGTTTGTTGACAAGAAAACCCATAAGAGCGCAGCCAGGCAGCCACAAAAGATGGAAAAGCAAAGGGACCATTTGGGCTTAGCTGGCTTTCTGCTCCCAGAGTTTCACCACTAAAAGTTTGATTGAACGCTCACAATGCATTAAGGATCCCAACTGTGAGCACCGCTCAGCTAGAGGGCTGCCAGCCTGGCTTTTGTGTGAACAAACGCGCAGCGTGTTCGGAGAGCTTCTGGTTTATTTATGGACATGTGTGGTTCATTCATGCCATCCCCAAACCAGAGAGTCCTCATTTGTCTTCTCTTTGCCAACATCAAAGGCTGAGAAAGAGGCGCGGGGCGTTGCTTGGGGGCTGTTTACTTCCCGTGATTGCGAGCAGGTCCCCAGCCAGGACTCGGGACTCCAGCACCACCGCTGGCCCCAGCCATCCCCTGCCATGTGGACCAGAGTCGTTCTCTTTCTAATCTTGGCGATTTCATGCTAGAGAATCCATCTGTTTGAGAAGCCCACACCGAAGCTATGGCTAGAAATGTCCATGATCACAGATTTTCTTAGACTCCGCTTCAGATGGTACTTATTTCTAGCATGTCACTCCTCCGTAGGGAAGGGTCAACTGTGGGTGACAGTTTAACCCAGTGAATTGGGTGTGATTGATGGCGATCAGGGTCTCATGCCAAGCCCTCCACCTCACCGGCCAGCAGCTAGGGTCAGTAGCTAGCCAGGGAGGAGGCCAACTTTGGGAGACTGCTTAGAGCTTTCATTAGGTAACTTCCAACATTCTTCCTTCCACCTTGAATCACAACAGGGACCCCCCCCCCTTGTCCTGCATTCCCTGTCCTCAGAAATATGTGTGGTGTCCCCTCTAGGTCCCTGATAATTTCAAACTCCTTTCTCCTGAAGCAGAATGAGTGGATTTCCACTGTTGGCCCAGGGTCATGTTTCTTAGCGAGAGCACCCTTCCCCCCCCCCCCAAATTACGTTCTACCAGTGATGCTTCCAAGCCAACTCTTACCCAGCCACTTAAAGGTTTTCCTGGCAGCTTTTCAGGGCCTGTCTGGGGCATTATGTCTCTAGCAGGGCCTTGCCTTAGGAGTTTAGGCTCGGGGCAATGAAGTTTCCTGTAAACCTGCTTCTTCCCCGCGTTCCTTTCTCAGTGATCAGCAACATCAGCCCTGTGGACTAGAATCCTGGAGTCTTGTTTCATCCCTCCATCTCTTGTATCTCTCACTTCAGCTGTCCCCCAAGTCCTGCCCATTGTCCCCTAAATGCTTCTCAATTTGATCCAACCTGTCACCTCTGTGTCACTCCCTTCATCTAAGCCTTTGACCGTCAGGCTCAGGAATGTAACAGCCTCTGCTGGTTACTGTACATCTCTCTCTCTAAACCCATCTTCAGCTCTAAACTGAAGCACACCAGGTCCCCCTGCTGCTTGGAAACCATTCGTGGTTGACCTATAACTGTAGAATAAATAAATCCTCGCAATCTGCCATCAACTTAGCCTGCCCATTCAGTCTCTCCCAGCCCCCTGCACTCAGACCCCCACCCTCAATACATTCCGTTGCCGGCTCACACCTCTGTGCCTTTGGACATGTGGAGAGCACCTGTGGAGAGCACCTGCGGTTACTCTCTGCACCTGCCCAGCCTCCCACGCTGTGCTGGGTTGGTGTCCGTATCACCCATCTGAACTGTGCGTTTTCCTTCCTTCCTTCCTCAGTGCTCAGTGAATTCCTTGAGAGTAGAGATGATTGGCTCCATCTCTTTCTTGGAAACGGAGCAGTCTCTGGTCCCGTGCTCACTGATTATTGACTACGGGAGATTTGGTTCCATCTGTGCATGGATTTTGGCCTTTCATCTGTCTGTCTCTTTCCCGGAAATACCCTGGACACGCCTGCTCTCTTCCTGCTTTCTAGCCAGCAATGCTGTAGTTCCTAGAACTCCTTCTGTCTGCTCTGCTGGCTTTCTCAGTTTTAGATTTGGTTTCCGGCTGTCCTGGCCAACATCCTCCTCCCCCCCCCCCCCCCCCCTCTTCCCTTCTTCTCTGGGTGGTTTGATCCATTAAGGTCAAGATGTACAGGGCCTATGTCCTAGAAACACTTCACGGTCCTGTGACCATACTTGAGAACTGGAAAGGAAAAATGATGGACTCCAAAATACAGAGAAACAAACCTGTAAGATCAAAATGATGACATGTTTAATTCTGTATCTGCAAACCCTTAACAAGTCGCCCTGCAAGCTGCAGCCAAACTGAGGAATTACATATACATTACACCCAAAATAATAAATAAATAAAATAAATTGTATCCATGCGGATTTGAATGTATTTGATGCAGTGCTGCGTAGAGCTTCCAAAAACACAGTCCTGAAAAGGTTTTTGAACCTCTTCTTTTCTTCTCTTCTTCTCCTCTCCTCTTCCCCTGCTCTCTCCCCTGCCTTCCCCTCCCCTCCTCTGCTGAATCTGTACCCCAAACCTGGGTGTACAGACCAGGTTCTGGATGGGGCCAGCCCAGGGAAAGACCCCAGGTACCCAATGGGCAGAGTGTGATTGATCTGTGAGCCATCAAGCCCTCCTGCAAAGCTGACACTTTGCAAGAATTTAACAAATACACCCACAGAGCAGTTCAGCTTTCTATGCTGCGCTCCGGGAAATAGGCACAGAACACTGTAAACTTTCCCCAGTGACTGCTTCTCCGGGTTTCAGCAATGCAGTCTGTAGAGATAACTGCCTGGCATGTTCAGCTTCCAATCTGTACAGCAAATTGTCAGCGTGGACACCCTGGGCTTTGGAGGGCAGGTGACTTTTCTGCCCCTCTGTTGTCTTCTGGCTTTTGGGTTTTGTTTTGGTTGCATGGGAGGAGGTGGGCGGGTGGTGATGAGCTGAGACTCCAGGAGCCGGTATTCAGAAGTACTGCTCCCAGCTGTGCCTCTGATTCTGCTTGTGACCTTGGGCAAATCGCTTCCTCCCTGGGTCCTGCTCTCCAGCTATAAAGAGCCTCAATCCCAAATTGTTTCCAGTTATTTGTTTGTGAAGTACTTTGACATCTCAGATCCTGAACACAGTAAAGAGCAAAAATATTGCCGTTGTGATAGTGCATTTAAAACCCGAATAAAATGCATTGCCAGCTCTGGCGCTGAAAATTAAAAAGCTGTAATAGTTGATGACTAATTCTACTGTTGCTTTCTGGTATCTTTTCCATGCTGAGATCATCCAGTTTTTGCCCTTTTTTTCTTTCAAAATAAATAAAGGCTCCTTTGCGAAGAATGGATTTCATTTAGTAAATAATTTTGACTTGTGTAATTACTTCTGTGACTTTTTTTAACAACTGGGCTTAGCTGAAAAAAAAAAAGCTTCACCCCATCGCAGGCGCCCTTCGCCAGTGCTCCGTAAAGTAATTGTGCAATTAGGAAGAAGTGGCTGGAGCCTTGTGTTTCTCTATATTTTAAGTTGGGAGCCTGACTTTGACTCCCAGCTTGCTGGAGTGGGTGAGCCAGCCCGTTATTAAAAAAACAATTATGCTGTTAAAAAATCAGGAGCTCCACAAGTGAAGAGCATCGATTGGCGAGAGCTGGTCAGTTATCACCAGAAGGTCCTGACAACACACTAATAGGTTTTTCTGAAGATCCAATCAAATTTTCTAGGCAGAGGCTTGAGGTGTTCCACATGGGATAATGCTTGTCCTGGCCGGTATTGATTTCAGAGTGGCTCTCTCCCTCTCTCTGCCTCGCACTCTGCTGCCGCTGCTACCTTTTCCCCCTTCATTTTTTTTGTAATAAAGACTTGTGCTTTGTGTTCCATGTTAACAGTTTGATGGGGGGAGCCCCCCCCCACCCAAAGCCCCTGAAGGTGCCTCTCCGCACTCTCCTGTTACTCTATCCTTAAAGTCAGAGACAGCATTATTCGCTCCCCTCGGCTTCTCCCTGACCTTGTGGATTTTATTCTCAAAGCTCTTCCAGCCCTGCCAGCAGCCCCTCGGAGGAGAGGTCCAGCTAGAAAGACTGCGAAGGAGGGGTGAAGGGATTTAAAGGTACAGAGTTTTCCAGCAGCCCCCAGAGAAGTGAATCCCTCCCGCAAGCAGAGGCTGCGGATCTATGCCTATGCGTGTCACTGTGTGTGCTCTGGTGTTTGTGTGTGTGTGTGTGTGTGTGTGTGCGTGCGCATGCGTGTGGTGGGAGGCAAGGCTACCAGATACAGCTGTCCAGACTGCTCATGGGACTAGTGTCCCATCAAGGGGTGCCTGTGAGCAGCGATCCAGTCTACCCTCTGCTGGATAAATTTGGTGCCAATCACGACTTTCTTACCATGCACACAAAGATAACGCATGGCTCATCAGTGAGAGACTGGAAAGACTTCTCCAGTGGCCTGGGAACCCACACTTCTTGGTCCAATCTGCTGGGCTACTGACGGTGCCCCACACACACCCCGGAAGGCAGTGCAAGGATATAACAAAACACATCCTCCATCACTCCATCACACTTGGGGCCCCCGAAGCCTTGCTGGGTCATCTGCTACACATGCCTATTCCCCACCTCTTCTGCAGGTTCACCCTGTTCAAGACCCCTGTGGGGCCTGGCAAGGGTGTGCACCACAAGGTTTTGTTTGCACCATCTCTCCTGTTCCACCTGCCGAAACTTGGAAGAACATGGGCTTCGTGTTGAGCGGACCCAAGTTCAAACCCCAGCTTCACTTAATAAAATGAACTTTGGGCAAGTCTCTGAGTGTCTCTTCCTCTCTAAAACACCCACCTCACCCCAAGTTGTGGCCAACACAATGGTAAAAATGCTGAGCAGCTCATGGATATCAGTCACACATGCTGGATGTGAGGCACCAGGAGCCGTCTTGTCCCCAGGGCTTCCTGGACCTGTCTGTAGCCCCTGCACAGACCCAGGACCATGCGCACTGTTTGTATCCTGACACATTCCCCTCTCATCTCTCAGGTGTGTGGCTGCCTCTGCCCCCCGCTGTCCCTGCCTTCCCTGGCAGGGTGGAACCCCACACTGGGTCCCCACAGCCCATGGTACATTAAGCACAAGGGGGCTTCTCTGAAACACCTTGACTTGCAGGGTCTTCGTTGTTACACAATGTTTGGTCTTAGCCCTTCCCACGCAGGAAGCAACTTAAATGGAACCTGGAACTTGGCTTTAGCTCATCCATCACAGGGTATGGGATGTCAGATCTGCAGAGCACCTCAGCTCACCCAGTCCCCATCCCTCACCCTGCATGACCCAACACAAGCAGCCTCAAAGCCAACACCCAAGCACCAATCCAGCCAGGACACTGGAGTCCAGGAACAGACATGGGGGGCCTCGGCTCTCACCACCAGGCGGTGGGGGCTCTGGGGCTGCAACCTCATACCTGGTGGTCATTGAAAATGCAGGTTCAGGCCTCCCTGCAGCTATTGGGAACTCTGGGGGGTGGAGCCTAGCCACTTGCACTGCAGGGAGGCATGTAGATGATTTAATGCCTGCAGCAGGGTGAGGCCCACAGGTATTAGAGGGAAAGGGTACTGCAGTCAAATTCTGGCTTTACTTCCAGCTTCCATGACGCCCTCCGTGCAGCAGGAAACACCTGCTCACCTGACCTTGGTTTCTACGCACACAAGCAGGACGGGATTCTCCGGACACATAGTAGGTACTTAAGGAAGGTTTGCTGAATTTGAATTGCCACTTGTCAGGGTGAGTGGCTGAATGGCTGATTGCAAGGCTGATTGGAGGACATGCAACTTTCATCACCTTCATCAGAAAACACAAATCTATTAAGTGCCTAAATGCACGCTACTCTATTCTCCACATAGTGAGAGAGAAAAGGCATTCTATCAGTCCAGGAACTCAAGTCAAGGGAAAAGACCAAAGGTTTGGAAATTGGGGAGATCACATCCCAAGCCCAGCTCCACCACAGGGTGCTGGTTTTATTCACTTGATTTTATTCAATTTGCACTGACACACACCTGTACCCCAGGAATATATATCCTTGTGCTATATATTGCTATACCAAGCAATAAAATAACAGCTAACAGTTTTGACCACTTACTGCAGGCCAGGTACTATTCTAAGTATATTAGTGTGGCCACACGGGCTAGGTACCACCTCTACCCGCTAGGTGCCATCTCTATGGGCTAGATATTATACCCATTCTGCAGAAGGAACACCTGGACACAGGAATTGCTCTCGCTCAGGATCAATAGCAGGGAGGGACTTTGTCCGTAAGTGATGTTGGAGTACTCACTTACCCACTAAACTCCATTTTGAAAGATATGAGCTGTTCGGGAAACATGGTGAAGCAGCTCTGGTCAGACCCAAAGGGGAAGAGCTGGAGCCAGCCCCTGACATAGCCCTGTGAGGACCCTGAGTGCATCGCCCCATTTCCTCAACCCTCACCAGGCAGTGACAGAACCTCACTGTCCGGGCCACGAGCCATGTGGGGTCTCTTTTCCCGGCCCAGTGCCCCTTGCTGGGCGGACCCCACCCCGCGCAGCCCGCAGCCCTCAAGTCCCCACTCAGACCCTGGCGGGCACAGCCTTGCGGGCACCGGCAGCCGCAGCCGGGGGCGCCTGTCGGACGCCGCACGGCTGGTGTTTCCGTGGGAACAAGCCAGGGGCATATGGCGCCGGCAGAACCCCCCCCGCTCGAGGCTGCTGCACTGGGCTTCGAGGTGGGCAGGCCGATGGCCGCCCTGCTCCCGCCACCCTCTGCAGTCAACCAGAAAGTCAGGAAATGTGCCCGCCGACCAGCGAAGCAGATGGCTGCGAATATCATGTGTATCCAATATTTATGAAATGTGAACTGAGCAGCGCTCAGGCTGAGACTCCCGTCCCAGGCAGAGTAATTCAGCCCTGTGTGATGAACAAGATTGTAATTGGGGTAGTTCCAATTTACTAACCATTTGCAAAAGATTACATACCTCTCACATATTATCCTCTCCTAATCTTACTTTAATGAACACTACTCTATCTGGATGTATAATTTCAGGGCGGGGGGGAAAAACAATTTCTAGACTAGAAGGCAAAGCTGTAGCTAATACATTAACATCCAAATTAGAGAAAGGGAGAGTAATTGTGAGATCTATAGCTAAAGTAATTCGAAGTCTCCCTCCCCTCGCAAGAGCCACGAGGCACAGGCAGCTGTAGGTGGAGAAGTGTGATGCAAACACCCGCCTGC
This sequence comes from Condylura cristata, assembly GCF_000260355.1. NCBI lineage: Eukaryota > Metazoa > Chordata > Mammalia > Eulipotyphla > Talpidae > Condylura > Condylura cristata. The sequence goes on from NW_004567126.1 coordinate 22,314,961, forward strand.
GGGGAGGGCGGGCTTTCCCCCAAGATGGCGGCGCACCCCGGCTGGCCCACGCCGCGGGAAGACCCAGCCCCAAGAACGTGCTTCTCGCCGGGTCGTCACTAGGGGAAACGGGCGTTCTGGTAAGTGGGGGAAGCAGAACGTCAGGGAGCCACGGTACACGGCAGGTTGCCTCCTCCTGTCAGGGCCCAGGTCTGGGATGTGAGGGGTGAGTCCGCCCCCCGAGGGCCTGAGTGTCCCCACCTGCAAAGGGAGCAGGTGGAAGCAGGTGGAAGAGCAACGCCGCCTGAGCCCATGGCTTCAGCCGACCTCTTTTGAGACCCGCTGGGCCTGTGCCCAGCCCCACTAGGTGTGAGGAGGTAGACAGTTGAGAAGAGACAATGCTCTCACGACGCTTACACCTTCTCCGGGAAAGAAAGGCAGGCGCATCCCTGTGGCTCCCTGCATCTTGAGGGCTCACAACTGAGGGTGCACAACCAACATCCCAGCTGCCCACCTAGAAGTCCTCCCTGCGGCTTCCGCCTGCGGGGCTGCTGAGCTGGGAGCCTCTGCGGGTTCCCGCGGTGAGGAGAGATTTGCACCTGAAGGTGAAGGGATTTTACTGCTGTTGGCGGGAAGCAGCTGCCGCCCAGCTTGGGCTCCAGAATGAGGGTTCTGGACACAGCAGCGCCCAGTGCTCGCTCCTTTTTGGAGCCCAGACCCCACAACGGAGGTAAGACGCCCGCTCTCCCCATGCCCAGTCCCCAGGGAGTTGGCGCTTGCCGCCCTGGGAGCATCCTGAGGAGCTTCTCCTTGCTCCCAACAGGTCCTCAAGAGGGTGGGCGCGGCATAAGAGAGGGATGCAAGGCCAGAGCCCCTGCGGATATCTTCCTGGCCAGGGAGGCAAGCTCCCTCCACAGCTGTGCTGGCCCAGCCTGCACGGAGGTTAGAGCTCTCGGAACAGGGGTTCGGAGGCATTAGGGGCATCAGGTGTCTCAGACATGAGGCCCTGTGCTCCAATCCCCGGAATGGCAAGAAGGGGGGTGATGGCCAAAGTCCTGGCACCCCTCAGTTTGGAGCCCTCGCCCTTCCACTCTCACTTAACTGCCTCTCACAACCGTTTGTGGGTTCTGTTGGAAACCCACCCATCCATCAGACCTGCCCCTCCCATGCCCGCGTGCAGGTCCTGGGTGCGCTGGTCTCCCCTCCGCCCTGAAATGGACACCTGATGGCAAGAAGCGTCCACTTAGGCGCCAGGAAAGGTTTAAGGGCATTAAAGCAATTGTGCTCTGCTCTGAGAGGAAGGGAAGGGGTGTGGGCTCTCGGGAGCTCCCTCCATGCCCCAGTTCTGCAGCCACCACAGGGAGCTATGACCCTTTCTCCCCATGGGTAGAAGCACAGACTTGGACAAATGTCTCCCTTCTCCCCAGCAAGAACCTTTTGGAAAAATTAACAACCAGGTTTAGTGGGGTCCCCTTCCAGATACCAGACCTGCCTGGTCACCTGACTGGCTGCCTAGTGCCTGAATAGCTGCCCTGGCTTCATGCCTTCGCATGAGCTCGCTCACGTATGTGCTGTGGAAGCGCCTTGAGGTGGAGAGAGGGAAGGAGAGTCCAGGCTCAATAAATGAGAGAGGGAGGAGGGAAAGAAGGACAGTGGAGAGCAGACGAGGACAGAGACAGGGAGGCTGTCCAGTCCCCACACACTGCAGTGGACGCTCAGTGACTGTCTGGGGACTGCATGTGGCCCAGCGCTGTCCTTTCAGATGCGGGGCCCGGCCTCGCTGTCTGCGCGGGAATGAGGAGGCTCCTGGACAGGCCTTATCGGGGCTAACAGCCGCACCAGTGGCTTGTCTCCGGGCAGCCGCTGCGGTAAAAGAGGTTCCGGTCTGACAAGGCCAGGCACTGCTGTCCCAGAAGGCAGGGACACTCGTGGCGGTGGGGAGGGGGTCTCACGGCAAAGAGGAGGCGCCATCTGGGCGTTTCTCCCGCGCCTGCCTGGATGTTGCTTCCTGCGTATCTGCAGCAGCCGTGGCTGTCGCCTCCGTGGTGGCACCAACAGCTGTGACAGTGGCCACTTGTCTGCTCTGACTGTGTGGAAGGCACATTCCAAATGCTTTGGGTGCATTAGCTTGCTTTCTCTCATGAGCTTCCCTGGGAGGTGGGTTTTATGATGTTGCCTGTTACAGTGGCGAAACGGAGGGTCAAAGAAATCCCGTGCACCCAAGGACACAGCCAGTTGCAGCCTGTGGGCCAGCGATTTGCCCCGAGCAGTCTCTGGCTGCCTCGGGTCTCCTTGCTCCCTGGAGTTCCCACCCCGCTGCCTTTCGGCCTTGCGGGAACTAGCCAGGTGGGGACGCGTTTTTTCTGGCAGCCACGGGTGCAGGAGCGTCCTGCAGGACAGAGGCCTGGCTTCTTCCAACCAGCCTGCCAGCCCCTTCCAGGACTCAAGGGCCTCTGCCTCTCCCCTGGAGCCAGTGGTTGTCTCCTCCACGCTGTCAGAGAGCATGTGGCCGTGTGGCAGCGATATCTCCAAGGCTGAAAAAGGAGCAAAAGGAATATCTGATCACAGGTGATGCTCTCAGCTGCAGTCTCTGAAGTCCTGGTCAGCGGCTTCTTGGCCACCGGGAGTCCTGTGACTCCCCCTTTTTCACGTCCGCAGCCTCAGCCCAGAGTGCTGCAGCCGCGCCTGCCCGTGCTCACACGCCAGCCCCCTTTGCCAGGAGTGTGGTTCCCTCAGCGGAGCTGTGAGCAGTCGGTCCCCGTGTGCAGCACTGTGTGCACATGTCTCCAGAGCCCTGGCCACTCCCACCCTGCTGCCTTTTGGCAGGAGAGTGATGCCCTGTACGAGGATGGTGCTTGCAACCAGCCAGACCTTGTGACCTGGTGGGAGCTTGGGGGCTTCTCCTGGGCGTGATCAGGGTACAGGAAGCAGCACACCCAGAAGGCTGGACGTGGGTCCGGCTGGCAGAGGGAGCTGGAGGAGCAGCAGGTCTGACAAGGTCAGGGAGGGAAGCAGAGGGCCTGTCCACTCCCACCTAGACGATGCACCGCTGGCCACCCAGGCCAGGGCGCTCATTGCAGGGACCCGCTCGAGTTCTGGAGGGAAGGAGGTTTCAGAACTCTGTATTGTGTCCCACTCACATTTCACAGTTCCCTTTCTGGTGAATCTTTTTTTAGGTCTAACCTGACTCCCTCAAGCCACAACTTGGGTTAGTTCTCTTTTGCCTCCTTTTCGGAAGAGACTGACAATTGCTCAGTCTCCCAGTGTTTCTGCAGAAGCACAGACTCTCCTCTCGGCTGCGGAGCTGAGTAGTGGCTCTCTGTGGCCCTGCCACTCCTGAGGACAGACACTCCCTCCCCGGACTCCCAGATGCTGTGCAGGGTGCAGGCCTCTGACTCCCCCAATCTCGCCTGTGATGCTGTGATTGTTGTCGTGTCTGTGTTCTTTGTTACTCTTCTCGGATGAAGAGGGGTGGGGAAAAAAAAAGAACTGTCAAAGTAGAAAGGTGTCACTCAGGGCAGAGGTGGAGATGCACCTGTCGGCACCGGCGCGCCCAGGAGTGAGACCATCCCTGCCCTCCCCTCCGGCCCTGGCAGCCTCCCGAACACCCCCATGGGCGCCCCTGTTCCTCCCGGGACTCCTCTTTCTCATCTGTAGGCAGCATTTGCCATCCCATAATCAGCACCATTATCTCTGGATAATTTTCCCTTCTCTCGGCAATGCGGCCCGTGAAAGGAGCCCGAGGAAGCACTGGTGTTTCTGGGACTACGAGAAGGGGGGACATGGCCTTGATTGCAAATGAGAAATTAAGCCCGCGTGCCTGGCATGCAAGTGCGTGATTGCGTGCCGGCTGCGTCCCCCGCCCACCAGGCCGCCTGAAGGTAGCAGTGATCTGCCTACCTTTTCTCTGGCTCGCCTCTCGTTTAGCAAATCTATAATGCATTTAATCTCCGAAAGCCACTGCGCTTGGCTTTAAATACCTAATTTGCTGTCGAGAGCTCCTGCAATTCTCTCTCCGCCTTGAACTTGAAGCTTTGTTTGGCCAATCAGCAAGGCTCCCCTTTCGGGTGGGGGGCTCAGGTTGTACCTTTGCTCCCCACAGAAAGGGGGCAAGAGAGAGCAACCCAGGAGGGCTATCTCCCCCCTCCAGGGCACAGCCCTGAGCAGCCTGCCCCCAGGAGTGGGAGCTCTCCCCTTCCACCTGCCCTTCCCCTCACCCAGTCTCAGCTCTCACCTGCACTGCAGAGGTGTCAAGGAAGCAGCTCCTTCCTTAAGGAACTCAGGGCTTTTGGTGGGGAGACAAACCCATTCAGGAATAATTACCACACCGTGGATAAAGGTCTTAAGAGAGGTGTGTGCAGATGCTGCAAATGACTAGGGGAGGAAAGGACTCAGGTTCTGTCCCGAAGCTGATAAAAGTGCTGCAGGCTTGCAAGAGAGGCAGAAGTTGATGGGGTGGGCAGGCCAAGGCCAGGTGCTCCGGCTGGGGCCCCGTGTGCCAGGACGCTGGCCTGTGCCACTCAGGAGGAGGACTTGGGGGACGTGATGCTGGGAAGAAACAGGTAGGAAAATAGGACCCCAACAGCCAGGTGGTAGCTCTCATTCTACGACAGTGAAGAAGCATTGGGGGCTCCTGGGTGAGAGTTTGCAAACAGGCTTAGCAACAGATCTGCACTGTGCAGACAAAATGGTGGCCACACGCAGACACACAGCGACTGAAGGTGCATGCTTTTATATCTACAGTGCAACGTGTAGTATTTGTTGCCGAGTGCTATGTAATAGCAGCCGGGGTGGCTGCACAGCAGAAACGTGTTATCTCCAGGCCTGGAGACTGGATGCCTGAGATCCAGGGTCAGCGCCAGTGTTGGTTCCTCCTGCTGCAGCCTCTCTCCTGGGGCTGCGGGCGGCCGTGTCCTCACAGGGTCTTCTCTCCATGTGACGGTGTCTTAAACTCCTAACGAGGCCTTCAGTCGTGTTGGGTTAGGACCTGCTCACCCACACGGCCTCATTTGACCTCCATACCGGCATTCATGGCCTGTTTCCAAAGGCAGCACATCCTGGGGGCAGGGGACTAGGACTTCAACATCCAGAACTTCTAACCTCATTGGATTTTTTTTGGGGTACCCACTCAGCCCACCACTCAGCCTGTTATATATATATATATATATGTGTGTGTGTGTGTATATATATATACATATATATATGTATATATATATACACACACACACATATATATATATATATGAGAACATATTTATGTAAGAACTCATTTATTTAAAATGTCTCCCCTGACCATAGAGAGAGAGAAAGTTAGTTTTCAACAAGCCCCTCAAAAATATGGATTTGGGGCCCTCCCTGGTGGCGCAGCAGGTTAAAGCACAGCACTATGAAGCTAAAGCCACTTCAGCATGAGTTCGATCTCCGGAGGTGACCACATGGGGTGGCAGACCTCTCCTGACCCGCCCGCTGCTCCCCTCAGCAATATATGTCAGTTAATCTGCCTGTTCTGCTCCCCACTCTGTCGCTGGTTCTCTGGTGAATCCTTAAAAAAAAAAAAAAAACAAAGCTCAGATTTGTTCACAGCACCATCCCCCAGACCTGTCACTGTAGCTGGGGAAAGGACTGGCCTGATCACACGAACCCCTCCCCACCACTCCATGTCCAAAGCGGCGGGGGTGGGGAGGTCCCCTGTCACAGACTGGAGTTCTTTCCTCCCACAGAAAAGTGAAAAGTGAGCGAATGTTCGTTAGTAAAAGCAAACAGTGTTCATTCACCATAGGCTCTGGATGCAGAAATGCATGGAGCCGAAGCACAGCAAGGCATGAGGCTGTCCTGGCCGGACATAGTTTTGCATTTAATTATGTTGCAAGTTTCCTGCCAATTATCCAAACTATTTTTTTAATAACACTTATTGAGGTAACATGGTTTACATCACTGTGCGTCTTTAGGGGTATGTGTTTGTACTGTGTCAGCACAGCACGGCCACACCAGTCACCCGTGTGCCGCCCCCAGAGACCCCGGGCCGGCGCCCCTCGCTCCCACCCTCCACCCCTCTGGTAGCCTCACTTCTGCAGGCAGATTTCTCGGGTTTGTTTTGTTTTAATTTTATCTTTCCTTTGCCTTATAGATATATGCATGTATAACATATGAATTCTTCTGATATTTGCCTTTCTCCTGACTTATTTCACTTTATCTTAACTCATTTTACTTTGGCAAATCTTGCACTGTAGTTTCTACAAGAAACACATGCTTTTCTTAAGCAGATAAAAAAGATGCAGATGCTGTGATAAGGTGAGACCCAGCTCTGGAGTCGCCCTCAGCCACTCACAGCCGCTCCGAGCCGAGCAGGTGACTTGACCTCCCTGCCCTCGTCCTCCCAGCTCACTCGGGTTAATACAGGCTCCTCATCAGGAGCGTTAAGTGAGACGATGTGCCCAGAGCACTGGGCACCTACATCCAGACCTACATCCAGAAATATTAGCTGTTATTTTTTAAGAGATGGCTGAGAAGTCGCAGCTCTCGGCGCTTCAGTATAAGCACCACCTGCTTCAGCGAGAAAGCAGGAGCAGGGGGAGATGACGCAGCGATTGTGAGGCCACGCGGTGTGGGTGGAGGCCCGCCATTCCCAGGGGAGCCCGTGGTCCGGGCCTGCTGGTCTCCTAGGTCCGTGCTGGGTGGCGGCCCAGCTCCGCACACAGAGTTGCGAGTCCAAGCCTCCCTCTGCTGCTCCCACTGTTCCTACTACCCCCCTGTTCTCACTGCTACCCCACCCTCACCCCCACTACCCTCTGCTGTCACTGCTGCTCATCTACTCTCAAGGGCCCACATGCCTCGGTGAGGGAGGGCCTGAAGCAGCAGAGGCGGTGGTGGGTGGTCTTGGGGAGAGAAGGCCTCTAAGTCCTGCCTGATGGGCCTTTGGTCCTCAAAACAAAGCTGCCTGCACATCAGAATCAATGTTGGGGGGCTTTGAAAAAGCAACAGTAACATACAGATGCACAGGTCCCCACCCCAACCCAGGCTTTTCTGCATCAAGATAGCTGAAGGTGGGTCCCAGGAGTTTGTGAAGCGCCGAGTGACTCAGATGCCAGCCAGCTTGGGCATCCGAGCCACTGGCAGCTCCCGGCGCCCAGAAGCTGCTTTATTTCTCCTACATGGCCCACCCTTCGCTACAAACTGTCCCTCCCAGGCCCTGTGTCATCTGAAAACAGAAATGAGCCTTCTTCAGAGATGTATGTGGTTCCTGGCAGACCGGGCTGCCAGGTCCCTGGAAAGGCTGGCAGGGGCGGGGCAGCCTCCACCACACCGGACAGCTGGCGCCGGCCGGGCTCCTGGAGCGTGTGGCCCGCCGGGGCTGGGCTGCGCTGCAGATGCCCATGTTTACCCAGGGTGGGCTGGAGGGACCTGGACGCCGCGCCTGGTGCTCAGGAATTTGGACAGCTGTCCCTGGACGGCCACCAAGACCCTGCCTTCCAGACTGAAATAGAGAGCTGAGCATGTGGCAGTGGCGAGCGCGACAGGTAAGTCACTTGGTCTTGCCGGGTGTTTTCTGCCAAACTGGCATCTGTCACCTTATATTATTGTCATCTTCCTTTTAGGGCCCCTGCTTTGTGATTCTTTTTTATTTAAAAAAAAAAAAAAAAAGGCAGGGGAAGCAATCTGTGGCGAGGCTCCAAGCTTCTCTTAATTGCAAATTCCCTTAAGTACCACTTCCCTGGAGCTGCAGGCTCTGTCTGCTAGTCAGGACTGCTTCAGCCTGGCTGATTTTTAATAGGCATGCAGTAATTTTCAGCCTCTTCTAACTTTCCCTTTTGTTCATCCGCAAATCCTGGCATGTCCTCATCCAGTGCAAGGGATCTCAAGTTATCAGAACGATCCCGCCCCTTTCTTTCATCTTTTTATTGAAAGGAAAGGAAAAGAAAGGGTGGAAAAGAAAGGAACCAGTGAGAGGGAGGGGCGGAGGGAGGGAGGGGAAAGGGTGATGGAATGGGAAGAATAGGGGGCTGGAGTATTAGCATTCACGAGTAGGGCTGATGGGCAGCCGGGAGACTGCACATTAATCAGTCTTCCCTGAGGTCTTTGAGTGTCTCCTATTCCTCCAGCACCTCCCCTGAGACTTCCTGGGCTTTAGGAGGGTCCACACTCCAGAAGGTAACCTGGAGGAACAGGAGTTTCAGGACCATGCACGGCCTGAGGCTTTTGTTATACTTGGTCGGTTCCCTTGTCTTGGAGGAGTTAAATATTTTGAGTATCACCTTGGCTCAAAGCCTGGAGAATCATGGGGGTGGCTTTGCTTGTTCTCTTGAGGAAGATCAAGAGACTCATGGGGAAAAAACATGGGGTAGCTTTTGTCTGCTCCCTTCTGTTTTGTCAAAGGGCCCGATGCCAGATGCTGCCAAAGTGCTAGCACCCACCAGGGACGTGATCCTGGTCCCAGCCAGCTCTGAGGCCTGAGGCTTCACTGGAGAGTCCAGTGTGGAGCCAGCAGCCTGCCAGGCCTGCGGGGCTGGGCCCAGATGCTGCCCATCATGCCTCGTGCAGGCTGGCAGCCTGGAGAGATGGTATGAAAGCAGGCAAGGCAACCCAAGCAAGCCCAAGGACAGTCGGTAACAGAAATTGCTGTACTGATGCTAAGTACTTCCGAAATTGTCCTGGTGCCCAAGAGACAGTTGCACAGTAATGTGAAGGGGAGGGAGGCCAGGAGACGGGAATTGGCCTGAACACGTCATGACTCCGTAAGCCTTTTCGCTGACTCCGTAAGCCTTTTCGCTGTCATCACAGGTCAGCGACTTGGCCTGTCCGAGACGGGTGGAGACACCAAGGAATCAAGAGTCAGCGCCTGGCTCTCTGACACGCATGATCCCTGCATCTCCTAACCTGGGGGCTTAGTAGACCCCTGGACAGCACCCAAAGTCATCACTGGCTGCTGGGCTGCTTTGGGCAGGCCCCAGCACCCTGCCAGACTGACTTTCTTGGCCCCAAGTGGGAGCCACACCTACCATTTGTGGGGAAAGAATGAAAATGGATGGGGTTGGGCCTTGGGGAGGCAACTTGACTTTCAGAAACCAGGGGGTGATTGTCACTACACACAGTTCTGACCCCCCCTCGCTGCACATGGGTGCGTGTCCACAGCTGGGGAGCGGGCTCGGCCCTGCGCTGGCAGCCATTGCGAGGCACTGGGCAGGCACACAGTGTTGACCATCTGAACTACGTTTTTTGTGAGGGTGCTTATTACTGCCTGAGGGAGGGCTGTTCCCTGCCAGCCTGCCTCAGGGCCCCTCTGAACCCCAAAGTTAGAAAGCCCCCCTTTGGTGTTGGGGACTGCTTTCTTCCTAAACCACATCTGTGGATAGTGCAGTGCCTTGGGGAAGGTGGGGCGGGGACAGTGGCTGTGTCTGGGTAGCCATGGTGGTCATTGTAGAGTGCTCTATGTGAACAGCGCCCCCTAGAGCTGAGCAACCAGAACTGTGTCTCACTCCTGATGGAGGGGAGCAGACACGCTGACTACAGTGAGCAGAGACTCTGGGCTTACGGTCCTGTCAGCTGGTGCCCATTCAGGCCGGAGGAGTTAGGGCCTTGGAGGCCGGGTCTGTGGCCATTGCTTGAAGTGGATGAAGATAGAACAGCTGATGCCGTTTTTACGTCCACCCATAAAAACATTTAAGGCTCAGTTTCTATCTCTCCAACCAAGTTGGAAACGCCTCCTAAAACTCTGACAAGCAGTCTATCTCCCGTTCCCTTCAGGCTATCTGAAACTCATCCCTGTTAGAGTGGAATCTGGAGCAGACACCATTGGGACCATTGCTTTCGGGCCACACTGCCTCAGTCTCTGGGTACCGGCTGCCTAATCTGTGACAGTGCGTCCGCAGCACCCACAGCCAGGGTGGCGAGGGGTCCGTGACCTAGATAAAGCCTGCCCCGTGCCAGCCCTAACAAGTGCTCAGTGTGTGTGTTCCCTTCTCTTTCAGGTCCCCGCTGGTGATGAGCCTCAGCCTGAAGTCTGCCTCCCTGAAGTCTGGACAGCAGGGCCCAGAAGGAGTAAGTGGGCTGGCTGGAACCCACAGCAGTAGGTTCCTTGCAGACAGGAGCAGGCCGATGTCCCTCTCCTCTGGTCTGTCTCCCCTCTTGTTCCCTTTCAACTCACGCGTCCTTTGACTCACAGAGCTGAAGGTCTGGCTCTTGGGGCTTTCTGGAGCTGTAATCAGACTGCAGAAGCTTCTGACGGAGGCCGAGTTTTGCCCCAGGTCAAGGAACTCGGGCTCCATCTGCTGACACTTGGCTTCTCTCTTGCTCCTTGCTCTGTCCCGGCAATGCCCAACCTTGCTCTCGCCATGCTCCTCTCTCCTCTGGGGCCTCAAAGCCCCGTCCCCGCCAATAATCCTGGCTCTTGGCTGCCCCATGCCAAAGCAGATGGTGTTGAGTAATGGGGCTTCTCCCACGGTTGGATGGGCCAGCGTCCACAGAGCTGACTTCAGCACTGCACTGGCGCGCTGCTCCGCTGTCTGGGTGGGGAAGGCAGGGGCGGCTGTGTCTGGCATCTTTCCTGAAGCTGGGGTGTTTGCGGGCAGATTTCATCCTGAGCCTCCAACTTGCCTGCCATCAAACTTCCCTGAAGACATCTCTCTTTGTTTGCCTGTACTTCACTCTGTCCGTGTCTAAAAGGCTTCTTCCATTTGCTTTTATATATTCATTTGAAATGACTCCTCCAATATTTAATCTTTATCAGAACCTGGAAGCCTGGTATTTATTTTGCAGGTCAGTCGCTCATCCATTTTCCTTGAGGCCTCTGGCAGGAGGCTGGAGAGCCCGCCGCCCCCGAGGGGGTGCTGCCATCCACATCAGTCCTGGTGACAGGAGGACAAATCAAAGCGCCGCAGGCAACCGGAGAGAAGATAAATCTGGCAGAGGGCTAATGAGTGGACCACGGCTGCGGCAAGAAAGGCCCCCAAGAGCCTCCAGGCCCTCAGGGAGTGAGTGGGTTATCTGCTGGGACTGGGGAGAGGGGGCCCATGGTTGACATAACTTGGGTTTTTCCAGAGAGAGACTAGGCACCAATTTCAACTTCTCGCCAGTGGCTAAAGGCAGCGAGGAAGGAACTCTCTGCTTCTCAGAGCATGGGACTTTATCTCATGGCGGGGGGTGGGGAGCAGCCCTCAAGTTGGGGGGTAATCACAGTGCAGCCTGGCGAGCATGGATGAGCCACCTGGGAGCATGTCTACAGAGTGATCCGTGACCGGATGACCCAGGGAAGTTGCACATGGCTTTCTTTTGCAGGTCCTGGGTGACACGCACTCACATCTTGTCACTCCAAGTATATAGTGAACACCTATCTTATGCGGGGCACTGTACTAGGCTCTTCAAACATAACGGTGGTGTCTGAAGGCAAGTAACATCTGGGATGCTGGAGGTGCTAGTGTGTTTCTATGTCCTTGCTAATTCCACTGATTGAGAATAATTGGTTGGAGCTTCCTGCTAAGAAAAACTGGAAAGCTTCATCTAAGTGAGGAAGAAAGAGTGTGGACATTACTTAGCAATGTCTGCACTAGCACAGAATAGTATTGTCACTGCTGACCATCCCTGCCAAAGGGTGTGAGACAGTGTCCCTGAACTGAGCAACCACTGCGCTCAGTTCTGTGCTGGCAAGTTGGGAGGGGGCTGAGTATAATCTCTAAGCAGAATCCCATCAAGTTGAGGAACCACAGGAAATAGGGATGCAACACTGTTGCCAGCACTTGACTGAAATCTGCAAAGAGGGGCCGAAGAAGCTCACAGAAAGGAGAGGCATGGTGGGCCGGAGGTGTCAGGAGGGCTTCCTGGAGCAGCGAGGGAGAAGAGTAGCCAGCACAGGAGCAGAGTCTACCCCGGGCCTCAGTACTCCACCATCAAAGCTGTTCTTCAAGAGCCAGGGAGAAAGGAGGGACCAAGGAGGACAGCAAAGCCCAAGTGAGCCGGTTTGTTCTTCCTTCCTTTTAACTTTCTGTGCCCCCTTCTCTCAGCAGCCTCTGGGGGCAGAGGGAGCCACGGGAGTGTGCCCAGCTGCCAGTGCTGGTGCATTTCAAAGCGCAGCCTGGGTGAGCGGCTGTTCCTGGGGAAGCAGTGTTGACCCTGCTCCTGCAGGCATGTGATGAATATTTCATAGCCCAGATGTAATCCTGGCCACAATTTTCTTTCCCTCTCCTCTCCGGCACCCCTCTCCCCGCGGTCCTCCACCTCCACCCCAGCCCCAGTCCCCAACTGCTCCCAAGTCAGGAAAATCAGTCAGAACATTTATCAGGAATCGGTATGAACCAGTCAAGCGCTGTGAAGAGCTAATCTGTGCAGAGCTAATAAGAATGAACAAAGTCACCACAGACTTCGCCATGGGCATCGCTGATAAGGATTTGTCAGAAGAATTGCAGGTAAGATCTGAACAGCCCCAGGAAGCGGAATGCAAATGCCTGGCTCCCCATCTGGTCTGTGGTGCCCTCACCAAGCAGACGGGAGGCGTCAGAACAGAGTCTGAAACTCACCCAGGAGTCAGCCCGCAGGGGGACCGGCTGGGACGTGGGCATGTGGGAAAGCAGAACAATATCAGCTGAGCCTGTCCAGTGGGCACTTGGGTGGGGAACCGAGGCCAGTGGGCATGAGATGGTGTTGGGAAAGGACAGAGAGCTGCTAAGGAAAGGCTTCCTGAGCACGGGACACTGTATCTAAGCCAGTAACACAGAATGAGCTGAAATAAGATGTTGAAACTGAAACACCCCTCCCCCCCCCAAAAAAACCCCAAAAACTTGTAGCAGCTGAGACTGGGTTTCAGAGCTACCTGGAGTCAGGTCCTACAGAGCTGTGGTGGTCAGAGCTAGGACTGTGGGGTCACATTGCTGTTGCACTGGGTTATTGCTGTTGCACTGGGTTCTAGCTGTTGAGGCCTGGAGAAAGTTGCTTTACTCCTATGGACCTCAGGTTTCTCTTCTATACAACTACTATTATCTACTTCCTGGCATCCATGTCAGGCCAGAGTAAGACTGAAAAAAATGCTGATTCTTCGTGAGTCTCAGATAGTTTTGCATTAAGACAACCTGTAGCCTACTGGTGTTGGCATAATTTTCCTATAGCTGGTCAGGGAGAAGACACTGTAGCCTTCGGGCCAGGGGCTCTCAGTTTTAACTATGAGCTCATCCTATTACAGGGCAGGGGGAGGGGCACCCCGACCCCAAGCCTGCCTGCTCTAAATAGGTTCTCCATCCACCACATCAAGACAAAACATATAAAACCTTAATAGAAAGGAACTTGAAAGCAATGAGTGTGCAATACAGAAAAGACAAAGAATGTAGTTTCTAAATCAGACCCCCACGGTTACCCATCCCCTCGTGGGTAAACGTCCACCCAAAAGGATTGGTGCAAACCGAGGCCTGAAAGCCACCTCAAATCTAAAGCACCTCTGGCAGGACCCATAGAAAAGGGTCAAAAATGACCAGACAAGTGTGGGAGGACAAGAGCAACATCAAAATCAAGATAAACGCTGCCATAGTGGACCTCCCCATGGGTGTCCCACACACATCTGTTTCACCCAGTACAGGGCCAAGAAGCAAGAGCTGCTTCTTCACCTGTGTGCTCCCTCCCTCAGGTCTCCTCCTGGCTTCCCATCCTGCTTCCTTCCTCCGCAGTCTCCTATCCAGATTCTTCTGCCTGCTCATCCACTCCTTTGGGTGGGGCAGGGAACCTGGACCCTCCCCTTATCCTGGGGGCCCCCTTGTTACAGTCCTATGTGACACCTAAGTGCCAGGGGTGAGCGTGGCTGAGACAAAGCTTTATCTGCAGGAACAGGAGACATCTGAATTTGATCTGTGGGCTGTAGTTTCTGGCTCCTGGGGTCAGTGGTCTGCAGACTTCTCTTATGGGGACTTCAAAGGGAAAGCACGGGGCAGGCCCCCTGGGAGCTAAGAGGTTCCTGCCCAGACTGAAGGCAGCAGAGGGGCCAACCCGCCCATGTGCCCAGGCTGTGTCAAGGGCCGGACGGGGGCACTAGCTCCCCAAAGCTTTCCTTGTCAATGAGCCGTTCCCGCCCAGACTGTCTGTGTGTTTCCCCTCTATGCATCTTTATTGCCAGGTTTATTGTGGGGTTGATGCATTTTTACTGCATCTCCTAAAAGTAGACACATTTTCATCTTTTTCTTGAAATACATATCGTTAAATCTCTCTACCAATTCCTTCTGGCTTATTGGACTTGGGAGCAAGCTGTGAAGGATGATTTGTTTTCTGGCCACAAAGCCACCCCCCAGACAGGGCTCGGTCACACCCCTGCAGCCCCCTGGGAGAAGGGAGGGAAGGAGAACGGGAGGCTTTGTTGTGGGGTGTAAATGAGGTTTTTGACTAACATGGGTTTCCTATGCGCTCACATGTTTTAAAATCTGATAGTTTTCTCAAGTGCAGAACGTGCTGCTCCTGAAGTGCAATCATACCGCCGTGCGTTTGGTTGGGCTCTAAAGTGAGAAAGTGCCTTCAATAGACGCGTGTATATAGACGGTCGCTCAGTCCTGCTCTGTGAAGTCAGCGGATGGGGGATCACTCCTGCAGCGCAGTAGGGATGATGGAGACTCAAAGATGTGGCCCGAGGACCATTGGCCCTGGTCAAGGTCACAGCCTGCAAAGAGAAGTGCCTTGGGGGGGGTGCTCCCCCAAAACTGAGACCCTAACGTTTCCTTCTTTGGAAAATGAGACTGTAGATGGCACCTGAGGATTTTAAGATGGGGAGAGCTGGGTGGGACCTAAATGCAGTATTTTTTTTTTAATGAGCTTATTTATTTCTCCTTATATTTTATAATTTGTTAAATTTTATTTATGCATACAGGGGCGGTGAGGGGCTTCACCAGAGACAGAGTCGGGAGCAGAACAGGCAGATTGATGAAACACACTACTGAGGGGAGCAGCAGGCGAGACAGGAGTGGTCAGCTGCGCCATATAGGTCACCTCCAGGACCAGGGATCGAACCCACACTGAGGAGGCTGCAGCTAGCTTGCAGTGTTGCGTTGCACCACCAGGGAGAGCTGAAATGCAGTATTTTAATAAGAGTCTGGGGAAGATTCTCTTTCTCTCTATTGCCTGAACTCTTCCAACTTTCTTTTTCTCTTCTCCCCACCCAACACACCCTCACACACACAGGTATACTCACAAACACACGCACTTGAAGACAATGAATATATCGAAGGTGCTGGCCTGGAAAACTGGAATGAGGTGACCAGCAATCAAGGCGGGACGAGGCCAGGCACAAAGTGGCCCTGAGCCCTCTGGCAGGAATGCAGCCCAGGCAGCGCCTGGGTTTCAGCCTGGTGGTACTGGCCACAAGTTTCAGGCCTCCAGAATGGTGAGGGAGTACATTCGGTTGTTGTAAGCCACTCAGTTGGTGGAATTTTGGTATAAAAGTAGCCACAGGATACATATATACAATGGAATATTACTCAGCAACCAAAAAAGAGAAACACATGTCTTTTGCAGCAACTTGGATGGAGCTGGAAAAGATCATGCT
>NW_004567126.1:22330737-22357316 GCF_000260355.1 Condylura cristata
AAAAAAAAAAAAAAAAAGTAGCCACAGGAAGCAAATCAGGTGGGAGAGTGGACATTGGGAGGGCTTTGCCAGTGCAGAGTCAAAATCAGTCTTCCTTGCAAACCTGGGCAGGCCGCTGGGCAGTCCGCGGGAGGGAAGAGCGTCAGCTTGGTGGCGACGAGCTGAGCTCAGCCAACCAGTTGGTATTAACAGCCCTCCTCATGAGCCTTGCAACTGAGGGCTTGGTGGAACACTGAACACTGGTCCATGCCTCTCAGGCTGCTCCCAAGCTGGGAAATCAGGAGTCACAGGACAGCGGAGATGAAATGCCTGGCTGTGAGGTCCACAGCTTCATTCCCGAGCGTGTTGAGCTTCTGTTAGCACTCAACTGGGTGGTACCCAGGAGCCCCACACTGTGAAGGGGTGCATGCGCAATACGGGATTTGATCATCTGTGTGTACAAAGGCCAAGGAAGCAGAATTTTAGTGTGAACAATTTTTTTTAATGGAATTGAGAGAAAGAAATAATTTCACGTAAAATAAAACTCCAAAAGGTAGCCATCCTTGTGGACAAAGCCCAGACAAACAGGCTCAGTCTAAGGCGGTGGCCCAAAAGGTTGCCACCAGTCTAAGGCAGTTTTTGGCAAGGAACCACAGCAAGTGACTAGAGGGGCCCCAGAGAGCTAGGATAGGAAAGACTCAAAACTCAAAATACAGTGCCAAACCCAACATGAGGTGAAGATCACTACTGTCACTACCTCTGTTGAGGGCCAGGAACAGCCTCCCCTCAGGGTCTCTTCCAAGCATCTCTCCGAGTGTGTGTCTCTCCTTCATGAATCCCTTTTCGTGTGTTTCTTCCTCCAAAAGAACTAGGGTACCAGTCAAAGCAGGAAAAGCAAGAGTCAACACATGTGTTCACATATGAGCCAAACATGGTTGCTGACCGCCACTTCTGGTGCAGAGCGGCCCCCATTCACGGCATGCTGGAGCCTGTAGTCCTGCAGGCCTGCATCTCTGTAGGCGAGATGGGGATGGAGTCGGGGATGCCACAGTGAGGCCCACTCACTCAGGGCTTCAGAGTTTGCGCCTTATAGTTTCTCTAGCACTTTCAGCCCTGCATCCCTGCAGACTAGGAGAGGCCCTACCACAGTGCATTGTGTTCCCCAAGGGATTCTGAGGCCCTTTATTTCTGTTGGGAGCAAAGGAAGTCATCCCATACCCCTTTAGGTTTTTCTAGGCTAGTAAATAACATAAGATAGCTTGATTTTTTGTTGTTGTTTTGCGTACACAACTGGGGTACAGGCCAGAGGTGCAGGGGTGGTGAGAGGCTTCACCAGAGACAGAGTGGGGAGCAGAAAAGGCAGATCCATGAAGTACACTGCTGAGGGGAGCCGCGGGCGGGTCAGGAGAGGTCTGCTGAGCCATGTGGGTCACCTCCGGGGCGGGCATTGAACTTGGATCGAAGCTGCTGCGGCCAGCTTGCATTGCTACATCCTAACCCGTTGTGCCACCAGGGAGGGCCAGAGAGTTTGAAGGTAATGTGTACAGGCACATGCCAGAGGACCCAACAGGACTGAGTAAGTTGCCCAAGTGGCTTCAGACACCATCTTGAATAGTTTACCTGAGATAAGGGCTTTTGTGGGGTAGGAGAAAAGGGAAGGTCAGTTACAAAGGTTGGTGCTGGACAGGCAGAGGTGTGCTGGTGAAGCCTGCCTCCTTTGCAAAGAGATAAGGAGAGCAGGTGTCCTGGAGAAGCCCCTGTGGAGAGAAGTTTGCTCAAGGATCTTCCTAAGGGGAACTCACCCAGCCGCCCTAAACCTAACCTTTTGGACCTGTTTTGGAGTGGCAGGTTTTTGCTCCTCTGCATTTCAATCACACGTTGGTGTGAGAACACTTTACTATGCAGACACTTCCCTCTCGTCATGAGAATGGAAGTGGGGAGTCCTGGCAGGACCAGTGACCCCTGCCGGTGTCCAGCTCCCTGGCGGAGCTTTACTCAGCGCTGGGAATGGAGCTGTGACCTCCAGGCGGAGGTGGGGACACTAAGGGAGGGAGCGAAATAAATTAAAACAGAATTGATTTCTTGAGTCTAATGGAGTTTTTCTTTCTCTGTTTCTTTTTTTCCCCCCTGAAACAGCATTTGGCATATGTAATAAGCCACTGTCTGAAGCCACTCCGAAGAGTGGGAGCCTAACTGAAGGGGTAGGCTGGGGTTCCCCCAGAGCTAGCAGCCTTCCTGGCACCCTGGAGAGAGACTGGGGCTCAGGCCGCCCTGGGCCACCCTGATGTTCACCTCATTGACAGCCCAGTTAGGAGGCCCTTGCCCTCTGATCCCCCTTCCAGGAAAGTGGTCCTAACTTTCCGTTGAACCCAAAATGCCCATATCCTAATTGGCATCTGATTAGAACCAGCAGAAAAGCCCATTGTTATGGAAGAGAAGTCTCCCAACCCCCCACCAATTAATCTTTGGCTGGGGAGGGGGCAGTGACAGCAGCAGCAGGATCTCTGGAGCTGGAGAAGCCTGTCCTAGTCCTCATGGGGGGGACCTGCCCTGACTTCCCTCCTGGGGCATGTCCGTGAGTGCCTGAGGTGGGTGGTCGGGCCTTCCCACTCTCTCACTCTGGCTCTCAGCTTCCACATTGGACTTTGCCAACCGAACACCGGACTTCAGGAACTACCCGGCTGGAGGGGGGGCTGCCTCAGCCGTGGGGCTCCAGGCGGCCATGTTTGCTTTCATAACCCCTGCGATCAGGTGAGCATTCCACACACATGATTCAAAAGACCGTCTCAGCCCACTTGTTCTGTGTCGAGGTCGCCGAGGGAGGCAGGTCTTGTCGGAGAGAACTTCCCTCCATTTCATTATAAAACTCCACTTTCCATGGCTCAAGGTCCCTACCTGCCTGGATCTCAGCTGACTGAGCGGGGAGAAGACTGTCCTTGGATTATTCTCATCACGAAATAATTTCCAGCCAGCTACGCGGGAGCCTCAGCACCATGCGAAGTGTTGTCTGGAGAAATCTTGCCCAGATATAACATTGAGACAACATTTAAAACCTCATTTAAGTGAACACAAAGAGAGGGCTCTTGGGTAAAAGAGACTTAATTAATCTCGTTTCTGTGTAGATACTTTTAATTAAATGTAACTCTGCGTTCCTTCCAAATAGATTGGTAGGGCCGGGCAGTCTTGCTACTTGGTGCGGCTGAGTTGGGGGAGGCCAGGAGGTGGGCCCCAGCCATCAGAGGCTCTGGGAAGCATGCTGCTAGCCCACAGCTGGACTCTAGGGACAAGGCCTTACCTCCCCCACCCCTCCACCTCCCAAGCCCAACTCGCCTCCAAGCACAGACCTGCCTCCGCCACTCTCTGGACACCTCCTCTCTAATCCGTGACCTCAGGTCTAATGCAGGTCCTTGCCACCCTCTCCTGGACTGTGGCTCCAGTGTTCTAAGTGCTTCTCTCTCCCCAGTCTTGATCCCTTTCTATCCATTCTCATTCATTCAGCTGAATGACTCCTCTTAAAACCCTAATTTCATTGCAATGTTAATCCCTTGGTCAATAACTCAAATAACTTCCAGATTTTTTGATGCGATGCAAGCTGCTCTTGGCATGACCAGTTACAGTATCATAGAAATGTCTGGAAAAGGAAATGAGCTAAGGGGATGCCAAGAAAAAGTATTTTGGGGAGAAACTAACCAAAGTCAGATGAATTTGAAGAGTCCAAGCCTCGTGGGAGAATTTGGCTCTGAAGCTATGGAAACTGCTTCAGAGATCCAATTGCAGGTGAAACCCAGAGAAATTTTGTGAGTCCAGGTAAAGCTAAGCCCAGGAAATTTTTACAGGTATGAACAATGCTAGAATTACAGATTAGCTATGGCAAAAATTTGCTTGCCAACCTCAGTGTTTTTCCTCTTAATCCTAGCATCAATTAAACTCCATTTTATACCCTTCCCCAATTCCCTTATAGTATATTTAACTGAGTTTTTGCCAGTGAGTTGTGGGAAGAAGGGATGCTTATTATTTCCAGGCCTAGCCCACAAAATCTCCTAAGAGACCTTTAGCTTAACACCTGGCTGGTTGAAGTGGTTCAAGGGAACACTCTAAGACCATAGAGGTTGACAAAGATATTAGATCAATGGATCCTGAATCCCCAAATGATCATGTGGAGCAGAGACTCATCCAACTCCACCACCATATGGGACTGTGGCATGACTAGGAAATGAACTTGCATGGTTCGAGCCACGGTGAATGGAGGATTACTTGAGATAACAGTTGGCCCATTCTGGCTAATACAGTAGATCTCTGTCTATGTGGGCCACCTAGCCAAAAAAGGAACAGGAAATTGGGGCTGCCTCCAGCCCATTTGGTGAGCAGTAGTACACGTTGCATCCCAAAGGTAGGGTCAGCTTGACAGTGATCTCAGCCTTCTTTCCAGCTCCTCTGTCATAACCCAAAGAAGGTCCTCAATGGCCAGGAGGAGAATCCTGGGACAAACCCTGCTTAGAGGGGAGGTTTGGAGCCCCACTGTCAGACTCGCTGTGACATACTGCAAACTCCAGGCTTGCAATAAGCACTTGTACTTCTCTCTGACAGGTTTGTTTTCAACTAGGGTGATGACTGCTTCAAGCTGAGGGCAGCATTCAGACCTGCTCTAAGTAGCTCTCTCCTGGGCTTGGCATCTTCCCGGCAGATCGTAGAAACACACACCATCAAGCCAGACCGTGCAGACACACTCACACTTCTCATGGCCCACCCACTAGTGTGCATTATCAAAGCGAGCCCCAGGCCCAGAGTCAACAGCGTGGGGAGAGAGGTTTACTCTATATACCACAAGCCATGGTCAGCATCCAGGGGTGGGGGGAAGAAGTGTAGACACATCCTATAATGTTACCCTAGCACCATTTGTATAAGCCCACCGGCCTGCCTCAAATTCAGTGCCCCTTGAGCACCGTGGGTTCAGCGAGGGAGGTAAGGTGCTCTAAGGACTGGCCAGGCTGCTGAGAGTAACAGGAGGGGAAACTGGCATCAGAAACTTTAGTGTCTTGTCCTGCTTGTGCTGCTAAGTGACCGTGGGCCATTGACAAGTCACTTCTCTGTGGGCTTGAGTTTAATTACCTGGGACATGAGGGAGCTGGCAGGCTGCTTTCTAATAATCTGTTCAGATTCATACCTCTGAAGATGCTAAGAAAATCTGTGATCCTAAACCATGATCTATGAGACCCCACTGTCTCCTGGCCAAGCAAACCAGTGGTGTGTGCTCTGCCCTCGCAGAGCAGTCTGGGAGAAGATGGTTTCTGCAGAGGCCCCCCTGGGGGACAATGAGGAGGAGAGAAGTCTCAAGTATATTTTTCTGTGCACTTCTAAAAGCCCTTAGATCAGGCTGCTCAGGGCCTGATAATTTTCCCATTAAGAGGAAATAATTTTCTGGGTCTGTTTTGGTTGTATTTATCTGCAGTTGACAGCATCAGCTGCCGCAGCCGTGACACACCGCCCGTCCCCCAGACCAGGCTTGTACTTGTGGGGAAGAGGCAGGGCACTATCCTCAGCCTCTCTCGGCCAGATGAAGGGACCAGACAGCCGCAACGTGACCCTGTGTCCATCTCATGGATGACCCGTTGAACCTCAGGTAACTCCCACTCCGTTTTCAATCCTAACAAACAGGTAAACAAGCACCCAGCCTAGAACCCCTCCCCCTCCAGCGTGCTGTCTCCACCCCAGCCCCCGCCTCCTGCCTATCGCTGCTTCTAAGCCAGTTTGACAATAACCATTCATCACGAAAAAGAAAACAAAGTGCGGAGAAACAAAAACCAATCTGAGGCCGCAAATTGACGTCAAACTTTGAAAAATGGACTGTGAGACGCCTGTGTGGAGAACTCTTGCTGCTTCTAGGGCAGAGGGGTGGAGCGCCTGCTGTCACCACCCTCCTGGCCCCAAGTTCAGCGTGCAGGTGGCCACAGTCCAGGGAGCAGTCTGGGCTTTCAGAGATGGCACTGGTGAGGGGTGTTGAAGCGTCCCTGGGAATGGTGGCAGGAGCGGCCACCTTTGGGCACAGGTGTCGTCCTCTCCCACTGGGCTGGAGGGCTGGAAGGGGGTGGCTTCCTGCCTCCAGTCAGTTCCTGTCCTCAAGGCCGGACACGGGGTCCGGGCGGAGAAACTGAGGGAGGAGGAAGTCTCAGGCTGTGGGACTGAGCTCCTCGGCGCAGGCCCCAGCTACACACATCACATAATTCTCCATAGTCCTTCACGGTTGGGAAGCACCTCCACAGAGACTTGGGAGGGAGAGAAAATTCACATTTGGGGCCAGTTCTGAGCCTGGCGCAGCTGAGGACAGGGAGGTGCGGATGTGTTCTGTGACTCAGCGGGAGTTGCGGGGCTTGTCAGTGATGGGCTGGCCATTTCTGCTCCAGGCTCTTCTTACCTCTCAGGATAGTGGAGGTGGAAGGAGTCTGAGTCACTCTCAAGACCACTGACACCCTCCATTTTTCAGAAGGGGGATCTCAGGACCAGAGGACAGCTGACTTAAACAGGTACCATGGTGACCCCCTATCCAAGCAGAAGGGCCTTGTCCCCAAGGTCCTGCTGAACTCCTGCAACCCTAAAGTGGGTTCTCCTCAGGAGGGCTGGGGCGACGATGTTTGGCTCCTGGGACATGGTACCTAGTTGCCCCTTCAACCTCTTGACGCAGCCTTGAATCCAGCAGGGCTGACTGTTGAGGCGATGAGTGAAGAGAGTGGTTCTGTCTTCCAGGAGAACCACGGTCTTCCTTTTTCTCCTCTTAGAATCACATACTGGTCACCCAGTGCCCCGGCCTGTTCCAAGAGGCTTGGGCCTCCCTATGGCCTTGCCCAGCACCCCCTCCCCATTTTATGTCATTGAGGAGCACCTGCTTCTGTACCTTCCCACCTCCCTCGCTGGCCACCCCTGGCTTCCCTCTGACGTGATTCCTTTCCATGGGCTCTGCACTCTGTAAGAAGATCCAGCTAATCCATTAGGCTTAGCGACAGCAGGCTGCCCGGGTTCCAATCCTGGTTCTACCCTGTATTTAGGCCCATATTCTCCCCCCGCCCCGGGCAAGTTAATTAACCTCTCTTAGCTTCAGTTTCCTTATCTGAGAAATGAGGATAATCATACTTACTTCATAGGGTTATTGGGAATTTCAAATGAATTTATGTAAAGAACTCAGCATAATGCCTGAAGCATAATAAACATTCAATAAATGTTAATTATTTTTAGCTCTTAAACCTATTCATGGTGGGGGCTAATGACTCACTCCAATGTTAAAATAGATATGTTTTAGAGTGATCTAATTGAGGAAAGGCCTTAACAGGCAGGTGTGGAGGTGATAGTCCCTGAGTCACTCACTCCCGTGAGGGGGAGCACCCCTGGTGGGTGGGGTCTCCCAAATAATCCCCTCCAAGCATCACAGGTGGCAGACCTGGGTCACAAGTTAAATCTGTTTGCCAGATCCAATTCTTGGGCCCTCAGCTGAAACACGGAGCAAGAGCACTGGGAAAAGTAGCCCACCAGGCAATAAATGGGACACAGGTGGGGGTGTGGTGTGGGAAAGGTGAGGGGTCTGGCTACCGTTTCAGCAGGGTGGGTGGACCAGGACTTCAGGGTTTCTTTCTCCACCAAGGTATTTAATTTCTTTGAACTTCTTCCATATTTTTCCTCATGGGAACAGTATTGAAGGAAAAGATGTAGTTAAAAGGCCTAGTGTCATTGATAGACAAACCTATTGTTTTAGAGAGTTTCTGTTTGATGTAGTAGCTTTAGATTTGACATATAAACTCTGAACTCTGATTCTCATGGAATCTGTGGTCTTGCTTGGACAGAGCTGTCGCTGTAGGGACCTGAGATCTCAAAGGAGACACTTAAGTGTGTTAGAGAGTTAGAGACAGGTGCCTGAAGAAACAGGAATCCTGCAGTTATCCCAGGGTACTTTCAGGGTGGATGGGGATGAAGACAGAGTGGTCTGTGCTTCGGCAGGGCTTGCTGCCCTGTGCCTGGGCAGCCTGGCGGCCTCTGCATCTGCCCTGTCCTCGCCCCGTGCAGTCAGTTTTGACAGTGTTTACTCATCATTTCTGCACCACCTATAATTTCACCTTATTCAAGCCCTGCCTTCCCCCAAAAGACATCCTCTGAATGTCTTTTGCTCAAAGCCTAGGAAAACCTCATCTTTTTCATCCCCAGACCATAGATCCCCAACCCCCCACAGATCTATTTCTCTTAAGTCACCTGTCCTTCCCTTATCCACCTGGGGGTCATGTCCTGCTTAGGTGATGGGGATTTAGATGGGGCCGATTTCCTGGAATGTGCTGCAGAGGAGTCAGGAAATGACCAGCATTCCCAGGACATGTATGCTAGTCTCACTGTCTCAACATCAACCACCCCAGGTTTCTCACCTGGGAAGCAGGAGATCTGTAGATTGGGTAGAACCAGTGAGTGAAGGTGTCCCCTGGCCTCTCCTCTATAGCCGCAGGGCCACTTCTTTAACTCAGACCTTTATCCTTTTTCACCTGGACTCATCCCAAAGCCCCCCAACTGTATTAAATCTGATCTCCATAGAATTACCTTAATAACATGTAAATTTAAAGAGCTACAAGATCAAGTGCTGGTAGGGATGGAACGGAACCAACATCTTTTATTTTACTGATGGGATTCTATTGCTACAATTTTAAGAAAAACTAATTTAGCAATGTCAAAGTTGAAAATACCATCACAAAACTACATTCCCAATTTTGGCAATCTACCCTTAGAAATAAAAGCAGGCGTATGTGATGCTACATGGGTAGGGAGTAATTGTAGTTTTACTGTAGGTGTCAACATCATTGTAAATAATATGAATATCCAACTCCAAATGGTTGGCTAAATTTTACTACATTTAGGCTCTGGAAAATTATGCAGACACTTAAAAAATGAGTTCATTCTGTGTATTTACTAGGCGGCATAGCACTGTATGAAAGATGGGAGTTACTTAGTAAAGGGGTATTGTGATATTATGATTTAGAGGAAAATCTCTTTTTAAGATTTATTTATGCCTACAAAAACTGGGGTACAGGCCAGAGGTATGGGGACAAGAGCGTGAGAGGATTCACCAGAGACAGAGAGGGGAGTAGAGTAGATGGATTGACTGGAATACACTGCTAGGGGGAGCAGTGGGTGAGACAGGAGAATTCTGTTGGGTCAGCTCCCTGGCCAGGGGTTGAACTCCTGCTGCAGGGGCTGTGGATAGCTTCACAGTGCTGCAACTTAATCCCTTGCACCACCAGGGATGCCCAGAAAATCTATCAAACTGTTAGCACATGACGGAGGGGCACCCCGGGACACTCTCAACTTGCATGCATTCTAGGGATCCCGCCATTCCTGCACACGAAGGCAAAACAGACTCTTTGTGTGAAAGAACTTTAATAGAATTAGTGTGCATAGAGAGAAGAAGAAAAGGTCTTTTCCCAATAAATCATCCCAAATTACTCATCCCCTCGTGGGCAAATGCCCAGCTAAACAGGGTCCCAGAGCAGGCTGCTGAGGCCTTATGACTTGCAAATCCAAGGCGCCTTCTGGAAAGGGCTTCTCAGCAAAGGGAGACAAGGACGACCATTGCCAGCCTCCCACGCGTGTCTCATCCACACGTCTCTCCTGTGCGTGTCTGTCACATGCCCCCATGTCTTGCCTCCAGCATTAAGCAGGTTCAAGTCTGACCCCAGAAGCCAGAGCTCTCCCTTCCTTTCTCCTTTATTAGCTCACCTGCTAATACATGATACACAGTGTCACCAGGCCCCTGATCCCACCCCTAGTGAAGTGTGGCAGAGGAACATGGCACCTGCCCTAGAAACATGCCTGAAATACACTTTCACATATATTTGGCTTTCATCCACAGTTGCTGGCTCTGGAATTTCCTAAGTGTTGAGAGTGTTGAAGGTGTCTCTTGTTAGGTTAATGAAATGAACTTTGGGGGATTCGGGCTGGGTTTCCTGGGAAACCCACCTCATGATTAGTGGAACTTCCAGCTCTATCTCCTCCCCTTGCTCCCTACTTCAAGGAGTGGAAAGGGGCTGGAGGTTGAGTTCAGCTGTCAGTGGCCAATGTGTTAATCATGCCTAAGTAATCAAGCCTCCATTAAAACCCAATGGGGCTCCAGAGAGCTTCTGGGTTGGCGAATGAGGAGATGTGAGGAGAGTGCTATTCCTAGAGAGCCTTTGACTGGCTGACACCTTGCCTGTTAGGTCCCTTCCATCTGGCTGTGCTGTGTTGTTGATACGGTCCCTCATCTGCTGAATGACAACTTGGAGATCTGGTGAGTAAAGGGATGTCCTGACTTCTCTGTGCTATTCTAGCAAACTAATCGACCCTGAAGAATGTGTCCTGGGGACCTCGGCTTTATGACCAGAAGCACAGGTAATAACGTGGGCTTGCAAGAGGCACCTGAATGCTGAGGGGCAGTCTGGGACCCACCTGGGGCTGGTGGTGGTATCTGCAGTGGGGGTTTTGGGGGTTGTTGGGAGACAGAGCCCTTAACCTGTGGGAGCTGACACTATGTCCAGGTGGGACTGTCTGACGGAGTTGAGTTTTCTGATACTCAACAGTTGAAGAATTGCTAGGCATGCAAAACCCAGTCATCCCCACTGAAAATGGATACAGGATACATACCAACAGGCTGCTTTTAAAAAATAATATAAGTGCAAAAAATGGCATATTTCATGCACATGTTCATAATTGCTAGATGGGCCTGCCATCTTCCCTGCCTGGCCTTGCATATGACATAGCAGCCCTTGACATTCCGTCAGTGGTGAGCGCTGACTTGCTCATCATTGGATTCCCAGTACCAAGTGCCTTCTGTGCAGATGTAGTAGGTGCTCATTAAATTTGCTTGAATGGGAGGGTTAATAAATAAACAGTAGCACCTCCAGAAGTTTGCTGAATTTGAACTTCCTAGACCTACTTAGCTTTGCCTTGCTGAGCATGTCCTTGAGAGGTGGGAAGCAGAGCTGTTTCTAGGGTTCCAGGTGCCTGTAAACCAGGAAATGCAAATAGACCCAAACACCTGGTGGAATGGGAAGGTCTGAGGTGAGTGGTGTGTGCTCCAGGCCCACCTGCATCTCCTCCAAGCTCTTCAGCCCCTCCTCGATCCCACTCAGTCGTAAGTGGGTAATGGCATGGGAGGGTGGAAGGCCAGGGGTCCCCCGGTGCCCTTTCCAGGGGCTGTATCATTTTGCTAATTTCTCTTTTGGGCCAAGAGTGCATTTGAGTGAATGGGCACCCATGGGTGTGGGCGTGGGACGTGCTTGGGCTCATCAGCAATTAGTGATAGAGCCCTGCATTTGGATGGTGCTTTACAGTTTATAAAGTGCCTCGTGTCTATTATCCCGTTAAATCCCTATGAAACACAGCAACTTATGCAGCGTATTTTCATTTCATTTTCCTGCTAAAGAAGACAATAGGCGCAGAGAGTTGAAGTGACTTGCTCAGGATTAATTACCCTTTGAGGACACCCACCAAAACAGAGCAAGAGTATCAGAACTGCCTGCTTCTGGGTGCTGAGGACAGGCAGCCTCCAAGGACCCCCCTGCTCCCTGCCATCATTCTCCTCTGTGCCTGTGAGGAGGGGAGGGCAAAGCAGGTTCCTAGTGGCTCCCATGCAGGAGCCTCTCCTTCCGGGGACCATCACTCCTCTGCACAGCCCTGCCCCCCAATCCTCCTGTCCACTTGTCACTCGTCAGGCATGGCTGATAGCACGACAAGGTGAGAAACACATGTTTGGTCTTTGACCCTGGTTCTTGGCAGAGAACTCATTACCCCCTTGAACTGCCAGCATGATGGGGGCATCTAGAGTGCCTCAGGCTGGGGACGGGCCACCAGAAAGAGCTGGGTGTGCCCAGAGGCTGGGATGCCAAGCCTCACTCCCAGCCTGCGGCGGGACTGTGGCTGCAGAGGGGGTTCATAGCTGATGGCGCCCACATGAGGGGGCCTCCATAAACCTCCCTAAAGTGCTAGGTTTGGAGAACACCCACATTGGCACACACATCCAAGTAGCAGGAGGGGGATGGGCCACAACTCCAGGGGCACAGAAACACGTCGCCTCTTTGGGACCCTCTAGGGCTCCCCTGGAAACCTCCTCTAGCTGCCCAGGGGCATCCTTTATTACCTTTCTAACAAACCTGCAAATGTGTTTCCCTGACATTGGCGAGCCATTATGGGCCAATTAGTGGAGCAGAGGAGGGGTGGGGAGCCCCAACTTGCAGTGAGGCAGTAGGGAGGTGACACTGGGGTCAGTGGGGTAGAATCTCCAGCTGGTGTCTGCCAAGCTGGAAAGTTGGTTGGTTGGAGCGATGCCTCCACCCACTGGTGTCAGAAATGCCCCGTGGGTAGAGAAACTGTTTTTGTTTGGGAACCACCCTAGTGCGTGCAGTCGGCATGGGGGATGCAGCTGCTTATGAGAGGAAGATGGACAAGAGGGCACCTGGGGTCAGCCACGCTGGTTCAGGTGCTGATTCTTATCTCTGGCCATGGGCTTTGAGGCCACCAACAGGGTCACTGGAATAGGATCACCCTGAGCAGTACCGACCTCAGGGTGGCTGCATGAAACAGGACATGTGTGTACCATGCTCCGCAGCAGGTCGGGTTTGTGCTCAGCCCTCGAGGACAACAGTGATGATAATTATTCTAGATGATGCAGTCAGGGTGGACATCCCAGAGAGGAGTCTCTCTAGTGGGTCTTGCTGGGTCTACTGAGCCTCAGAGGCCCCAGGAGCTCGTCCAGATAGTTCACCAGGGGTGTGGGATAAGCAGCCCCTCCTGTTATCCTGTGGGGATTAGTCCTGTGGAGGGACTGTCTGTGTGGAACCAGGAGCACTTGCGAACAGGAGGAACCTGTTGGAAGAGGCCTTGGATAGACACTGGGACAGAGCAGGAGGAGGGTGGGGCCTCAGACTAGAGGCTTAGGGTGCAGAGACCCAGGAAGTGCAGGTCTGGGCCCTGTGGCTCAGATCAAGGAGAGTGGGTGGTTTAGCCGTAGGCTGCTTCCTTCTAGGTGGGACCCAGCAGACAGGGACCACACCTCACCTCAAGTCCACTCTTCCGTCTCCTGCTCTGGCATTTGGAGCAGCTACTGTGGTCTCAACGTTGGGGTCTCCCCTAAATTCGTATGTTCAATTCTAACTCCCATGGCAATGGTATCAGGAGGTGGGGGTTTTGGGGAGACAGGAGTATCAAGGGTGGGGCCCCCCATCAGTGGAATCGGTGCCCTCCTAAAAGGGCCCAGGACAGCTCTCTTGCTCCTTTCAAAGTGACAGGTCACAGTGAAGACGACAGAACAAGAAACAGGCCCCCACCAGATGTTCCACCAGCCAGTGCCTTGACCTTGGTCTCCAGCCTTCAGAACGGTGAGCCTGGATGAACTAGGATACCAGCCTTTCCTCTTTTTTGTCACTGATCTTAAAAGGGGCAGGAGAAAGGCAAGGGTTTTGGAGTCAGGCTCTCTTTCCACCCGGCCTTCCCTTCTTACTAGTTGGAGGATCTTACACTGACTCCTTAACCTCTGGGCCTGTTTGCTCTTCAGTGAAATGTGGATGGTGGTGAAGTACACAGCTCTCAGGTTTATTGTATGCATTAAATGGAATAATGCCCTGGGCTTGGCACGTGAGGGCTCGGTGATGGATTTGAATGTGACTTTTCCTCCCCTCTCTCCCTCCCATGGAGAGCCGAGAATTGCACCTGTGTAAGATGTGTTTTTCTCTCCTTGAAATTTATATACAAATATAACATAGATATATAGATATAATACTAAATACAGGCATATTATATAGCTATATTGAATGCAACATCAAATGGTATAGTATATAGATAACTCTAAGTATGTATGTAATCACAAGTAAACACAAACACAGGAGCCACTTTCCTGGGAAAAATGTCTGGGAGTAGCAGGGACCCGGCCACCCCAGGACCAGAGAGGGTTGGTGATGGAGTCAGGAGACTGGAAAGAACAGGCCCCCAAGGCTCCAGGTCATCCCCTCCTGTCTCTTCCGTGGCCATGCAAAGATCATTTTTCCAAATCTCCATTGACTCTTTTTCCTCCTCCTCTAGTTGAAGCTATTATTCTGTTACAGATGTTTTCAGAGTGCCTGCAATGTGCTCGATAGTCCTTGACATCTGTTCTGTTTTCTTCACACACTCCCCTCACGGCCACCCTCAGCTCCCTGCAGAGAAGGCTGACCTCCCACGCCAGACAGCAAAGCCAGCAGAGGTGGGCTGAGTCCCTCTCCAGAGGATGTGACATGGCTGCTGAGGGCAGGAAGCTCTTTAGGAAGGATGTCCAAAATGACTGGACTGAGGAGTGGCTGGGGAAGGCGGGGCTCTTTGCACCTGGGAGTGCAGCCTAGACCGTTGTGGAGACAACTCACAGCGGCATGTGAGTCCACGCCTCTCTTCCTGCCCAGTGGCCTCCTTCAGTGCTGCCTGATTTTGCCAGAAAACAGGAGACCTCCCCCTGCCTGTCCAGGTTGTCAGACTCTCACATCCTAGCTCCCCCAGAGGTGCTGGCAGTGACTTTTTTTAATGATTTATTTGTGCACACAGAACTGAGGTACAGGCCACAGGTGCAAGGGCAGTGAGAGGACTCACCAGAGACAGAGTGGGGAGCAAAACAGGCCAGCTGATGAAGTACACTGCTGAGGGGAGCAGCGGGCAGGTCAGGAGAGGTCTGCCGCGCCATGTGGTCACCTCCGGGACAGGCGGGAATCGAACTCATACTGAAGTGGCTTTAGCTTCTTAGTGCTGTGTTTTAGCCCTCTGCACCACTAGGGAGGGCCCAGCAGAGATTTTTTCAAGAACAACTTGAGTCTGAGTCCTTGGCCACTTCTCCCTCCCCAAGGCTTGGCCTTGGCTTCTGAGTCTGTCCTGGTGGAGTCCAGTAGAGCCAGGATCCTGCTAACCCATCCTAGAAAGACGCCCCTGCTCTGGAAATCAATCATCCAGGTCTTTCATCAATCACCCCCCACCCATGTATCCTCTTAGTCATTCTCCACCCTGTGTCCCCTCACTCTGCTCCTTGAGATATCACGGATATCCTTGGTGCCAGGAAGCTGGAGTCCTGAATAGCCTCAGAACCACCCTGGCTTCCACACTCTTTGCACCCTGAGCTTGGAAGCAGGGAGACCAGCACAGACCAGTGAGTTGCTGTCACACTGCCTGCCCTGTCTGTCTTTGGTCCTGGCAGGCGCAGTGAGTGGGAGTTGCTGCTGGAAGCAGGGTGAGGCCCCGGACCCCAGCCCCCCAGAAAGCATCTGGGCAAGGCAAGAATGAGCAGTTCCTAAAGAACTGGCAGCCAGGGGTGGTGGTGTCTCCCTGGCAACGAAGGTCTGCTGTGAGTCTAGATGTTACCATCCACTCGGGTGCACAAGGAATGTCAATCTTTAATCAGCCAGGATGAGGGGCACCCCAGAACCCTCAAACTTGCCTATCTAGATGGGTTGTGCCATCTGCTGCATCTAGATACAACACACTCTAGAATGTAAAGCCTTTCATGGAAAAGAACTTGGATACAGTTTAAGTGTGCAATAAAGAGAAGGAATGGAATAGATAAAAGTTTGCAAATCAAACACCCACGTTAGCCATCCCCTTGTGGGCGAATGCCCAGTCAAACAGGGTTGGCCTGAAGCAGGAATGCAGAGGCCTAAAAGCTTACCAGGAGCCTGAGGCACCTTCTGGTGGGGACCCACTGGAAGGGGGAGTGAGGAAGGGGCCAGGCAAGTCTGGGGTGAACAGAGCAATGTCAGAGTATAAATCAGGTCCCCATGCGTCTCTTCCAAGTGTCCTTACACTTCTCTGCTCCAAGCCCGTGAAGCAAGTCTGAAGCAGAGAAGCCAGCGGTCCTCTCCCCTCCTCAGATCCCCAGTGTCCACTCCATCCAGCTTGGCCTGCCCATTCAGCTCCCCTCACTAGGTGGGGTGGGGAGGGCTTCCCCTGCAGGGCCTCTCCCATGTTTAGGCTGGGCAGCTCCAGGCCTGTGAGCACTCGGCCGCCCTCACCCTTCCACCTCTGGGAAGGGAGGTCTGACTTAATCATCCAAGAGACCGGGGATGAAGTTATCTTCTTAGAACTTTTGCTTCAAGGAAAAGCTGGCACCTTCTTGAAGAGGGAGAGAAAGTAAAACAAAACTGAACATCAATAAATCACCCAGCCTGGGCTCTGTTCCCTGGGGGAAGTGAAGGCCAGTTTGCCTAGCTTGCTTGGGAGGAGCGGACGGGGGTCTTGCCTGGAGTGGGGTGGAGAGTTTTAATTAAAGGAGGTGTACTAGCCATCCATTTATTTCCCTCTCAGTGTCCTGAAACAGCATTGCCAAAGCCTCCCGGAAGAGGAAGCTCTTCCCCTGGAGCGTGGCCTTAACAAGGCAGTGTGTTTGTTTATTGAATTTGAAATGGGGAAAAGGTCTAAAGGGAAGGGTGAAAACTAATAAAACTCCTGCTGAAAATACCTCCTGGGGCTGAGCAAGGGTTTCCTTTCAGTTGCTTGTCTTGGGAATCTGGGTGTGTGCTCAGGCCCTTCCCATGGGACTTGAGTCTGGGAAGGCCGGTCTGCTGGCCTTGTCCATTTCTGAGGGTGGTGGTGTGTGTGTGCACGCGCACACCCACCGGCTTTGTCCATTTCTGAGGGTGCAGTGTGTATGTGTGTGTGTGTGCACTCCCTGTGGGTGTGCAGGCTGTGCTGTGCTGGGTGCTCAAGGACCAGAGGGAGTGTCTTGTGCCCACCCACTTAGAACACTCTATGGTAATGAATGAGGCTTTACAATGCCAACCCCCAGGGCCCCAGGCTCAGATCACATCTCCATTAATACACTCCTGGAGTTCATTGTGATTGGCATCACTACAATAAACAGTAAATGAGTGAATAATAATTGGCCATCTATTTGAAAGTGTTACTGAGGTTGCCATGGCAATCACACCTTTTATTAAGCTTTATTAAGCTGCAGCTGCAGGGAGTGAGGTGGTGGGAGCCTGGCTTCACTGGGCACCCCACTGAGGGCCTGACCTACTCAGCAACTTCTTCTAGAAGCTCTTGAGTAGAGGGGCCAAAGGGGGTGGGGTGCCTTTATTTTTTTTCTTTGCCCATTTATTTTTCTGGAGCATTTGGGAGGAATTGCTTTGTCTCCAACTAGAAATGTAAAGGTTTTCCTCTTTTCTTTTTCCCTTCCTTAAATACTTGAGGAATAGAAATGGAGGCTAATGTTTTATTTTGCCCTTGATGGTAAAAATTAAAGTTAGAAAAATTCTGGAAAATAAAATTACTTCAGGGGCAAAAACTAGATTCATTTTATTTTAGAATGATGACTAAAATCTTTCAGATAAGGTGCTATTATCTTGTCTTTATTATTCCTCTCTCCCCACCCTCCACCGATGCATTCTAAATCTCTCTATGCAAGGAGAGGATTTTAATGTGAAACTACCCAGAAGTCAGATCATTGTAATTCCTGCCCACCAGGAACAAGCCACAAGTTACCCTTCTCACAGGCAGGAGTGTAAGATCCAGCTCAGTTTCCACCATTTCAGACTCCTGGCTGGGGAGAGGAGAGGTGGGGAGGAGGGGGAGGGGAGAGGTGGGGAGGAGGGGAAGGAAAGCTGGATAAAGAGGTTCAGGAACTTCTCTCTCTGCTGTGGGTGTCCTCTTGCTGAATTCTGATCTCAGTGTCAGTAGCTAAGTTCCAGGCACTAACAACTGAAAGTGAAGGACCGTGAAGAGATCCAGGGATGATAAACCTTCCTTTCTGTGGACTTTGAAACAAGCAGTTTATTAATGCCCCTGTCTGCTTCTGCTGCGGGACAGTCACAGATGTTCACCATCAAGAGCAGCTCGCCACTCTACCCCCTGCCCCACCCTGCAAAAGGCATATGTTATATTAGTTGTAGTTTATTTCAAAATACTTCAATACTGATTTAGTGTTCGAGTGAAGTTGCCAACTTACCAGATAAAAATACGAACTTAGAGTTAAATGTGAATTTCAGATAAATACCGAATAGTTTCTGACTCTGGTCCAAACAGTATCTGTATGTACCATATTTTATCTGGCCCCCTGACTGTGAGGTAGCCTTTGATCTAAATTCTAGGGGTTGACTGACTAGCATGTGAAGAATCCTAATCAGGAATAGAAACTTCTGGGCTGGTTAGTTAACATTTGAAAGACTCCGGGCAGAAGCCATACTTTCTGGACAGTTTTTGCAAGATGTTGAGATATTTTTATCACCAATTAGCACCAAAGGCCTTACTAAGTAGCATAATGATGCTAGAAATGGTTTTGTTTGAGGCCCTCCCTGGTGGCACAATGGGTTAAAGTAAAACACTATGAAGCTATTGCCACCCTTGCAGCACAAATTCGATCCCTGCCCCAGAGGTGACCCAAATGGCACAGCAGACCTCTCTTGACCCACCCGCTGCTCCCCTCAGCAGTGTATTTCAGTAGATCTGCCTGTTCTGCTCCCCACTATGTCTCTGGTGAATCCTCTCACCCCCTGCACCTCTGACCTGTAGCCCAGTTCTGCAAATAAATCTATAAATAGATAAAGCTTAACCAAAAAAAAAAAGAAAAGAAAAAAGAAGTGGATTTTTTTGGTGCAACTGTAACAGGGTGGTCCCCAGGAAAGGCTAGGTTCCAGCTTCCCTGCCCGCCCCCCCAAGGAAGGGTGGGGCTGAGCTGGGAAGACAGGAAGCTGGAGAGAGGATTGGGGAGAAAGGAGGTGGAGCAAGTTCACCTGGAGGAGGCACCTGGCCAGAGACCTGTGAGGAAGTGTTTGCTTCTTGGCCTCGGGCTCCTAAGAGGGACAGGGCAGACTGTGTGGATCCCACGGAGAGGCTGACCATTCCAGCCCTTGGTTTTGATTTTGCTCCTTCGGGCCCAGATGTGTGCGCCCTTCTACCCCTCTCCTGTGGGTCCCCATCATGTGGCAGGTTTTGGGGCCTGGCTTTGGGCCTACCCTGTTTGGCCAAGCTTTTACCCAGGAGAGGACGGGTAACTGGGCATTTGATTTTGCGAACTTTATTCTATCTCTTGTCTTTATTGTACACTTACTGTGTACAATAAAGTTCCTTTCCATTGACGGTCTTAAGCACTAGGGTATGTGTTTTCTTTATGGGGTCGATAGCAGAACCTATTTAGCGTGGGAAGGTTTTGGGGTCTTGGGGATCCTGCTCCCTGTAAAACTGAAGATGTGCACATTGCTTGTGAGTTTATGGAGGAGCTCTCCCTGCCTTGCGTGGAAGAGCTATTTATCGTGTCCGTGGAAACATGTTCTAAGACTTAAAAGCAAAACTTTCCTTTCTGTTGTCACTAGAGAATGCCAAAACCTGTCTCCTCACTCCCGGCTGGAATATGATGCTTCTTCATGCAGTGGAGGGCCTCATGGCCCGAGTGCTGGAACTTTGTGGAGCTTATTAGAGAGGATCTCTGGCTGGGGCCCATCACTACTGATAGTACTTGTATGCATGGGGGAATCCAGCCTGGGCATGTTTTTATTGTAACCTCCCACCCTGGAAGGAGAGTAGGGCCCTCCACTACCTACAGAAAGAACCGAATTGATGTAGTTTGGCTCTTAACAGAGGAGGATTTTGTGGTCATCACGGCAAAATTTTGGTTCTTGGACATTTGTAAATGCAGGATGAACCAGAATATAGAAAGGATTGGTTGAAAACAAATGTTTCTGGGAGGCAGAAATTATATTCAGTGCAGCCTTTACTCTTTTAATGACCCTTTATACTACTGAAAAATGTATGCTTCAGTGGCATGAGACAGGTTCATACTGTTCTACCAACCATCAATCACCACTACCATTTTTAGAAATTTTGCATCATCCCAAATTGACTCTATACCCACAAACAAAAGCTGCCCCCTGTCACTGAGTAACCACCATTCTACTCTCTGTCTCTAGGTACCTCATATAGTTACCAAACTCCCCTTAAGGTGGAGGATCCACTGGCCTCGTGATTGAAGCCAAAATTTCAAACTCCAGTTTCAGTTTAACTGACCAAGAATTCTATTACCTGATGAGCAGTGAAGAAAGGAGAACTTGTTTTCAGAAAAACACCTCCCAGAGCTTCCTGGAGAGGTTTCCATTTACTTCGGGGAGTGGGGGGAAGATGAAGGGGTGAGGGGTGGGAAGAGCATGTGGTGAATTAAGGGGTGGACTCTCCACAGTCATGTGACGTTCTCACACACCCAGCTCTGGCCCACATCCCTCAAGGTGTGTCTGCCATCTTGGGATTAACTCCCCAAGTCCCAAGTCCGTGGCAAGTGCTCTCGTACCTCACGCTCCAGAGAGAAGGCACAACTTTGTGTAAATATTCTACCTCACAGTTAAAAAACTACACAGTGTCCTTTCTCTGCTGGCTGATTTCACCTAGCTTGTTTTTTAGGTTCCCATTGTAGCATTTGTTATGATTTCCTCCATTTTAGGGTGGAAGGACATTCGATTGTAGTCTGGCAGTTCTTGCATCTGCTTATGGACATTTCAGCTTCGGTTTTCAGTGAGTGAGTCTGGCGTGGGAGGTGCAAAGACTGAGCTCTTCCAGGGCCGTTATACCCTCGGACTTTGGGCAAGATACTCAGCTTCTCCAGTTCATGTTCCTTATCTCTAAAAGTACACCTTTCCTTTTCTATTTAGACTGTTAAGAAAATAAAAAGGTAATGTATGTAAAGGAATCATAAAATGAAGGAGTGGTGTGTTGTTTTGCTTTGCTTGTCCTAATGAACCCTAGAAAATGCCAGAAAGCAGGCCTTTTCCTAGTTTCCTCTAATGCTGGTGATTTCTTCTATTCTCAGGTTTTGCCTGTTTCTCAAAGCCCACTGAATATAAATATCTCGAGGCTTAGTACCTTGTAGCTCAATTTATTACAAAACTTTGAAATATTTAAACATAAATTCAATTAGTAAAAGTGTAATTACTGCTGGAATAAACTATACTTTAAATTTTAATATGCCAAAGAGGATCATTTTATGAGCAGAACAAGCTCTATGCTATACATTTTTAATGCTCCTAAACTAACAAAGTGACATGCGATCCATAAAAGACAGTAAAAAAAATTATCTCCTTCATTTTCACATTCCCCCCCCCCTCCAAATCTCCACCCTGCCTTCAGCCACAGTGAGCAAACTCATTTTATTTGATGACTTCAGCAGCTCCAGACAGTTTGCATGTTTAATCAGTCCCGTTTCTCCTAGACTAACTAGTATAATGGCTAACTGGGAGAAAGTTGTTCCATGGGGTTAGTCCCTGAGTTCAGAGGAGCAAGGAGAAGATGACATTGGAGAAGATGACATTTGCGAAGATGCTCCCGGCAACAGCAGGTCACCAGCCTGCAGCAGCTGAGCCGGCATCTGTCTCTGAAGGGCCTGGCTCAGGGCTAGTCCCGCGCTGGGACTTTTGTAAGTAGCCTTCTCTATCTGAGACCTCAGTGCCCAGCCCTGTGGGATAGGACTGGGTGGATGGGGACGTGGCAGGCGGGGCAGGGGTGAGACAGCAGAGAGCCCCAACCCAGGCCTCGGGTACTGGCTGTGCCACCAGAAGTGGAAGAGAAAAAGGAGGCAAGAAAAGATCAAGTGCATGGTCACAAAGCAGCCTCACCTGGCCGGTCCACGCGGTCTAATTTTCAGCTGGAGATGTGAGCCCTCTGCTTGGCCAAGTTCGCTCACCTGCGGTTTCCCAGACACTTGGAGGGTTGGTGATTACCCAGTAATTACCCTGTTTATTGCTTCATTATGGGTGACCACCTTTTGGCAGGCATCTCCCTGGGAAGGTCGCTTCCCAGCACAGGTTTCTCAGCACTGTGACGGGAGCTGAAGGCTCTCTGGGCTGTGCTGCTGCAGCTCTGTGGAGGGGTGCACCTCCCACACAGTCTCCTGCCCCCCACACAGTCCCCCGCCCCCCGCCCCACTTGCCACCCTCCCATCCTGCACCGTCCTCTGTATGTACTGACCATCTGCCCCTGGGTCACATAGAAGGGCTCGCTGCCTCTCTGGCTCCTGTCCTGTTTCGGCCACAACAACAAAGTGTCCTCAGGGGTCACCTTAGCATCTGATTCTCCCCCAGTCCGTCCCTCACCCCATCTCACACACACCCAGCAGCTTCAGGACCTTGGTTCAAAGAGTTCAGCCAGGGTCCTTTGGATTCCAGATGCCTTTACACCTCCCAGTTCTAGCAGCTTCGCTTTCTCACCTGGGAAGTAGGTGAACACTTTGAACACTTCTGGCACCCTGGTGCCAGATGACTGGGTTTGCAGGTTGGGGAGAGGGCGCTTAGGAGGGGCTGGACCTGCCAGTGCTGGGTCTCTCCAGTGAGCAAGGTCCTTGTTCAGTTGCCTGGGTCAGAGGGGATGGAGTTGGAAAAAAGAATCTGGAATTTTTGAATTTTTTTACAGAACACAGGTGAGCATCATCTTTGCACAGACTGCATGCTCTAGTTAGAGCTGGGAGGGAATTGGCTTGAAGCCACTGCCAGTAACCATGGGAGGGGGGCGGGGGTTGTTTAGTTGGTCATCTCTAGCCCGTCTCCTTATTGTACAAAGAATGGGGTTCAGAGTCACGTGGCAACACAATCACAGAAATCAGCAGTGGGATCCCTGCTCTTCCTTTCTTTCTCCCCACACTGAGCTTCAACCCTCATGGGAGGTGCTGACTCCTCTCCCAGTCAGCTGTCTGTGTGCATGTCCAGACCTCCCTGGCCAGAACAGTTCCGACAGTCAGCGCAGGGAAAATTTGGGCCAGGGCTGCTCCTAGCAGGGAAGGGCAGAGGGGTCCTGGAAAGGGGGCAGGCTCCTGTTTGCATGGGCTCTGCTCTCAGTGTGGGGTGGGACCAGCCACCTGATCTTATTGTCTGAAGCTTTGTCTCTATGGAAGCCTTGTTGCTAAGTTACCACAACTCCTCTACACAGCCTTTCCAGCTGAGGAAGGGGAGCTGTGGGGATGGCATCAGGGTCCTCTGGCTGCTAGACATTGTTTAGGAGGAGGACTTTGATCCCACCCACCCACCCATCTGCGCAAGAAATAGATTTTGAAAACTTGCTATGTGCCAGCTAGTGATGTATATAGGAGTGGGTCCACCTTTCTATGTCCAACTGGCATTCCACTCCACTTTTTTTTTTTATTTATGTATACAAGAGCTGGGGTACAGGCCATAGGTACAGGGTGTGAGAGGATTCACCAGACAGAATGGGGAGAAGAGCAATCAGATACACTGGAAGAACACTGCTGAGGGGAGCAGTGGGCAGGTCAGGTGTCTGCTGCACCCTGTGGGTCAGCTCCCTGGCCGGGGATTGAACCCATGCTGCAGTGGCTGCAGATAGCTTCATAGTGCTGTGCTCTAACCCATTGTGCCACCAGGAAAGGCTCCCCCACTGCACTCTCAACCAAGCGTCAGCTCCCTAAGACTGTAGCAGGGGACCTTAGGCAGGCCTTGTCAACAAGCACTGTTCTAAGAGCTTGGGACATCTTGAAGCATTTCATCCTCCCCACTACCCCCTGAAGATATGTTTCCATTATTATCCTCATTTTACTGAGGAAACCAAGGAGCAGCAATGGAGCCACAGTGTGCTCGCCAATAGCCAGCCAGTGGCGGAGCCAGGAGTGAACTCAGAGAGTCTGGTTCTCGTGGATGTCCTACCATAAGGAAGGCGATAGAGGATTGAAGCTGGACATAGCACAGTCAGGCCTGAAAATATCACTGTTACCTGGAAAGGGAAGCAGGGCAGGGCTAGTGTGGACGAAATGGATGTGGGAGGCACCTTCACGGGTATTCAGGGAGGGATGAAGGAGAGTAATCCACAGAGTTTGGACAAGGGGGACGCAGAGGTGAGCCACTAGAGAAAGATCACGGAAATGTTTATGGACCTAGGCCCTCCCTAGTGGCACAATGGCTAAAGCACTGCACTATAAAGCTTTCCGAAGCCACTGCAGCATGAGTTCATTCCCCGGCCAAGGAGCTGACCCCCCATGGCACAGCAGACCTCTCCTGACCCGGTCGCTGCTCCCCTCAGCAGTGTGTTTCAGTTGATCTGCCTGTTCTGTTCCCCACTCTGCCTCTGGTGAATCCTCTTACTACACCCCCCACCTCTGGCCTGTACCCCAGTTCTTGTATGCATAAATAAATAAACAAATCTTTAAAAACATGTTTATGGACTTGGCTTAAACATCTTACTTTCCAGTGTCTCCTTTCAACATTGTTCCTGTACTACCTTTTGACACCTTAGGCAAAGTTTAATTTGATAATCAACTTTGGTATTTGCAAAATAAGCCTTTCTAGTTTATAATTCAACTCCCACATCACACTCAAACTTCACATGTTTCATTTCTTTTACCCCTAACCAGGATTAGCATTTGGAGCGGAAATGGTGTGTGGTCTTGTCTTTCATACTTCTCCCTACTTCAGCCCCTCTGTGGGAGAGGGGAGGGTGAATTGGTCTGGTTAGAGGGTAGGTACCTGCTCTCCCCACTTCTGAGGTTTTTCCAGCTCTGTTAAGACTGGGACCAGAGACACAGCCACTCTTGGGCCACAAGATGTCTTTCTGAGAATAGTATACTCACCTGAGTATCGATAGCACTGAGTAAATATAAGCAGAGTGAGAGAATGAGCTAATGAATTAAGAAGTGGAAAAGTGAATGCATGATCCAGTTGGTGTGCAACTGACTTCTCTGAGATCGAAGTTCACAAGGACACGTGCTGTGAGTCTGCTGTGTGTGTGTGGGGGGCAGGTGTAAATGGAGCTAGTTATAAAGACAGATACAGAGTGATGGATAGACAGACGCATGCATTTTAGTTCATTTTTTTATGCTCACCTCCATTTGGTACTCAGCACAGTAGTGGATTTTAGAGGTGATTTTTGATCATGATGATTCAGGCATTCTGTGCTCCATGCCCCAGCACCTCTTTCCAATTCACAATTTTTCTACATCCATAACATTGTTTTCTAGCATGTTTGGTATCTTTCAATGTTTGTCTGGTATGAGGGGGCTGCAGTGAGGCATCTTCCAAGAATCTGTAGATAAGGAAACTAGGATTGTCTGCTGAGTATTAAACTGTAAGGTCTAGAGAGCAGAGCTATGCAAAGTCACCTTCAGCAGGCAGAATGGTTCCCTGGGCAGCAAGACTTGACAGTAACCTGATTGAATGTATTAACACACCTACAGGAAGCATGTGTTAATCAGAAGTGACACTCTCAGCCATAATGCACAAGGAAAAGAGAGTCACCGAGGCAGTGACCATGCAAAGGAGATGATGGAGTCTGGGCCACCAGACTTGGAATATCATGACCAGTTGTGATAATGTGATGGAAGTGGACATCATGGCCATTAGATTTCAGGTATTTCCATGTGGCTGGTTAGGCCAACCTTCTTGGGGAGATGGACGCATCAGCTCATTTTAGTGCCATGCCGTTATATACTGCATTTCTTGCTCTCACTTTCATCATAGAGATGTGCTGCAGAGCACAAACTCCACAAATAATGAGCCATAATTGCTGTGCTGTTTATGAGTGGGCTTTCTACATAAGGAGAGGACGTATTTGTCAAATAAACAGAACTACTTTGTCTTAGGATCATGTGGTTCTTGATAAAAGGTAAGCAGGGGATCTACGTTTATATAGGCTATTAATATTAAATAACCTCTAAAGTATGACTCCAGTCTTGGTGAATTGAGAAAAGTAAGCTCCAACCTGCTACACTGATGGCCAGACCCTGGATGGGGTGAACCTCAAAGGGAATAGATGTTACCTCAAAGGGAATAGATGTTACCTCAAGCAGCCTCTTGGAGACTGTGGGTTGATGTGAAACCTCTCTGTGCCCCACTCCTGGCTCACCCCAGATTCTTTCTCCTATCTAAAGCTTACTCTTCCTAGGAGGCATGGCCTAGACGCTGTCCCCATTGAAGCTGATAGTGTGTGCCCCATCTAAGTTTCTCGGCTCTGGTTCTCTGGGGTGCACAGTACAGGTGGGGTAAGTGACAGTAAGTGTTACAGCCATGGGCTTATGAGGTATGGATACCAGAGGTGGACTAGCTGTGCAGTTTTGGGCAACCTACTAAATCTCTCTGTGCTTCTGTTTCCTCCTCAGGAAATTGGGTCTGATGATAGTGTTGATTTCATAAGGGTACCGGAAAGCCTTGTGAGTCGATGCACGTAAAGCCTTTGGCCGCGTGCCTGTTGGTTAGTCAATGCTCAATAAATGCTAGTCATTCCTATGATTGCTACTAATCTTCCTAAGTACACACCCAGTCCCTGCACTCACTGTGAGTGCTTTCTGGTATAGACTGTGAGTGTCAATTCCCCCATGTATTAAATGGGAATAACAGTAACAACTATGCAATGGATTTCCTGGGAGAGTAGTCAGATAGTAAGAGCTCAGTTACATGTGCTAGGTGTTCAGTGCATCCTTTCTGTTGTTATTAAGAGTTACATATGATCTGTAGACCCCCTGTGTGGCACAGTTGACTTTAGACGTGAGTGGGGTGACGGCAGAGATCCTTTCCCATAAAGACAGAATGGTACAGCTACCTTCCTGCAGTGGGTAACACAAATGTACGAGGGCTTGTTCCCTGATACCCGTGAACTCTGAAACTGGCTCTGTGGGGGTGGGG
>NW_004567126.1:22357416-22365799 GCF_000260355.1 Condylura cristata
GCATGTTACCCAGTGACGGGGCTTGTACATGGCTCTGCTTCTGACTTTGCTCAAGCTGCTTCCTCCGGCTGACATGTCCTTCCCTACTCATCCTTGAAGGCCAATCAAATGTTAATTTCTTTGTTCGTTTCGAGTTTCTAACTCCATCACACACAC
The DNA here is from genome assembly GCF_000260355.1 of Condylura cristata. Taxonomy (NCBI): domain Eukaryota; kingdom Metazoa; phylum Chordata; class Mammalia; order Eulipotyphla; family Talpidae; genus Condylura; species Condylura cristata. Next base: position 22,357,573 of record NW_004567126.1, read on the forward strand.
CCTTATCTCTACCTGTCCCTCCCTCTTATTTTAAAGCATATTCTATGACATGAGTCCTGCTTTATCACCCACGTATTCATATATGTATAGACATATATGCACATACCTACTATGTATGTACATCTCATCTGTGCCTTTATGCTAGTGAGCAGAGACTATGCCATGCCCATGATTCAGTCCATGGTATCTAGTGGCATCTGTCGATGCTTTCCATGGAAATAAAATGCCTGTAAGACTTGGTGGTGCCTGTGCCTGAAGTTCCTTTTGCAATGCTGGAGTAGGGGGTGGCGCTCACCCACCTCTATCTGTTCTAGGTCTCTGTCACCTGTAGGCCGTGGTGCACTTAGCCCTGAGAATAAGAGCTCTCTGGAGCAAAGTGACCTCAGCTCTTCATGCAGAGTCTGACACGCAGCAGACAATGGCAGTGCTTACTCCTCTGCACAGATACAGGGTGGCCTGTCCCACGCGGCCCAGGCAACAGGCACAGCATTGTCAGGACCGGTGGTCCAGGCCCAGCTGTCATTGTACATTGCCTCTGGGTGATTGAAGCTTCTTGTCTTTTGTTTTTTTTTTGGACATATATCTTTGGAGAAATTATAAAGAGCTGTGTTTTCTTTCTCGTTGGTCTGGCTGGGAGGGAGGTAAGCATGGTCTTGATCTCTTGGACCCCTGGATTGTAAAGCACTGGGAATGATTTGGGATGGGGGGGGGGGAGGTACTAGAATACTGTAGGGAGATGCATGCACCCCAGCATATTAATGATAGGATCATTGCCAATAAATAAGTACAAGCATTGTTCTCCAGCAGAATTTGTGTGCTTCTCTCAAGGGTCCCAGGTAATCAGCAAGCAGCACACAGAGCTTAGAAGAGCCAAGCAACCCCTCCTGACCTCAGATTACTGCTAATGATAAGAACTGCAGACCTGGTTCTGTGCATGTGAGAGAGGAGAACTCGACCCACTGAGGTGAGGGATGCATTTCGTCTTTTGGGATTTTCCACAGTAGATGTATTTTTAGCAAGAAAAGATTTAAAATCGCAGCAACTCAGTACAACTTGTTTGCTTAAAGCAAGTGGCCTTTAGCAGAGTTGAGGAGGGAGTTTTGGACAGTACTCTCTGGCTGTACGAGGTGACATCACTTTTGCAGTAGTTAACCAGAAACTCTGATAGCTGCAGACAAGCTTCTGGGGACCCTTCTGGAAGATGAGCAATGGTGTATTCCTCTGAGCCCCTCAATCATTCATCACCCTCTTTTCTACCTTCCGTTATTTTGAAGATAAATCATAGACATACATGAGTGTATAAATGCAACTATAAAGCAATGTTAACTATAATCAATCATAGTTAGAAGACTTACTTGTCTTCTAACTACAAGTTTGTACCTTTTGACCACCTTCATCCAATTCCACCAGCCCTGTCTCTGGCCACCACTAGTCCAGTCTCTTTTTCTAGGTGTGTTGGGTTTTTACACCCAGGTATAAGTGAGATCCTATGGTATGTGTCTTTCTCTGTCTGATGCCCTCAGGGTCCATTCATGCCATTGTTCTCTTTCTCAATGAGACAGTCCAGGGTCTTTCAGTAAGAGTGTTTTATGGATCAGTTGTGCCCGTGGAGTCTCCTGGAGAAAACAGTATTGCAGTTGGATGATCTGGATTTGGAATCGCCCATTGTCCTCCCTGTGGTTCGCTTCAGCCAGCTGGCTCTTCTGTTCCTCCTCAGGCCCACCAAGCACACTCCTGTTTCAGGAACTTTGCACTTGCCATTCCTTTGGGTAGCTGTGTTCTCCCCTCTGATTTCTGCCTGGTCAACTCTGTCCTTCATCATCAACTCTATTCAAATTTACCTTTTTGGTGAGGTCTTCATGTGATGCTTTTATATATCTCCCTTTTTGGCTATTTTTTCTTTTCTTAACACTTACCACTAACTTCAAAGAGTTATGTCACTTTCTGCTCTAGACTTAAGATTGCTAAGTCCCATCTTAAGGGTAGGAAATAAACAAGGCACATTTTACATTGGCTCTTAAGACTTTCATGGCAAGTTGTAGGTACTTGGGTTCACATTTAATTGGACTAAACAAATCTTATAGCGGCACCTGATTTTCAAAGGAAGAAGAATGTATTGCTAACCTGTGGCTAAAAAAGAATTAGACAATCTGTCAACACTTTTAGTAATATATCTGTTTAATGACTCAATGGCTTCCCATAGTTCATGACATACAGACCAGATTCCCTTACAGAATGTGAAAGTCCATGTATGAAATGGCTCTTGCTTGCCTGTTTTAGACTCAACCCTCAGCTCAAAGGCATTTCTTCCAAGAAGCCCTCCCTGATTGCTGTCTGGGTTAGGGCTCTTCATCCTTTGAGCTCTCATAAATCCAGTACTTCTTAGGACGTTACTATGTACTCGGCTATATCTCCTACTACATGTTTGTCTGGTGATTCAACTGTTAATCTTAAAATCAACCCAGACGTTCATGATCAGTATTTTAAAAAATGAAACAACATAATAGGATTCATAAAAGTTTATCATATGTAGTAACGATTGGCAATGTTCTGAAACCTTAGTGTGTTTGTGTTTGTGTGCGTGTGTTGGTCCTATACCTTAAGCTGGTATGTAAAATGCATTTCTTAATCTGACTACTGGTCAAAAACATTTGAAGCACAGCACAGCACACCCTGAACCACTAGTATATGGCAACAGTGAGCTTTCACAAAATGACTTCCATTAGTTTATGAATGAATTCCCAGTGCCATGAGGTACTGGAAACTTTAATTAGAAGCAGTTTGGATAGTATGGGCTGCTTGCTTTTCAGTGACATTTCCCCGCATAAACAGGTGCCAGCTTCTCTTTCCAGTACCGAGACAGCCCTCACTTCCTGAACCAGGCTGGATGGATGTAGGCCCAGGCTTACAGTCTGAAAGGGTCATTTCCCATAATCAAGGCCCGCTTGGCTTCTTTTCTAAATTCTAGCACCATCCCATGCATAGGCCAGTAGAATGCAATTGTGCTGTTGTGCTGTAGCAAAAGGACAATCAGGCGTCAGAAAGACATGGGTTCAAATCCCATGTTGTTACTTATTGGCCATGTGACGGTCAGCCAAGTGCCTTTGTGGGCCTAAGTTTCTCTTTTGCAAGATGGAGGTAATATTATCTTCCTTTCAATGTTGATAGAAGGATTAGAGGGAATGCTTATTATCCATGTCTGGCAATATAGGCATTTAATAAATCATGGTCATTTAGTATCATCATTGGCCTACTGACTTCATAAAGTGCTTGAAGTCTCTCCATGGGCAACACTTTCCTTGAGTGGAGGCATTGTTACCATAAAAATGTTCTACTTTCCCCGGAAGGGGTAAAACCCTGGGGTCCCGATCAATGTCTTTAGTATCTTTGAGCATCTGTACAGTGTGAAGACTTTAGTATCTATAGTAGGGGTATGTATAGTATCCTCATGCTATGAATAGCTGCATCTTTTTCCAGCATGGGGTCAGCGGGGATCTGGCTTTGATGGGAGAGGAGGACAAGAAATAGAATCAGAGAAAAGCAGCCTGGGGTGAAGGAGGGCAGTCGAAGACCTGGGGTGTCCAGGTGAATGTTTTATCCTTCACAGTGTCCCGTGTGGCTGTGCAAGGCGAGTGGGCGTGTGCTCCCTCCCTGCTTTGCTCCCCCCCATCTGATAGGACTCCCCGTTAGCAGAGTCAGGGCATAATTGCCAGGGTTGACTGTGAAATGAAAATGTGGGACTTCTTGCTCAACAAGAAGGGAAAGGCTTCTCTTTTGTCCCTCTAACACGTCCTGGTGTTTTTTATTTGCTATCAGTGTGCACCTGCTCACGCACTGCTATTTGCCAACAAGCCCAGACCTTCACAGGCACCTGCTGCCCTGGCTTGGCTTGGTGGGGGCTCACCTTTTGGACATTCCCACACCTGTCTTAGGGGCTCAGGCTGCTGAGACCTGCTCTGGGGAGGAAGCAGTCCACGGGCCATGGCCCCAAGACTTTACTTAGGAAACTCAGCATTGAAAATGAAATGATGAAGAATTTCGAGATAGCAACTACAGAGCATTAAGCCTCAGACCGGGGGCTGCCTCTGATCACAGGGCTCAGTATGAAGGTACTGGCCACGCTTTTTTCTGTGAAGCCTCCCTGCTTTCTTCTGACCCAGCCATCTGCCCTGTCCCCCAAGCCTCCTGTCCTGGCCCCAGATTGGGCCGAGTCCTCAGGGGCCGGCACCCCATTCTCCTCCAGGGTCACTGGGGCTCACCGCCTCTCCAACTCTATGGAGGGATCACCCTTCACCAGGGCAACTGGAAACCTGGGGCCGAAAAAGAGGAGCTGGTTTCCCTGCAGTGCGTGCGGCTTCCTTTCCTGGTGCTTGTCAAGAGGCTCCTGAAGTGAAAAACGACTATTTGTGCACATTATTGATCGCCCTACCCTTTTGCAAGCAAACGGCTGTGACCTTTCCCTCCTAGCAGCGGCAAACCTCCTCTCCGCCTTGGAAGAGACCTGGCTCAGCACACCAGCCGGGTGGGAAAGGTGTGAGCATGTGGCGTCCGGGTTTTGCTTTTCCTTTCCACCAGGAAAGGGAGACTTTGTTAGAGAACAGAAGAAGCCACCAAGACCCCAGAGGAAATCGGGGTGACGCTTGGGATCTGGACTCCCCAAATGCATTCAAGGCTTGGCTCAGACATGCTCTAACTGTGAGGTGCTGAACTTGTGTTTTCTTCTCTGCAGAGTATGTATAAAGATTATTCTGCTTCATACCATTGATGGGAGGAGCAAGTGAGCTAATGTACAAAGAAGGCACTGCTCAAGAAGCTATAAAAATATTTACCAGCCCCGTGGGAGGTAATACAGAAAAAGGACATAATTCATGATTGCAGGATTGGTTTGGGGTATTTCAGCATTATGGAGTTCGGTACTATTTTTAAGTACAAAAGTATCGGTATTGTTGCTGGTGCCAAATACTGTTATTTTTATAATAGTAAAATAATAGGATTTAGCTATATAGTTTATATAATTCTATACTATTATATACCAGTATAATATTTATTTAATATAAATATATTTTTAAGTAGATTACTATTATAGCCTAATAAACACTGGCTGCTATTATTTCAAGTCTTAGAACATGTGAATGTGAATTCGTTACGTCTGACACACACCAGGAAGGACGTATGACAGTAAAACTTCTCATCAAAGGTACATTATTTAGAACGTGTGTGGACCCTAGTCTTTCACTCAAAACTTTCCAACGCATCTTATTTTCATTTTCTTCCATTTCCTAGTATCACTAGAAAAGCTGTCCTGTTGCTCGTGTTTATTAGGGACGTGTGTTTTCTCTTGAGTCAGTGTAGATCTCCATCGCCTGCCAGAGACTCCTGAAGGACTTTTCTTGGAATTGGTGTGACAGATGACAGTACCAAAAGCAGCAGCAGGAGGAGGTGATACAGGGCTTCAAGGCTGAAGAGGGAGGGGGCACCCCTTCTCTCACCCCGGCCTACAACCCCCACGCTCCTTTCCCCTGCACCTTGTCCTTTGCTTCCCTTCCCGTTAGTCCCCTGGCCCAGGTGTGTCCTCTTCAGCACTGGGCAAAGGACCCTCAGTCCTGCAACTGCATCTTTTTCATCTGAGGATAAACTTTCGGAGAAGAGCAGTTTAGACTCTCATGCTGCGGTCCCAGTCTTCCATGTTAGGATTGCAGCAGCTAATCTACCTTGGTATCTTCATCCTGTGAAAAACGTGAATTTGAGTGTCAGATGAACTCCGCCACTTCTGTGACCTGAGCAAATCATGTTGCTGGTTGCCTTCCTTTTACTGAAAAAGGAGTTCAGGGGCCTTCTTGGTGGGCTAGGGACTAAGGCTCAGTGCTATTACTGCTGTGGCCTGAGTTCAATCCCCGGCCAGGGAGCTGACCCACATGGTGCAGCAGACCTCTCCCGTCTCGCCCACTCAGCAGTGTATTCCACTGAATCCACCTATTCTGCTTCCCACTGTCTCTGGTGAATCCTTTCACCGCCACCCCACACCTCTGGTCTACACCCCAGTTCTTGTATGCATAAATAAGTAAATATAATATATATATATATACTTTTATATATATATATATACTTTTATATATATATATATACTTTTATATATATATATATATATATATATATATATATATATATATATATATATATATATATATAAAATGGGACTTAAATGGACTTGCTGTTGGAGGTAAACTTGGTTTGAGAAGTGCTCAGCTTTGTGCCCGTAAGCAGCAGGAGCTCTGTGAGAGCAGCTCTCCTCCTCAGTGGGGGTGAGGCTTCCATCCTCCACCCAGCCTGAGGTCACCTAATGAGATAAGTCCCACTCCCACCCCTGCTTCTACCCCCTAGACAACGTTTAATCACCTGGTCTAACATCCCAATTACACAATGTTTGTGGCAACGACTGTGGTGGTGAATTGAATTCTCTGATTAACTGGTATGTTACAGAGAAAACCCCTTTGTCTTTACCTGTGCACTCACACATCTTTGTAAAACAGAGTATAATCTATTTTCCTGCCTTAGCAAGTAGGTCTGGAAACAAAGTAGGCCATCTGTCTCCTGGATGACTCAGTGCCCCCTCCAAGCCAGCACAGCCAGGATAGAAAGGGCAGAAGCTTCTGAGCCTGCGTCTTCTTGGCCTCAAACATGGATCCCAGGAAACACCCACATCTTGTTTCTTAGGTTGCCGGATTCCTCTGTCCTGAAAGCGTGGAGACTTCCAAGGCATAGGAGCATGTGTGGGAGCGAGGGGGAGGAGCCTGTCAGCTGAATTCTTAAATGAACCAAGGCTTTCTACTTCACGGAGGTCCATGTGGTCCTTTGGGGACTTCCTTTAGTTTGGGGGTCTTTGGGATGCTGTCCTTGGTCCCACCTGGCACCCCACCCCCAGGCTCCTCTGGGAGGCAGTTTGCACCCTCTTTGTAGGAACCAGGGAGCGGGAAAGACTGTGAGCCTGAGAAGGTCCCTTTGATGCCAACAGCCGGTGTCCCCTGCACAATGAACTACTCTCTCCTGCTGCCATTTCCCACATGTTTCTGTTCCAGTTCCTGCCCTAAGACGGTCCTTGTGTTGATGAAGATGATGCTTCCATCAGTGAAATGACCTGTCGAGCTAACCCAGCTGGGCTGAACTGTGTTTTGGGTGCATGAGCTCTGCGATGCTTTGGTCTTCAAGTTTGTGTCTCTTTTCTACTGCAAATGTATTAGGTTTATAATATGAATGTGGCCACCCTACCTCAGTAAGCGTAACTGGAAAAGTCTTTCTTTCCTTGTTGTACCTGGTGTCTAACAGAATTCAGGTGCTCAGTGTCGTAAATCATCATTTATGTTCACCCCTAAAACTCAATCCCTTTTCTTCTCAATCTTCTCACCCTTTCTTCTCAATCCCTTTTACTCAGTTGGCCTCCACCTTCCACTCCCTTTCTGGTAACTACTGCTGTGTTTTTATAGCCTAAGAGTTGGTTGGTTTTATTTTGTTCGCTCATTAGTTTTTTTTTTTTTTTTAAATCTTTCACCTGTGAGTGAAATCATAACAGTGTTTGTCTTTTTCTGTATGACATATTTCAAAAATAACTTTTTAATGCAATGTTTTGCCCTAACATCCAAAGCAGCTAAGTGACATTGTTAGGGGGAAAGGATGTCCTGAAGGAACTCTGCAGAGTGGACTCCACCCCTCACTCCAGTTTTCTGGACTCCATCCCCTACTCCAGTCACTGAAACTACAACTCCCAGCAATACCATGGAGAGAACGTGAGGACCCAAGGGCAGGGTTAATCAGGCATTCTGGGACTTTCGGGGATATGTAAGGGAGCCATGTTAGAGGCTCTCTCTCTCTCTCTCTGGACCATGTGGCTGGCGGCTGGTTGCTTGGCTCTTGATGAGCTTTCTGTGTGCTATTGGGGTTCCAAGTCAGTGGAACTGGTAGGATGCTCTCGTTAACTTGTATCTCTCCTTCTCTTTTACTGGGTTGTTCCTTTCCCTTTCCCTTGGTAAATAAACCCATTATTGACCCTTTTTGTGTGTGCCTGCAGTACACACAAATTTAAGCATTTTAAGAATTTAAGAATTTAAGAATTTTAAGCATGTGGGTGAGGACCCACAGATAGGCAATCCAGTTCACATTGGCTGCCCTGTAACATCAGACAAAGGTGTGTGTGTGTGTGTGTGTGTGTGTGTGTGTGTGTGTGTGTGTGTGT